>NW_012154285.1:4957401-4958479 GCF_000956105.1 Propithecus coquereli
GGAGTTTGAGGTTGCTGTGAGCTAAGATGACGCCACGGCACTCTAGCCCGGGCAACACAGTGAGACTCTGTCTCAAAAAAAAAAAAACAAAACAAAACAAAAAACCTATGCAGTGTTGATTCCCAGGTATGTTTCTTTGGTCCCACCTGCCTGCTGGACACCTTCCTTGGATGTCCCATGGGTCCCTTAGATTCCACGTGTCCACAGTGGAGTCATTGTTTCCTCCCCTCTCCTAAGCCCCCTGTTGTCCTCTCGCTCAAGCCAGAAACCTCAATCTTCCAGAATTTTTCCTGCTTGCTTACCCATATTCAGTCAATCACCGGATCTTCTAATACTGGGTCCACTTCTAAAACATCTCCTGAATCATCCCCTGCTCTTCATCCCTTCCATTGTGTCTGTTCTTGCTTTCATCATCTTCTGCTGATCTCCCTTTCATCTTGCCCACTGCCCAAAAAATGCCCACACAGTTGCTGGAACACTATCATGTCGCCTCTGACTGACTCTCGCAGGGTCCATTTCCCTACTGAGGCATAGGAGGCTCTGCAGGATGAGGCTCCTGCCACTTCAGGGCTGTTTTCCAGCAGCCATGTTGAGCTATTTGCAGTTCCTTGAATGTGTCATGTAGTTTCACATCTCTATCGAACTCTTCCTTCTGCCTAGAATACCCACTCCCTACTCCCCCACCCCGCTGCCTGCAAAGTCCTGTTCTCCCTCCAAGGCCCACCTTAGTCACCACCTCCTGTGTTCTGGAATGATTTTTTCAACCTCCCTTACCCATGAGGTAGGCATTTCTTCTAGGTCAGCATGCCAGGGTCCAGGCATAGAGCTTTCTCATTCACTGGCAGTATGACATTGGGCAGATTACTTAACTGTGCTGTGCCTCAGTTTTCTCACTCATACATGGCGATAATAATTTCTTCCTCATAGATTACTGATACAAATAATGACGAGGGACGTTACATCATCACGTTACACTGCATTTGTGTGGCTGCATGTCTTTCTCCCCCTAGACTGTAATGCCTTCGAGAGTAGGGAACATATTTTACTCGTCTCTGTAGTCCCTGCACTTAGCATTGAA
>NW_012154285.1:4958574-4961800 GCF_000956105.1 Propithecus coquereli
GCCCCCGGGCCTCGCCGTCGGGCGGGCCTGCGGGCGCGGGCCACGGCTCGCGGGCAAGTTGCGGGCGGCCGCGGGGCGCGCCGCGCCCTCCCCTGGCGCCCTAGCCCGCGGCCCACGCGCGTGCCGGCCGCCCCGGGCGCACCCGGACCCCGCGGGCGCTGGCGCTTGCTTCCTTTCTGTTTGCAAAGTTGCACCGGGACCCTCGGCCTCCGGGCTGGAGGACGCCCGGGCCCGTGGGCCCGACGGCCCGAGCTTTTGTCTGGGCGCCGCGCGCCCGCCCGCCGTGGGCAGACGGAGACAGGAAGGGGTGCGAGCCGCGGGCCGGCGCGGGCCACCCGGAACCCGGACGAGTCCGCTCGGCGGCGGCGACAGCGGAGGAAGCCGTGACCCCAGATGGCAGGAGTTGGCCTGGGTTGGATTTAGAAGGAAAAGCCACCTCTCTCGGGACTGGGGGGAGAAATCTGTGGGTAAAACAAAGCCCTGGGTGTGTTTACGGCGTGGATTTACTTCGGGAAGGTTCGTATTTGGGAAGCAGGAGAAGAAAGTTGAGGTTTTACGAAGTATAATCTGCAAAATAATATTCGGAACAAGACACAGGCTAGGTAGACTTGTCCAAGGAATTAAGAATGGGATGGGTTGAGTTATCAAGTGGCATTGGACGGACTGGGTGAATAAGATGCTTATTTATAATCCCAAGGCATTTCCTTAGTGGAATAAAGGTGTTTGGGAGTGACCGAGCCGAAATGTGGGAGCTTTTTTTTTTTCCTATCATTAGGCGTAATTGAGGAAGTACTGTATATGCGGCAGTGAAATCGCATCACACGTATGATTAAGTGGCTTTACTTAACAGAGACAAAGTTAAATTTTACTGTTTCTCAGTTTTGCAGATTTTTCAGGCACGTGTGCCTTCTGAGGTGTTCCTGAACCTCACTGGTCTTTTGTATTGGATTAACCCAGTGACAGTTCAAGTGGTTTTGGCTCGAACTTTTATCGAGCCAATAGCACGGTGTGTGAATGGCTGTCAAATTCTTGTTGCTTAGCTCACACCTCAATTCCTGGTTTTAACATTTTCAGTTCAGTTTGGGTCTACCTAATCCTGCCAACAGTTTATCATTTCTATAGCACCTGGTTATTCATAGGATGCCAGGATTGAGGTTCCTGTTACCTGTTTTCTGTTTTTTTAAATTTGGTCACACCCTATGACCTGTGATAGATACAGTCTTTGACCTGCACAAGACTTAGTGTGTCTCTGGCCTTAAGAACACAATTTCTCTCTACTGCTGAGAGAGACTTCCATTAAGAGAGGACCTGTACTCCTTGTAGACAGGTTTTTTTCTTCCTCCTCTGGTTGTCAGCCTGTTGTGGCACTACTGGAGTCGTTAGCAATGACTCGAGGTTGTGATGTTCACTTTAATATGATTTTTTTCCCCACTCACGTGCACTCAGGGAGATGGCATCCAGACAGGGCAATGGGCAGCAGGTTTTTCCCATAGTCCCAACAGAGAATGAGGTTGTCGGCTAAGGGACCCTGCACTTGGGGGCACTCCAGGCAGTGCCTCACTGCCCCTCACCCCTTCCTACACTTGTTTCTGTAACCGTTTTCTCAGTCTAGGCCCTAGAAGAGTGGCTTCCGCTGAGGACCTTGAAGGCATGCATCTTCCAAAGCAGAGCTAGAGTCTCTGGAGTCTCTGGCTTGCAAGCTCTAGATCCAGCTTTTCTTGAAGTCTCTCTCCACCTTCACCCCACTGTGCTGAATGCGTTTGGCAGGAAAGGAGAAGGCCCTTGATGAGGAGGGATGCAAGTCCTGGAGTGTGGGTGGGCAGGTATACTCACCCACCTGCTGGGCGAAAGGACCCCATGGAGGGGGCCCTGTTGGGAAGTTACTGTTGCTCAGTCCGTCTCTGGCCTTGCCCCGCCCCCA
This sequence comes from Propithecus coquereli, assembly GCF_000956105.1. Lineage (NCBI taxonomy): Eukaryota > Metazoa > Chordata > Mammalia > Primates > Indriidae > Propithecus > Propithecus coquereli. Next base: position 4,960,496 of record NW_012154285.1, read on the forward strand.
TCCCCATCCCCATCAGAGCCTTAAAGTGTGCAATTCTCTCATCACCTGTCCTGGTGGCTGGCCTGTCTGCCCCACGCTTTCCCCAGCAGCCTGAGTTTTCCCAAGTGTCGCATCCTGTGGGACAGCAGCCAAGAGGTGATGGTAGGTAAGCCACATGGGCAGGAGGCTCCTTACTTGCTCTTTGCCAGTGTGCACCCTCGGTTGGGCCTTCTCCCGTGGACCTCATTTGCTTCTCCAGTACAGAACGTGTCAGAAAATTCTTACACTTTGCTTTCCAGTTTGAAGAGGTGCCCCTTAAAGAAGGACTGTTACCGAGATGAATTCTTTTTCCAACTTGGTTTTTTTTTTTTTTTTAAATCTCTGAAATGAAAATAGCTTTTGTTTCTTCTTTTTCCTATAAAAATAACAACAGCTTGTTGAAAATAATTATAATTAGGAAATCATGGAGAAGAAAATCTCTTAGAAATTTATATGATCATAACCACGGTGTAATCCATTATAACTTCTTAAATAGTGAAATTTTAAGATGGGAGGGGGGTCCCCAAACCTTCCTGAAAATGTATGCAAAAGTTTTGTTACTTTGTGTTCGTGTTTGTTTTTCTGGAGAAAAGATCCTTAGCTTTCCTCAGATTCTCCAGAGGTCTTCCCATGCCCTGGGTTTTCTGGTGGCTCTTCTGTTCTTACGCTCTTGCTCTTTACTCTCAGTATATAAAAAATATTCAGAGCCCTCCCTGGAGTCTGTAGGTATGTCTTAAGGGGCTGCAACACTGGTAGAATCCAGCTTTTCCTGGGATGTCCATTATGCTTGAAGATTTGAGGACAGACGTGATGTTGAGGTAATATGGCTGTGTTGTGCAGTAGAGTGCAGCGTTAGCATGTTTAAAGAAATTTGAGGGGCTGTGGCCATCGCTGTTGGGACTCCACGTCAGCATGGTATTGTCAAGGGTGGTTTGGTAGAAAATTTGTAACTGTCTTAATGATAAAAACATATAGCTACGTTCTGTTTTTTTCACTCATTTCTCTTGACAGTTGAAACTCTTGACCACTCCCTTCTTGAAACCCTTCCCTGGCTCTCATGAAGCCACAGCCTCCTGCTGCTGCTTCAGCCTTTCTGGCCATTTCTCAGCAGGTTGTTTTTTCTCTCCTGCTCCTTGAGTGTTTTCAGTCTCGAGGGTACTGTTGAAGATGCTCTTTTCATTCTGCCGTTGCCGCTGGACAGCCTCACAGACGTAACTAGTTTTAAAACCTACGCAGTGTTGGCCAGGCGCGGTGGCTCACACCTGTAATCCTAGCTCTCTGGGAGGC
>NW_012154285.1:4963850-4984428 GCF_000956105.1 Propithecus coquereli
AGAGGGGTCTTGCCATGTTGCCCAGGCTGGTCTCGAGCTCCTGGCCTCAAGCAGTCTTCCTTCTGGGCCTCTCAAACTGCTGGTATTGCAGGCCTGAGAGTTAATTTTTGTATATCATGTGAGTAGGGGTCTACCGTCATTCTTTTGCATGTGGATAGCCTTTTTTCCCAGCACTGTATGTTAAAAAGGCCATTCTTTCCCCCCGAATTGTCTTGACACCCTTTTTGAAAATCCTTTGGTCAGAAATGCAAGTTTATTTCTGGACTCTCAATTCTAGTCCACTGATCTGTTTGTCCTTGCCACTAACTACCACACCGTCTTGTTTACTGTAGCTTTGTAGTGAGTGCTGAAATCAGGAAGCGTGAGTCCTCTACTTTTTTCATTTTTAAGATCATTTTGGCAATTCTGAGTCCCTTGCATTTCTATGTGAATTTTAGGATCAGCACGTTAATTTCTGAAAAAATGCCAGTTGGTCTTTTGATCAGGGTTTTGAATCTGTAGATCACTTTGGGGAGTGTAACCATCTTAACAATATTAAGTCTTCCAATCTGTGAATACAGAATGTCTTGCCTTTAATCTAGGTTAATCAAAGTCATTTTAATCCCTGTATTTTAGAGGTGAGAGATTGAGAAGGTTCTTCCCATTAATTTTCTGGAAGATAGTATTTTGTAGACCAGAGGAACTCAGTAAATACTGGTGGAATGAATGAATGAACGAAAGAACTACCTTGATAGTATTCCCTTTAAGGGAGATGCTTTTGAGCTGCTGATGGAGTAAAGGTGTTGGAATACTAAGATTGGTGTGTGTGCATGTTCCAGATTTTTCTTACCTTTGCTAATGAGCTGAGGATATAGATCCTGGGTTGATAAAGTCAATAGGTGGCCTTGGATTTGGGGGTGCTAGTTTGTAAGCGAATGTCTGTGGATGCCCTCATTCCCTTTGTCTGGGCAGGGGTTGGACGGAGTGGAAGTTAGACTTTGGTGTTTGAAACTCTGGGTAGCACCCAAATGATATTAGGACAGAAGCTTCATGCCAAAAGGAGAGGGCTTTGGCTGACTCACTTTCCTTTTTATTCCTTTTGTCCCCTTTAGTGTCACCGTTTTCTCTTACTCTGCCATCGCCTGGTTTCCTGGTTAGTTCTTCAGAGTCCCAGTTGGGTGTTCTCATAGAGACCCTCAGATGTCTGTCTTACTGTTGCCATTTTCAGTCGGCTTTATGGGGATCCTGGGTTTCACCGTCGCCCAGCTTAGTCTTGACGAGCTGGCTGGTGACCACTTCTACAGAGGCTGCGAAGCTGCAAGCAGCAAAAGCCTCTCTAGCTTGATTTGACAACCGGTAGAGAGGGCAAGAGCAAGGTCTTCAGAAACAGCAGCTTCTTACACCTCTCCTTTTGAGATGTCCTCTGTCACTTGGTCTGTCATTTTCCAGGATGTTTCAGCTGCCATCAAGGTCCAGGCATCTGTTTTCCATGGACTGGAAAATGCTACTTTTGGATGGGAACATGCTTTGGGAATCGCAGGCCAGGTGGGCTTGTTGCATGGTAACGTACAAGCCTCGTGACTCTGGCTGGGTTGGCCTAACACTGTCCTCAGGGCCAGCAAGGCCAGAGGTGCTCCGTGGTCATTAATACCTGACGTTCCTTTGGACTCTTGGAATTTTTTCAGTTTTTCACCAGAGAAGTTGGTCTGTAGAACCTCCTGCTCAACGGTCACAGTTGGAGCTCTTTGCTTCTGGTTTTAGAGGCGGCCCATGCACTGGCCACTCTGCACTTGCCTCGAGGCCTCAGAAGCTGCTCACGTCACTGCCCGAGTTTCAGGTATTCGAGGAGTGAGTTGGTAACAGGGCACCTGCCCTTTGGAGGGGTAGAATCAGAAAGTGCTGTGGGCTGGGAAGAGAGGGAGAAAACCTGTGTGGGTTTCCACTTCTCTGCACCTCTTGTTGGCATTCTTCATACTAAGGGCATCGTGGCCTTCATACTTAGTATGCCCTTCATACTAAGGGCATACCTGTGAACCCCTTCTGGGGGCATCTGGCCATCCCGGTGGATCTGTGAGCCTCTTGCCCCACTTTGCACACACATCGCTGTGGTTTATAGTGTTCAGAGCACGGCTCCATGACTATAAGTCACTCTACCTCTGACTTTGGCTTCCTCATCTGAAAAATGGGGACATGAAGGCATTTCTCACATGGTGATTGCTGGAAAAATTAGGTAACATCCTATGTAAAATGATGGCCATAGTGCCTGCATATAGTGGGTGCTCAGAAAATACCTACCGTCACCACTGCCAGGGTCCCTGTTTTCGTCAGTTCCTCTTGGTGTTCTTTGTTGCTCTTGGTTAGCTGCTCAGCTTTCAGGCACATGGTCCCTCATGTACCATTTTCAAATCCAAAAAGCAATGAAAACTGATCTTGTTTTACTTCTCACTGGAATAGCCAGACCTGACCTGGACTGGCGTGTGGGGTTGTAGCCGAATTTGCCTGCCAAGGGTGTTGTCTTGGTAGGCTGTTTGAGTGCGAGGGGGCACGCCCAGACCCACCGTGAGGACTGGTGGGCAGAGGCTGCGGAACCCTTCGCTGGTTGATGGGAGAGCAATTCATGTCGGGTGGCCCCTTTCCCAAGCTCTGGTTGGTAGCCAGCCCTTCAGCCGGGGGCCTGCCCTCCCTTGTCCCTCGCTTGTGACAGTCCCTGCTGCAATAGAGGGAAGGATGAGTGTGACAGTACCCCCAGCTGGGGGGGAGGGGTCCTCCCTTTACTCTCTGGGGCAGGCTGAGCGGAGTAGAGACCCGGCATGGTGCTTCCTGAGGTGGGCACTTGGGTGGGCTGGCGGGGGCCTCGCAGCTTCCTTCACTGCTGCTGGCTGTCGGGAGAGTGAATCTGAGGGAAGGACACTTAGGTGTCAGCACTGAGCGGGTGGTGTGTGAGGTTGGCGGCTGCCTGCAGGGACTGCTGCACTGGCGAGGCTGCATTCGTGGAGGAAGGCGGAGTGTTTTTCTTTCCGTGCAGTTGGGCGTTTCTAGGCAGCCCTGGTGTCCGGGGAGTTGTGTGTGCTGTGGGAGGGGGTCCATGGAAGGAGGACCCTCTTCACTGTTGTGGGGTGTGCAGAGTAACGGCTCTTCTGGGCCTGCAGATTAACAAAAGGATGGGGTTTTGTTTGGGGATTCAAGACGACAAACTAAAATTAAAAGGATGGGGCCAGGCGCGGTGGCTCACGCCTGTAATCCTAACACTCTGGGAGGCCAAGGCGGGAGGATCGCTTGAGCCCAGGAGTTTGAGGGTGCAGTGAGGTATGATGACGCCACGGCACTCTAGTCCAGGCAACACAGTGAGACTCTGTCTCAAAAAAAAAAAAAAAAAAAAAAAAAAACAAGAAAGGATCAGACTGGACTGAAGGTCGTTCAGTGAGGTACAGGGGGCTTTAAGCGTTAGATGCCAGTTGGGTCAGGTGGTTTCAGGGACAGCAACATGTCTCCCTGACAAAGGGACTTACACTTACCATTTCTCAGCAAACTCATGCTCCTCACAAAGGTGCTTTCAGACAAGACAAACTCCCCCATGCTGGTCCTTCCCACTGCAGATCCTTGGCGGACAGGGGACCGCCGTGGATGGTGTCCTCAGCAGCTAGTTTAGTGGCTCCACTGTGGATCCCAGGCCAGCAGGAGGCTCTGGGGCTGGTGACCAGGACATTAGCACCAGAGGGTGGGAGCTGTGGCTTGGCGTTCAGCTCTGCTCCCTATTTGCTGACCCGTCTCTGTTCCCCGTTGAGTCACAGGGAAAGAAGCATTTGGAGCCCGTTTAGGGAAGGTCTGAGAGTCGGAGGACCTGAAGGCTACTGTCCCATTCTCCCGAGGGTGGGTTTGGTTTGTTGAGCACGTTCTGTGTGCCTGGCCGTCTTGTAGTGGAAACACAGTGGTGCCCTCGTCTCAAAGGGAAGACAGTGCAAGCACAGCGATCATGGCTATGAGAGCCGCAGCGGGGCCCACAGTGGGGGCCCTGAACCCAGTGCAGGTGGGCAGGGAGGGCTTCCAGGAGGAAAGTGGTGTGTGAACGGGTCCTGCAGGGTGAGTGGGAGTTAGCCCAGTGGAATGGGAAGGGGGCAGTGTTCCTGGCAAAAGGAACAGAGGCCAACTGTGTGGCCCCATGTGGCCTTTCTTGGGAAGTACAGCCTGGCCAAGAGCAGGAAGAGGCTGGAAAGGTGGGCAGGGACCTGTCCAGTGCGTGGGGCCCCGGAGGGGTCTTGAGCCTAGGCATGCTGCCGTCAGAAGCAGGGTGACCCCTGTAGCAGGTTCCTAGAGCTGCCATAACCGGTGGCTTAAAATAACAGATATTTATTCTCTCTCAAATCTGGAGGCCAGAAGTCTGACATCAAGTTGTGGGTTGGCAGGGCCATGCTCACTCTGCAGGCTCTAGGGGAGGGTCCTTCTTTGCCTCCTCCAGCTTCTGGTGGCTGCCAGCAATCCTCGGCACTCACCGGCTTAGACAGGGCTCCAGTCACATGGCCGTCTTCTCCCTGTGTCTGCACGTGCATTCCCTCTGTGTGTGTCTCTCTGTCCAAATTTTCCCTTTTCATAAGGACATCAGCCCTACTGGATTAGGGCTCACCTGAATGACCTCATTTAACCTAATTACCTCCATAAAGCCCGTCTCCAAATAAGGTCACATTCTGAGGCGCTAGGGTTCAGGACTTCACCCTGTCTTTCTGGGGGACACAGTTCAGCTGTAATGCCCTTCCCGGGGTCTGGCAGCGCCTGCAGCCTCCCGTCTGACCGGTCCTGTCTGTTCTCCTGCAGAACCGGGCTGTGGGTCGGCCCAAGGGGAAGCTGGGCCCGACCTCCGCGGTGAAGTTGGCCGCCAACCGGACAACGGCAGGAGCTCGCCGGCGCCGGACGCGATGCCGCAAGTGCGAGGCCTGCCTGCGGACCGAGTGCGGAGAGTGCCACTTCTGCAAGGACATGAAGAAATTCGGGGGCCCCGGGAGGATGAAGCAAAGCTGCATCATGCGGCAGTGCATCGCGGTGAGTGCGGGCTGTGGAGGCTGAGCTCTCCCCCAGTGCCCCGGGCGGCCTCTCCTCCCTCTGCATGAGGGCTGTTTGTCTGTTTGCTTTTTGGTCTGTCCAGCCCCTCTGCATAAAGAGAAGTTGGAGCTGCAGAAATGCCGGGAGGTCTCCCTGTGGAAAGGAAGGGGGCTCGAGCCAGTGCTGTTTTCACATCCCCTGTTGCTGGACTTGGGGCTGTCCTGCCATGTGCTCAGGCGCCTGCTGCTTCAGTCTGCTGGTCTTAAAACTCCTTCCTTCCCAAGATGAACCAAGTACTTTGAAGTCTCTGCCATTAAAGATGTCAGGGCAGCCTGTCCTGTCTATGACCCCACTGCCAACATTTATGGTCCAGTTCATGATGATTGTAGGCCCTTCCTTCCTTCCTGTCCTGCCTTCAGAGTCAGAGGTCTGGGTGGAAGGTCAGTGCCCCTCCTGAGGGAGCTGCCCCCCAGACAAAAACTAGTGATTTATGGAGCGGAGGAGCTGGGCCCCTGGAGAGCCCAGACAGCGCCTCCAGACCTACTCGCCTTGTCTGTGTGTACCTGGTCTTCGGTGGTGGCCCAGGGCTATTGGCCTTGCCCCAGCCAGCATAGGGTGGCAGATGTGGACTTTGGCAACTTGGCATGGTCCTGGCTTTGCCCTTGAATCCCCCCATACCACCCACATGCTCTGCCTTCCTGGGTGCTGCTCCCCAGGGGCCCAGTGGCCCTCCCTGCAGGAGCTGTCATTCCCCATGGAAAAGCAGGCTTGGCGGGAGGGACAGGATTCCTGGGCCCTGTGAGTGTGTCCACAGGCCCAGCCTGGCACAGGATGAGCCCCCCTCCCCCGTTGCTGCCCCTCCAAGCCCAGATGCACCTTACTCTTGTCTCTCCGCACACACACCGCTTATGTTTTGTATTTTTAATTGTGGTCAGAAAATGCATAACATAAAATTTGCCATCTTAATCATTAAGTGTGCAGTACAGTAGTATTAACCATAGGCGCATCATTGTGTAGCTGGTCTCCAGAACCTTTTCATTTTGCAAAACTGAAACTAGTCTAAACCCATGGGACAACTACTCTCCTTTCCCCTCCCCTAGCCCCTGGCACCCACCATTCCACTTTCAGTTTCCAAGAGTTTGATTATTCTGGGTAACATAGAGGTGGAGTCATGCAATGCTGGTGTTTTTGTGACTAGCTTATTTCCCTTAGCATAATGTCCTCAGGCTTTATCCATGTTGTGGCATGTGACAATTTCCTTCTTCTTTAAGGCTGAATAATACTCCAGTTTATTGAATCAAAACTGACTCAAATGTAAAAAAAAAATTCTGTTGTATGTATACACTCCGTTTTCTTTATCCATTCATCTGTTGAAGGACGTTTAGGTTGCTTCCACCTCTTGTCTATTGTGAATAGTGCTACAGTAAACATGGGTATGGAAATACCTCTTTGAGATCCTGTTTTTTATTATTTTGGATATATAGTTGACCTTCAAACAAAATGGAGTTTAGGGGTGCCAACCCTCCACACAGTCAGAAATCCATGTATAACTTTTAACTCCCTGAAAACTTTACTATTAGCCTACTGTTGACCAGAAGCCTTACTGGTAACATAAACAGTCACCTGACACATACTTTGTGTATGTATTATATTTGCTGTGTTGTTACAATAAGGTAAGCTAGAGAAACAAAAATGATATTAAGAAATTGTAAGGAAGAAAAAATATATTTACTATTTATTAAGTGGAAGTGGATCATTATAAAGGTCTTCATCCTTGTCGTCACGTTGAGCAGGCCAAGGGAGAGGAGGGAGAGGAGGGATTGGTCTCGCTGTCTCAGGGGTGGCAGAGGTGGAGAGGGTGGAGGGGGTGGAAGGAGAGGCAGGTGCACTTGGGGTAAATTTTATTGGAAAAAATCTGAATTTAAGTGGGACTCACACAGTTGAAACCCGTGTTGTTCAAGAGTCAACTGTATACCCAGAAGTGGGGTTGCTGGGTCATATGGTCACTCTATTTTTAATTTTTTGAGGAACCCACATACTGTTTTCCATAGCGGCTGCGCCATTCTACATTCCCACTAGCAGAGCACGAGGGTTCCTCTTTGTCCACATCCTCACCAGCACTTGTTCTCAGGGTTTTGTTTTGTGTACTTGTTTGTCTTTGATAGTAGCCATCCTAATGTGTGTGAGGTGATACCTCATTGTGGTTTTGATTTACATTTCTTTGATGATTAGTGATGTTGAGTATCTTTTCATGTGCTTGTTGGCCATGTGTGTATCTTCTTGGGAGAAATCCATTTTTTAATTGGATTTTTGGGCCCTTTTTTTTACTTGTTGAGTTGTAGAGTTCTTCAGTACATTCTGGATATAAACCCCTTATCAGGGCCGGGCGCGGTGGCTCACGCCTGTAATCCTAGCTCTCTGGGAGGCCGAGGCGGGCAGATTGTTTGAGCTCAGGAGTTCGAAACCAGCCTGAGCAAGAGCGAGACCCTACTAAAGTCTCTACTAAAAATAGAAAGAAATTAATTGGACAACTAAAAACATATAGAAAAAATTAGCCGGGCATGGTGGCGCATGCCTGTAGTCCCAGCTACTCGGGAGGCTGAGGCAGGAGGATCGCTTGAGCCCAGGAGTTTGAGGTTGCTGTGAGCTAGGCTGACGCCACGGCACTCACTCTAGCCCAGGCAAAAAGAGTGAGACTCTGTCTCAAAAAAAAAAAAAAACCCTTATCAGAGAGATGGTTTGCAAGGATTTTCTCCCATCCTGTAGGCTGCCTTTTCATTCTGTTGATTGCTGCAGGGGTTTTTAAATTTCACTGCTTGTGTTTTTAATTGTTACCTGAACCCTAGGACATTTGAATGGATTTCAGGGAATTTGTGAGCCCTCCTGAAATTAAGTAAAGACATTTGTCTCTGTGCACGCATGTTTGTGTGTTTTTCAGAGAGGGTCCATGTGACCCATTGGGTGATGTCAGGATTTAAGAGCACACGTCTGTAGGGACTTTGGGTTTTAAGAACAGTGTCACCTAAAACTTCGTGTGTCAGCAATGAACCCACAACTGTGTTTCCCTCTTTGGCATTATTTTCTCTTCCACCTGCAGCGTCCTGGGCCCAGTTATGGGACTCCTGTCTCAGATGCCACTTTGTCGTTGCAGCTCTGGTGCCTGGCACTGTGCGTGTTGGTTGAAGGAAACCTCACTTGTATGCATCTTCTCTCTCCAGCCTGACGTGGCTGCTTGAGCTGATAGCAAATGCAGGCCCGGCCAGACCCTCGGGGTCCTTCCTACTCTTCTTCCAGCCTTCCTCCTTTGCTGGGCGCTTGCTCCATGATGTACCCACCTGCGACACATGCAGGCCCACCTCTTCCCTTCCAGGCCCTTCTCTCTTGGTGTGTCAGAGTCTCCCTTTTGCCATAAGCAGCCCAACGCTTCCCTTTGCTCCCTGGCTCTGGCCCTCCCCACAGTGGCTCTGGCTCTGCTCCTGGGTCAGTAGGTTCACTTCTGGTGCTGTCTCCCATCCCGCCTCCTGTCGGACCCCGCCTTGTGCCCCACCCTCCACAGATGCTCTTCTTAGCACCATGGGCTATGCCCCCCAACTGGGCACCCCCAGCCGCAGTCTTGCCCGGGGCTGCCCCATTGGGCCGGGCCTGTGCAGGCTCCTCTGTCCTCGTTCACCTTGAGGCCCCTCTCCCTTTCCCACTTCTCTCCTCTCTGCCCTGGCCTCCGAGTGCTTCAGAAATCAGCCTCTGCTGCTTCTGGTAACACTTGAAGACGACTTTTTAATGTTTTCCTTAGATTGCAGCAAGTTAGGTCTTTGTCCTCCCAAATATTTTGTCTTCCCAAATAGCTCAAGGGGGACAACTGTCTTCCTCACTCCTGCACCCCTCAGGACCCGCTTTCAGGCCATAGCAGATGTTCATTAGGTGTTTGTTGAATGAATGAGATTCTTTTTTTTTTTTTTTTTTTTTAGGTTTTGCTCATATATATATATATTTTTTTTATTTCAGCATATTATGGGAGTACAGATGTTTAGGTTATTACGTATATTGCCCTTGCCCCCCCTCCCCCGCTAAGTCCGAGTTTCAAATATGTCCTGAATGAGATTCTTTCACCTTCGGTGCTCTATTTATTTGAATTCAAATGTTTGTGCCATTTGATGAAGTCTTTTACACTTATCAGTGAAATGTATCTCCCAGCTCACTTGAAGCTCCTGTAAAGTTTAATAAAAATTGACTGTGCTTTCTCTATATACTGGTACTGACTCCATCAGTGCTGGGAGGGTGGGACGTGCGCAGGGAGAATAAGGCTGACCTGACCCTGTCCTTGGAGGCGTTACAGTCAAGTATGTCAGTTCTCAAACTTTGTGGTCTCGGGACTCCTTTCTGCTCTTACAAATTGTGAGGACCCCAAGGAGTTTTTATTTATGTGGACTATTTATTAATATTTAGTGTATTAGAAATTAAAACTGAGGAATTTTTTTAAAAATTAAAATTCATTTAAAAAATAACAAGAAACCCATTACATGTTAATAGAAATAATGTTTTAATGAGAAATAAATACATTTTCTAAAACAAAAATAATTAGTAAGAACAGCATTGTTTTATGTTTTTGTAAATCTCTTATGTGTCTGGTTCATTAGAAAAGACCTGGATATTTCATCTGTTGTGATGTTTTGGAGGGAGGGAGTATGTGGGATATTGGCGGGACACAGATACTAGTAGTTGGAAAAGAGAGGAGGGTATTTTCATAGCCTTCTTAGAAAACCCTGGATAGTCTGATACTCAGCCAGAACTCAACAGGGGGCAGTTTCTGAAAGGTTAGTTGCAACGTGGAATCTGAAACAGTATCAATGAACTTTTTATACTGTTGCATTAAAAGTAATTGGTCTGTCTTGCCCTTTGAATAGCTCATTTGCTCACGCATGATGTTGTAACATTGTGCTTTGGCCATTTGGAAAATACTGGCTTCCTGAGTAAGGCAGATTTTCTAAATATTGGCACATGACATTATACACTATTTTTCAAAAAATCACATTTGTTAATACCACCACTGATGTGGTCAGAAAAGTCTTTCAGTATTGGGAAGCCATCCAGTTTCTGGTGGCTTGTTGAGTTTTCCAAAAGTCTAATTTTTATTCAGAAACTCAAAATTTTTAGCTGCTGTTGACTCAGAGTTAAGCACATACACACACAATTAAAATAATTTTTTAAAATAGTGAAAAAAACCTTGAATTTTGTCATTTGCAACAAATGTCATCAGTTATTTTTCTAGAAATGACAGGCATGCTTCTTCACGAAAATATGCCAGTACCCACAGGGCTTTTATCAGTCATTGTTTCGAGTAAAACGCTCTGTGTAGAACGTGGCTAGTTCAGCTCGCAGCTTAGTCACGAGTGCCTTTCCTTCTGTAACCATCGTCCTTCAGTGGGCAGAAGTGCTTGGTGCGTATTTCCTATTTTGTCACACACATTGTGAAAAGGGTATGTACTCAAGGGTCTGGGTTTTCATAAAGTTAATAATTTCTGCTGCTTCATTAAAGACATTCTTAAATGAAAGTGACCATGAGTCAGCCCCTGACTGCGGGTACACCTGGGGGCCCTGCCTTGACAAGTGCTGAGGGGCCAGCAGTTTCACTCACCAGTGCGAATAGCAAGACCACGCGAAAGGCAAATGTCTTACGCTATTCTGAAGATAGTTTTGACCTCATAGATCTCTCGGTAAAGGTCTGGGGACCCCAGAGTCTGTGGGCTGTGCTTTGACCCACTGGTGAGGTGCAGCCTCAGCCCCACGTGGATCTCGGCTGGGCACACACCCAGCTCCTGCAGGTCTTTTCCGAATGCGAGGGCTTTCCTGACCTCCACGTTTAACTGATCTCCCCTTCCAGCCCTCCCCTGGCCCTGGCCCTCATCTCCATCTAGTGCGCTCTGTTCTTCATTTCGTCTGCCTCCCTCTGCTAAACTGTAAGCTCAGGGTGGCGCAGAGACTTCAAGCTGTCTTGTTCATTGCTGTATTCCCAGCACTTAGCATAGCATCTGGTACATCGAGGTAGTAGCCTGGTAAGTATTTGAATGAATGAGTGACTGAATGTGCCTGGGCCAGTTTTCCAACATCTCCTGACAGGCCCCCCGGTCTGTCCTTCCCACCCTGGCTGACCTGTCTGTGCTCTCCCGGCTCCAGCCAGTGCTGCCCCACACCGCTGTGTGCCTCGTGTGTGGCGAGGCGGGGAAGGAAGACACAGTGGAAGAGGAAGAAGGCAAGTTTAACCTCATGCTCATGGAGTGCTCCATCTGCAATGAAATCATCCACCCTGGATGCCTTAAGGTGAGCAGCCCCTGGGGGCCCTGGCTGTGCTGCTTGACACCCCACCCCAGGGCCTCCGGAGGTGCTGATGCCGAGGGGTGGGGTAAGGCTCCCTCCCTGGATACTGCTGCTGAGGCGGTGGGACCCAAGTGGCATGGTAACTTCCTGGGGAACCTAAGTCTGGGTGCTCCTGTGTGTTGAGTCATGAGCCCAGGACAGGAAGGGTCTGGAGCAGCTCAGACGCCCAGTGTCTTTGAGAGAAGGAACATATGCCACCCCTACGCCCAGGATGTCAGAACCATGGAGGGTTCCCAGAGTCTCAGCAGACAGAAAACATGGGCTGCTTGTTTGCACTTGGGCCAGAGGGAGAGACTCCAGGTGGCTGGGCTGCTGGCTGGAGTCCTGGCTCTGGGCTTCTGGGAGAACAGGGCCTAGGCTGGGGAGGGCAGGGCCTGAGACAACAGGTGGTTGCATTCCTGTTCCTTTGCGCCGGGAACCTGTTCCCTTGGTGTGCCCAGGACAGGACTACCTTCTCCTGGGTGACGGCTGTGCTGTGCCCGCCTGTGCTGTGCCCATCGGCCCCGGTGTCAGAGCCTGCATGTCTGTGTGTGTTTTACAGAGATCTGGGGGGGCCTGCCCAGAATGATATTTCAGCTGTGAGGCGACCACTTTCCCTCAGCAGTGGTCGTGGGAGTTCGTTTTGACCCTCACTCCCCCATCACACTCGCACGCAAACACACCACTCTGGAGAGGCTGCTGTCATTGCCTTGGCTTGGAAGTCAGCCCTTCCCTCTCGTTTCAATTGCTTGGTTATTTCTCTCTCTTTCCAAGTTCATGTGCTCTGTGTGGGTGGGTACAGCCATGTCTGACTGACTCATTCACACCTAGCACCCAGTAGAGTACTCTGGAAGGTCCTTTCTGTGTGCCAGGCTCTGAGCTCATAGCTTTACCTGGGTCATCTCATTGAAGTTTTGCAAACCACCAGTGAGATGGATGCATTGACTCCGTTTTATGGACAAGGACACTGGCCTGCAGAGGCTGTCACTGAGAGCCAGAGGTTCAGCCTTTGAACCCTGGCCCGACTCCAGAGCCACCTGTCTCCACCAGCTCTTTATTCTTTAGGCTGGAGACGGGATGGACATGACATCAGGAAGGGGGGTGTTGATGTTTCTGGCAGACGCCTCCAGAGACCTCTGCCCGGGAGGCCCCTTCCCTCTGCCCTTCCCTGCTTGCTGAGTCCCGGTGTGTCCCTCACAGATTAAGGAGTCAGAGGGTGTGGTCAACGACGAGCTTCCAAACTGCTGGGAGTGTCCGAAGTGTAACCACGCAGGCAAGACCGGGAAAGTGAGTGCTGGGCTCCAAGTCCCAGGGTCAGCCGGGAGTGGGGCGGGCCTGGGCCTTGCCAGGACCAGCCTCTCCCTGAGTGTTAGGCAGGTGGGGTGCTGTGGGCCTGGGGGCGGGCAGGGCACGGCCAAAGATATACAGTTGGTTTGTTCCTTCTCTCTTTTTGGCCTACAAGCAAAAGCGTGGCCCTGGCTTTAAGTACGCCTCAAATCTGCCCGGCTCCCTGCTCAAGGAGCAGAAGATGAACCGGGACATCAAGGACGGGCAGGAGCCTGCCAAGCGGAGGGGTGAGTGTGAGGAGGCTCCCCGGCGCAGGTCGGATGAGCACCCCAAGAAGGTGCCCCCGGACGGCATCCTGCGCAGAAAGTCTGACGACGTGCACCTGAGGAGGAAGCGGAAATATGAGAAGCCCCAAGAGCTGAGTGGCCGGAAGCGAGTACGGACCGGGAGGGGCTGGGTGGCGGAGCGGGTGGCCTGGCTGGTCCTGGGGGCGGGCGGGGGCAGGGGGCGGGGATGGGCCATAGCAGACCTTGCTGCCTGGAGCAGGTCACCTAAGTCCTGAGAGCCCGGCCCAAAGAAAGGAGGGGAAAACCAGCAAGTCACTCCTCTTCCACCCCCTTTAGGCCTCGACGCTTCAAACGTCCCCCGGTTCCTCCTCTCACCTCTCGCCGAGGCCCCCTCTGGGCAGCAGCCTCAGCCCTTGGTGGAGATCCAGTCTCACTCACTTCCAGCAGCAGGTGCTCCCACGTCGCCCCCACCCCAACCCATGCCCTGGGGACTTCCGAGTCCTCGGCTGTCCCCCACCCTGCCCCACTGGTCCTCCAACTGCTGCTAACTCTCCCAAGGCGCCTCTTCCCGTCGCTTCCCAGGCCTTGGCCCAGAGCTGTGGTTCGTGGTTCTGGCACGGAGCCGGGGAAGCTCTGTGACAAGGGCGTTGGCGGGCTGGGATCTTGGGGTGGAAGCCGCTGGGAAGCTCTGTGAGTCCAGGGAACGTCGGAGGATCCTGGTGGGCCTGCTCCGCCCACTGGCCTTGCCCTCATCAGCCACAGGGTGGCGCCTGGAGTCTCTTCTCCCAGCTCCAGCCCTTCCAGCTTGTCTGGGAATAGCCACAGGCCTGTGCTCCAGAACCGGCTCCCAGAGCCAGGGCTGATTTGAATGAGTGGCTGCTTTTCTCTGGTCTGTCCGGGGTGGGAGGTCAGTTGGATGGGAACAATTTGACCATAGTCCGCTACTTCCTTCCAGCTTCTTTCTTGAAAGCAGCAGGCAGGGCCCACCTGTCTGTCAGTCAGGCGTGAAGGAGGTGGCATTTGTGGGGAAGGCGTCCCTCTAGCCCCTACCCTAGAGACTGTGGGCTCATGGTGGGGGAGAGGGGACCAAATTCCATAAGCCCCGGGAGCAAGCTCCATATCCTTTCTTTCCTGTGACAGCTAAAACCTGGCAAAGAAGATAAGCTTTTCAGGAAAAAGGTACTGCCTTCCCCTCCCTCCCTATACCCCAGGCCAGAGTGGCCAGAGCTGCCTGGGCCTCAGTCCCACAGTAGAGGGGCGGGAGGTCTTGGGTGGGCGCAGCCCTGAGCCCTAGCAGCTGACCTGCTCTCCCTCCTCCCTCGCACACTCAGCGGCGCTCCTGGAAGAACGCGGAGGACCGGATGGCACTGGCCAACAAGCCCCTCCGGCGCTTCAAGCAGGAACCAGAGGACGATCTGCCTGAGGCGCCCCCCAAGGCCAGGGAGAGCGACCACTCACGCTCCAGCTCACCCACGGCCGGGCCCAGCACCGAGGGGGCCGAGGGGCCGGAGGAGAAGAAGAAGGTGAAGATGCGCCGGAAACGGCGGCTTCCCAACAAGGAGCTGAGCAAGGAGCTGAGCAAGGAGCTCAACCACGAGATCCAGAAGACGGAGAGCAGCCTGGCCAACGAGAACCACCAGCCCATCAAGTCGGAGCCCGAGAGCGAGAACGAGGAGCCCAAGCGGCCCCTGGGCCTCTGCGAGCGCCCCCACCGCTTCAGCAAGGGGCTCAACGGCACCCCCCGGGAGCTGCGGCACCAGCTGGGGCCTGGCCTGCGCAGCCCACCCCGTGTCATCTCCCGGCCCCCGCCCTCCGTGTCCCCGCCCAAGTGCATCCAGATGGAGCGCCATGTGATCCGGCCACCCCCCATCAGCCCCCCGCCCGACTCGCTGCCCCTGGATGATGGGGCAGCCCACGTCATGCACAGGGAGGTGTGGATGGCCGTCTTCAGCTACCTCAGCCACCAAGACCTGTGTGTCTGCATGCGGGTCTGCAGGACCTGGAACCGCTGGTGAGGGGCAGCCCTGTGTCAGGCACTAGGTTAAGGCTCAGGCTGCACTGGGATGGCCTGTGCAGGGCACGTCCCCACTGGAATCACTCGTGATACTCTTTCCTTCTAAGCCCCAGTGCTGCTTAATCGTGCTCTGTAGAGAGTTCCTGGTGGCTATTGCGGTCCCACCTCAGTCTGGTCTTGTCAGAGGAGGAGACCCTGTTTCGCTTCCTGATTTAGCTCCCTGGAAGGTGAATTAAGGACCAAATGAGTCTTCGTCTGCAGGGAGTTAGCCTAGGTGAAGAGCACGGTGCCTGTTACTGACTTTAATCCCAGCTTGATATTTATGAGCCTTTTGGCCTTGGCTGTTTTGACCCTCGTGCGTGCACAGGCGTGAGGCCGGCCTCTCGGGGCTGTATGGAGGTGCAGCCCACGGAGGCCATAATAAAGCCCATGGTAAAGACTTGATGGAGAGCAGGTGCCCACGTGTGGGCAGGGCGAGTGCCAAACAGAGGGGTCCAGAGGGCTGAATTAGGAAGCCTCCTCAGAAGTTGGTAGGTTGGGGGAGTTACCACAGCTGTGCAGGGGCTCCCAAAGTGAGCCCCCTCCTCTGATGATGTCCCCCTGCCGGGCCCATCCCCCAGGTGCTGCGATAAGCGGTTGTGGACCCGCATTGACTTGAACCACTGCAAGTCCATCACGCCCCTGATGCTGAGCGGCATCATCCGGCGGCAGCCCGTCTCCCTCGACCTCAGCTGGACCAACATCTCCAAGAAGCAGCTGAGCTGGCTCATCAACCGCTTGCCTGGTCAGCCCTGGGCCAGGGACCCGCAGTGTACAGTGGTGGTGGTTGGGGGGGCCCATAGCCTGACCATCCCCTTTTCTCTGTCCCCCAGGGCTCCGAGACTTGGTGCTGTCGGGCTGCTCATGGATTGCGGTCTCGGCCCTCTGTAGCTCCAGTTGTCCTTTGCTCCGAACCCTGGATGTCCAGTGGGTGGAAGGACTAAAGGATGCCCAGATGCGGGATCTCCTGTCCCCACCCACGGATAACAGGCCAGGTGTGTTTCCAGGCTGGAGCTGTGCCCAAAGGGGTAATGTGGGGTAGGGTGATGGAGCCACGCTGTTGGATCTGGATTTGACCACAGACCCCAGCTGGTGCGTCTGTCCTCCAGCCTTCTAAGGGCTCATCCCCTCCCTGGAAGACACAGGGATGAGTCCCTGCTGCTCTGTGCTCAGCTTCAGGCACAGAAGGGATCCAGGATGAGGCAGAGGCTCTTTTGCACATGGAAACTCTACTCCTGGGGGCTCTGCATGCATTTGGCTGCTTCTCTGCTAACTTGTCCTTTATTGGCTTCAAGCCTCGGACTGCTGGAGTCGGGGTCACTGTCGTTGGACAAGGTCCCAGGGTGGACCCAGCGGCTACCTGGGTCCATGCTCCTCACCGGTAGTTAAATGAGCAGGCCGTAGAGACCTGCTGGTTGGCCTGTTACTGCTGGGTAGAATGTGGCTCAGTGTTTCCAGACTTTATGCTTTTTCAAGAGAATATAGAAATCTAAACTCTGATGTGGAATCTTCTAATTTTTAAATGTTGCAGTTCTGATACTGGGGAGGAACACTGTGGCTAAATGCAATCCGGGTGTCACATCTGGCTGGTAGGCCTTTTAGAGTGTCATTTCAGCATGACCAGATCACCTATGTCAGATCGACGGGTTACCCTCTCCTTGCTGCCCCACCAGGTCAGATGGACAATCGGAGTAAGCTCCGGAACATTGTAGAGCTGCGCCTGGCGGGCCTGGACATCACAGACGCCTCCCTGCGGCTCATCATCCGCCACATGCCCCTGCTGTCCAAGCTCCACCTGAGTTACTGTAACCACGTCACCGACCAGTCCATCAACCTGCTCACTGCTGTTGGCACCACCACCCGAGACTCCTTAACTGAGATCAACCTGTCAGGTGAGTCGGAAGCCCCCGTCAGGTCTGCCCGGCACCCTGTGGGAAGGTTCAGGAGTTTCACATTTGTTGAAACTGTTCGTGTGCCCACACTTACGTGGTTACAATGCTAAGTGCTAGGACATGCCAACAAGTGAGACAGGCAGCCCAGTCTAGAGGGGAAACACACACTAAATGAAGAAGTTACTATTGGATTTATAATGATTGCTACCAAAAAATAGTGCTAATAGCAGGAGCACATAACAGTGGTTCTTGACCCAAAACACGGGCTAGCAACAGCTTCCCAAGGGAATGCCACTGAGCTAGTGCCTGATAGCCACGGTACGGGGACAGCAGAGGGCCGGGAGGCGAGGGGCCCCCGTGAGCAGGGCTGCGCCCCGTAATGAACGAGCAGGCGGAAGCTTGTTTTCTGTCTCTGCTGTCATTTGTTATGTGTGCCCCTTGTGACCCTGCTATCAAGGGGCCTGTTGTCGGAGAGAAAAAGAAAACCCTACGTTTAGTTCCATTATTGTTCTGTGTCACACGCTGCAGAAGCCGCACTTGCCTGCTCGCTGAGTGGCGGGAGTTGGTTCTGAAGGACTTGGGGCTCCACTGTCCAGTGAGGCTGACACAGGCAGCGCTGCCTGTTCTTAGCTGACCCAGTTTTGGATGGGAAGCTTAGGATGGTCCAGACTGGGCATGTCAGGTTTGCATGAGACCCAAAAAATAGAAGAACAGAGAAAGAAATTTTGGGGTTTTTCCCCCTAGAAATTACCAAGTACGAAAGGACACCCTCATCTCATTCGTTTTACATTTTAACACAGTGCTGTCATGAGGTTTTGCCGCATCCAGATTCACGTGCTCTTTAGGTGTTTGCCTCTCTGTGCGTCCCACATTCAGCCTAATAAACGGTCTGTCAGCCATGCCACATACCAGGTGGAGGGGAGGTTTGAATGGATGGACCTAGGTCCCTAGGAAGCCGTTTCTCCTCTTCGTGAAGTTTTGGTGCTAGGATTGTCTCACCCTATGGAGGAAAAGAAGAGAGCCATAGTGTAGTGAGGCTTCACCACAGTGACACTAGCGTAAGGCTCAATACCTGAGCTGAAACTGGCAGTGGAGCCACCCTTGCAAGAACGGCCCAAGAGGCATCTTGTTTTAAGCTCTCGATATTATGTGAACTCTTTTTGTTACATTCTAGTTTAGTTATCATGGACGCGTAGCAGAGATCTCAGTATAGACCCCTCTCCTGCAGTGAAGTCCTGTGTCTGCGTGTATGCGTGTGTGTGTGCGCGCGCGCGTGTGAGCAAGATTTCATCTTTTGCGTTTTGTTTTCCACGATAGATTGAGGTCATCCTTTTGTCTCAGTGCATACAGCTCTCTGTGTTCTTGCTAATAGCTGTTAAGTATATTCAGGCACGTCTCTATACCTGATCTTTTCTAGATTTTAAAAAAATTTTCCGCCTCCCATCAGTGTAACTAGTTGAGTTAATGATACAGTAAGTCTATGCCACAAAATAGATGACAGGTGACATGCTTCAGAATCCCTAAACTTGTTTGGAGGATCTTGTCTCATGACAAGTGAAGTTGCAGTTCTAGCAGCTATTGTTATTCAGGCTGAGTCATCATAGATGTATTATTGGGTGCTCAGGGTGGCCCCCTGCCCCACCCCACACCACCTGAGGCAGCACCTTAAACTCTCAGCTCTTTCTTCCAGTGTTTACCGCCACATTCTGAACTAGTAAACCTGTGCTGCAGTTTCCTATGCATCAGCTTGCTGCCCTGCAACACAGGCATTTACTATTGTTGCATCCTTTCCCCTTTCTTTTTTTCTCCCTCCATCTTTCTCCTTTTTGGTTAAGTCACTATTACCTTATTCTGACCATGTAATTATTGGTCACAGTTGAGCCATATAGTGTATTATGACGTTTCCTCTTTTGTTAAGAGTTTTTGTTTTCCTAGAGTTAATTTTTTGTTTGCTTAGTTTCTAAGTATACTATACAACAGAACTGCATACTCTCCCCTCCCCCCCCAAACTCATCAGTCCCCTGACCACTTTTTGTTGCCCTGGACTTCTCCTCCTCCTCTTGTTTTCTCCTTCCTGACTCCTTCTCCCATCTGGACTGGCCGCCTCTGCCTGCTGTGCCACCACCACCCCCCCGGGGCTTTTCTCCCATCGCCATCCTGGAATTCCCTTAGTCTCTGTCTTCTTGTGGGCGCGCTCCTCTGATCTCATGTTTCTTGGTTTACTCTTACATTTGATGGAAGATATCTTCTGGACCTTGTATGTCTGTGAAAATGTTTTTATTATACCCCTACATTTAGTTGATATTTCAGCTGGGTACAGAAAGCTAGTTTGGGAACCACGTTGCTTCAGAAAGTGAGAGGTACTGCTCCACTGTCTTCTGCCTTCCAGAGGTGAAGTCCAGAACCATTTGATTGTTCATCTGTTAGTGAATCCTTTCCCTGTTCCCTTTCCTGGCTAGAGTGCAGTGGCGGTGATCATAGCTCACTGTAACCTTGAACTCCTGGGCTCAAGCAATCCTCCTCCTGCCTCAGCCTCAAGAGTAGCGGGGACTACAGGCGTGCACCACCACACCCGGCTAATTCCCTTCTATTTTCCAGGTCTATGTCTTTTTGCTCTCATTTCTGGGAGTTTCACACCCCCCCTTTATCCTATAATTCATAGTGTGAGTTTTTCATTTTTGATGTTATGCAGGTTGAACCATATAAAATTCCTGTTTTGTTTTAAGAGACAGAGTCTTGCTCTGTTGCCCAGATTGGAGCGCACTGGTGCAATCACAAGTCACTAGAGCCTCCAATTCCAGGGCTCAGGTAGTCCTGCCTCAGCTTCCTGGGTAGCTGGCACTATAGGCATGTACCACCAGGCTTGGCTAATTTTTAAATTTTTTATAGAGTCAGAGTCTTGCTATGTTGCCCAGGCTGGTCTTGAACTCCTAGGCTCAAGCAATCTTCTGCCTCAGCCTCCCCAGTAGCTGGGACCACAGGGGGCCAGAACTAGTTTATCGCTCCACGTAGAAACTCTCCATCCATTAACAATACTAATTTCCCCTTGCCCCCCTGCCGGAGCCTGGCAACCACTGTTCCACTTTCAGTTTCTGAGAGTTTGAATACTTTAGATAACCTCATATAAGTGGAATACAGTCTTTGTGACTGGCTTATTTCGCTTAGCCTAATATCTTCAAGGTTTATTCATGCATGTTGGGGCCTATGTTAGAATTTCCTTTCTTTTTAAGGCTGAATAAATACTCTGTTGCATGTATATACCACATTGGTTTATCGATTTATCTGTCAATGGGCACTGAAGTTCTTTTTACCTTTTGGCTATTGTGAATAATACTGCTGTGAACAAATACCTTGTTTAAGTCCTACTTTCAATTCTTTTGGGTATATAACCAGAAGTAGAATTGCGGATCATAAGGTATTTCTATGTTTAATTTTGAAGGAATTGCCATATTGTTTTCCATAGCAACGGTACCATTTTACTCTCCCATCGGCAGTGCACAGGGGTTCCAGTTCCTCCACATGCTCACCAACACTTGTTATTTTGTTTTCCCTAATAGCTATCCTAATGGGCATGAACTGAGATCTTATTGTGGTTTTTTGTTTTTTTTTTTTTGAGACAGAGTCTCACTGTGTTGCCCAGGCTAGAGTGCCGTGGCATCATCCTAGCTCACAGCAACCTCAGACTCCTGGGCTCA
>NW_012154285.1:4984478-4991995 GCF_000956105.1 Propithecus coquereli
GATTACAGGCGTGAGCCACTGCGCCCGGCCTGAGCATCTTTTTTATCTGCTTATTTGTCATTTGTGTATCTTCTTTGGAGAAATGTCTACTCAAATTCTTTGCCCATTTCTTAATCAGGTTGTTTTACCGTTGTTGAGTTGTAGGATTTCCTTATATATTCTGGATATTAACCCTTCATCACATACAGTGATTTGCAAATATTTTCTCCCATTCTATGGGTGGTTTTTTTTCTCTCCTAATAGTGTCTTACACGCACAGAAGTTTTTAATTTCGATAAAGTCTAATTTATCCATTTTTTTTCTTTTGTTGGCTATGATTTTGGTATCATACCGGAGAGAAATCATTGCCAAATCTAATGTCATGAAGATTTCCCTTACGTTTTCTTGTAAGAGTTTTACAGCTTTAGTTCTTATGTTTAGGTCTTTGAATCATTTTGAGTTAATTCATTTATATGGCTGATAGGGTTCCAATTTCTTTCTTTTGCATGTTGCTATCCAGTATTCCCAGTACCGTTTGTTTTTTTTTTTTTGAGACAGAGTCTCACTGTGTTGCCCGGACTAGAGTGCCGTGGCGTCATCCTAGCTCACAGCAACCTCAAACTCCTGGGCTCAAGCGATCCTCCTGCCTCAGCCTCCCGAGTAGCTGGGACTACAGGTGCACCATGACGCCCGGCTAATTTTTTGTTTCTATTTTTAGTTGACTGGCTAATTTTTTTTTTTTTATTTTTAGTAGAGATGGAGTCTCGCTCTTGATCAGGCTGGTCTTGAACTCCTGACCTCAAGCAATCCTCCTGCCTCAGCCTCCCGAGTAGCTGGGACTACAGGCATGCGCCACCATGCCCGGCTAATTTTTTTCTATATATTTTTAGTTGTCCAATTAATTTCTTTCTAATTTTAGTAGAGACGGGGTCTCGCTCTTGCTCAGGCTGGTCTGGAACTCCTGAGCTCAAACAATCCGCCCGCCTCGGCCCCCCAGAGAGCTAGGATTACAGGCGTGAGCCACCGCGCCCGGCCCCCAGTACCATTTGTTGAAAAGACTGACTGACTGTTCCCTCATAGAGTGGTGTTGGCACCCTTGTCGAAAATCATGTGACCATATATTCAAGGGTTTATTTCTGAGCTCCTGATTCTGTTCCATTGGTCCGTATGTCTGTCCTTATACAAGTACCACACTGATACTCATTTATTTAGAGATGAGGTCTTGCTATGTTGCCCAAGCTGGATTTGAACTCCTGGGCTCAAGTGACTCTCTCATCTCAGTCACTGAGTAGCTATGACTTATTACTGTGCCAAGCTAATACCACACTGTTTTTGATTGCTATAGCTTTGTAGTAAGTTTTGAAATCAGGAAGTGTGAGTTTTCTAACTTTGTTCTTTTTCAAGATTGTTTAGGCAGTTTGGATCCCTTGCATTGATGTGTATTTTAGGATAGATTTTTCTATTTCTGCAAAAACCACTGTTGGGGCTTTGTAGCAGTTTTCATTGAATCTGTAGATTGCTTTGGGTAGTACTGACATCTTAATAATCTGCCAATCTGTGAAAATGGGGTATCTTTCCATTTATTTGCTTTTAGTTTCTTTCAGCAATGTTTTATAGTTTTCAGTATATGTGTCTTTCACTTCCTTGGTTAAATGTATTCCTAAAGTTGGATGTGGTTCTTATAGTCCCAGCTATTTTTTTTTTTGAGACAGAGTCCTGTTCTGTCACCTTGGGCTAGAGTGCCGTGGCATCAGCCTAGCTCACAGCAACCTCAAACTCCTGGACTCAAGCGATCCTCCTGCCTCAGCCTCCTGAGTAGCTGAGACTACAGGTGCCTGCCACCACACCCGGCTAATTTTTCTATTTTTAGTAGAGATGGGGTCTCGCTCAGGCTTGTCTCCAATTCCTGACCTCAAGCGATCCTCCCACCTTGGCCTCCCAGAGTGCTGGGATTACAGGTGTGAGCCAACTCGCCTGGCCGGTCCCAGCTATTAATACTTGGGAAACTGAGGTGGAAAGATTATTTGGGCTCGGGAGTTTCGGACCAGCCTGGGCAACATAGAGACCCATCTCTAAAAATTGTTTTAAATTACTCTAAAGTGTTTTGTTTGTTTGTTTTTTAAAGAGACAGGGTCTTGCTCTGTCACCCAGGCTACAGTGCAGTGGTATGAAAAAAGCTGACTCTAACCCCTGAACTCTGGCCTCGAGCAGTCCCCCTAGCTCGGCTTCCCAAAACTCTGGGATTATAGGCATGAGCCACTGCACCCATCTTGTGAACAGAATTTTTAAAATTTTCTTTCAGATTTTTGATTGCTGTCGCGTAGAAATGCAGCTGATATTTGTGTGTTGATTTTGTATCCTGCAACTTTGTTGAATTTGTTCATTCTAACAAGTTTTTTCGTGTTTTGGGTGTGATTGTTAGGGTTTTCTACAAGATCATGGCATCTGCAAACATAATTTTTTTTCCTTTCCATAAGTATCATTTTTAAAATTTAAATCTTTGATCTGTGTAGAATTTTATTTTGTTACCAGGTAGGAGTTCATCTATATCACTACACTGAGGTCTGAAATTCTTAATTCTTTCATTGGACATTCATTTTTTTACTGTTTAAAAGGCTGAGGAACAACATCTTTATGTTGTCCACACCAATTTTATATTTTGAACATTTTCAGACAAAAATTGGAAAAATAGTACAGTGAACATACTTCATTGTACTAGTATACTAATAGTATGGGAATAAGCATATTTTAACACGTCGGCAAAATCCCTATTACACTTAAATCTAGTATTGAGTTTTTAGGGGTATGATTTTTCTGAAGGAGTTTCATGATACAATATCCATCAGTTTGACTTTTGCAGTAAGATTATAAAGAGGGTCAGCCACTTGGGGGTGACTATTTATAGGATTAATTAGAAGACCAAGGGCTGCCCTTTGAAAAACCGAGGTGTAACCTTTTGAGGTGCCTTTTTGTTACCATCCTTGTGAGCTTTCCCAGTCTTCTCCCTGGCCTTCATTTGTCAGTGGCTGTGCGTGTCGTGCAGTTTTCCAATACCCTGTTCCAAGTTCATGAATTCCTACTGCCTTGAGACTGGGTTATATTTACATTGTCTGAATTGGCGAGTGCCTGTGTGAAGACTGTGTGCTCACACGAAGACACGGTTTGAAAGGGCTGGTTATATAAAGGTAGTCAGTTCCTTGGTGACTGTGTGGTGCTGTCTTACACACACCTCCTCCCCTGCAGGGACTCCGACGACATGGGGATAGCACAGGCTTCGTGTGCGACAGCAGTTTGCCTTTACTGTTCTTATTCTCAGTTTAATAGAAAAATGAATGTGTTGATAGGAGGGGTGATAGGCAAAGGACTCAAGCTTAGTACCATTAGAGAGTAAGATAGGAACCATTTGTCTCTCCCAGAGTCTCAGTTGGATGCTGAATTGGGCATTTAAGCCAGTTGACTGTGGATTCAGTTCTAAAAGTATGAGAAAAAAGTGCAAATTGATAGAAACACACAAAAGGTGTGTCTGCAGATGAGGCCCTCTGAATTCTGCTTTTGCTCCCCCGCCCTTCTAGCATGCTGGTCTTTCTGCCTGGGCTGCAGGTGGACCTTCAGTCACGGGGTGGGGCAAAACACTAACACGAGTGCTGCGTATCACTCCACGGTGCTGCGGCCCACAGGAGCAAAAGGATCGCAAGGTGCCCTTACAGATGTTCTTGCTCTGACCCAGAGCTTCCCTCCTGGGAATTCATCTGAAGGGAAGAGGCAGATAAGTGCACAGTAACGTACATAGGGTGGTATTCATCAGCAATCTATTATTTGGGAATATATACATATAAAAAGGCAGCTGTGGGTTAAGATTATAAGTGATTGTCACTTGGTACAGTCTGAATGCTTTCCAAGCATACATTAACCTTTCTAATTGTGGGTGAAACCCTTCCCCATTTGAAGAGGAGAGCTTTTAAGCAAATACTATTTTTGTTGGGGCAGCAGGGGCTAGAATGTGCTAGGGAGCTCTGTCCTGTCCCCACTGCTGAACATCTGGGTCTGGGGCCTTCAGGTCCTCACCTTTCCTCACATCGTTTCCTCTTCCCTGCAGACTGCAATAAGGTCACTGATCAGTGCCTGTCCTTCTTTAAACGCTGTGGAAACATCTGTCACATTGACCTGAGGTACTGCAAGCAAGTCACCAAGGCAGGCTGTGAGCAGTTCATAGCCGAAATGTCTGTGAGTGTCCAGTTTGGGCAAGTGGAAGAAAAACTCCTGCAAAAACTGAGTTAGTCCCAGGACAAGGATGTAAATACGGGGTGGGCAGGGAGGGGAGGGCACAGGGCCGGGGAGGGAGAAAGACTTTACAAAAGAGGAGGGCTTTTATTTTCCATTTGGAACTTGAAACAACAGACCACAGAACGATTCCATTTTGCAAGTCTTTGCAAGGAGAAGCCATTCAACCACCTGTTTTGGGGATGAGTGAGCCGGACGCTTTCCTTTGGTCTTTCTGAATCGTAATTGCACTGCTTTCTGGACCATTTCTAAGGCGGCCTTTACAAGAAGACATTCCCGTCAGAGAGGAGGGTGGACTTTGGAGAAATTCTCTTATCGAAGCGTGAGCTTAGGAGCTTTTGTTGGTGGTGGTGTTGTTTTGGACACCTCATTCCTTGCAACTTCAAGGTTTTTGGTGTCTACGTAAAGTGGACCACACACCACCTCTGCTGCCGTCTTGACACTTTCTTTTTTTGTTTGTTTGGTTTTGTTACATCTTACATTATGCAGAACTATTTTTGTACAAATTGTTTAAAAGTTATTTATGCAAGGTTTGAATGCATACCAGTGTTTTTATTGTTTTGAGATTGCCAATTTTCCTGATTTCCTTAAGGTAGGAGAGAACTTAACCTGTACTTCATCGACACAACCATCTACAAATGTCCCAGATCTGACAAAGCGGGCTGAGACCTTCCACTTAAAAGCATGTTTAACTGGAAGTTGAGAGCCTTCTTTGTATGTCAAGAAGTTACATGAGCATGTTGTGGATAAATGTAAATTATAGTCGAAGTAAGACACTTTGCCAAGTTTCCTCTATATAGAATTCACTTTTCAAAATTTCGACTTCAGCCTTTGCACTCAGGAGGGTTTGCTCCAGCATGAGCTCTTATACTCTACATAGATCTAATTTATACCGTGAGTCAAGAAGTAGAATAAATGCTCCCACATAGCCTTTTTTTTACTTTTTTCTCTCCTTTGAAGTGTGAGTTGAGTTCTCATTTAGGTTTGTAACATGGCTATTTCCTAGTTGTAAAGTTCTGCATTTATAAGTGCCATTGTTGTAAGGTGGTGTTTCTTAGACCTTCCCTGCTGCGGTTTTACCTTTGTTGAATTTGTATAAACAATTGTACAAAAAAAACCACTCTTGAACTTTGAGGGTTTTTGTTCTAGGAGTGGACTAGAGTCAGAGTCTCAATACTAGTTAGTGTATGTTGTTCAAAGCCAGTAACAGTATGATTTCTCACTCACCTGAGAAATGCAGCAGCCCCGTGGTACGTGACTTTTTCCTTTTTCTTCTTCAGAAAGATCTTAACTGTTTTTAGCTAATTAAGGTAATAGGAAAGAACTATGCTAACAATGGGCATATGTAGGAATTAAGTACAGAATTCCTTAAGGGGCAGGGTGGCTCACCTGTCCGGTGCCTCTCGCCACACCTGTACAAAGTAATTTCCATGGCCACTTGCCATTACCCAAGGGTTACTCAGATTTGGGGGGGCCGAGTATCATTTACTCAGCCTCCCAGTGGGAAGAGGCTACCATCCTGCACAGGTAGCCTTGAGCCATGGTGGCTGTAGGAGACGCTTGGTTCTGAGGTTGCTTCCCCAAGTGGCAGACACAGAAACTAGTGAGAATTAATTTTAAATTACATAATTTTTTTAAAGACAGCAACCTCGTTCACATACACAGTGAATCTGAGGATTCAGAAAGTAACCAACTTCCTCAATAATCAAGAGCAACTTTAAGACCTTGACCCTGTAGGATGCGCTTTTCCTGCTAATGGTTAAGTTTTATATTTGCCCCAGCAAACTGGTTTTATTAAAATGGGACAAAGATCCCATGCAGCTCTGTCTCCTGTTAATTTAAATCCAGAGACCCTTTCTGACTCAAACTGAAACCATTTGAAGCCATTGTACCCCAGAATTTAACTGAGAGGATCCACTTACCTGAATTACATTAGTTATCACTCTATGGCTTATTTACAAAAATGTGGCTTCCCTTTCCAGGCCTGATCGTTCAACATGCAACGAAAGGTAAAGTTTGTTTTCTTGGTGATGGTCTCTGAACCTCCAGATAAGACAGTTAACCCTGCTGGTCCAGTAAAGTCATCTTCTTCCTAGAGAATTGC
This sequence comes from Propithecus coquereli, assembly GCF_000956105.1. NCBI lineage: Eukaryota > Metazoa > Chordata > Mammalia > Primates > Indriidae > Propithecus > Propithecus coquereli. The sequence continues at coordinate 4,990,843 of NW_012154285.1, forward strand.
TTTAAGGGTAATCATGGTTTTCTCATGAACAGTTCTTGCAGTCGGTCATTACCAGCTAACACTGAAACTTGTAGCTGCAGCTGGTACTGGCTAAGAGACACAGGGACACTGGGGTTAGAGGACAGTGTTTCTCCTGTAAGGTTTCCTGGAGCACATGCGTACGCTAGGCAGGGGCTGCCAAGGCTGGGACCCAAGCCACCAGAGGGACACAACAAAGCAAAGACATGACATATATTCAGGTTCAGGAGACACCACAGTGGGCACAGATGAACTTCCCCTGTAAGTACCGAACAATCCAGTAAGGTCTTGTCTCTGTATAGACTGTTTATTTTTAAAATGAGCTTCAGATGAGGCCAGCTAAGTTAAATGCTACAAGCAGCTGCTCTGGAACCCACATGCCACGTCTGATGAAGTCACGAAAGGACACCATAAGCCCCAAGGAGTGCTTGCCGTGTTAATCACAGCGCAGTAACCTAGAAAAGAGGCTCTGTCCCTTTCTTTAGGAGTCTGATGTTTACAAAGAAAGATACCATGGTGCCTCAAATGACATCCTTTCACATTGTGAGGATGGGACAAGGAGACATAGTCCACTGTGGACTTTCAGAATGTTATCCATATCATGTGACCTACTCAAAAAATTTGCTTAAAGAGGCATGAATATGCCACTTTTTAAAAATGCAGATTCCAGGGGAAAATGTCTTGTCCTCTGCCAGATAAGTCAGTTATTCCAAGTGTCAAGCTCGTACACTAAAAATTTTCATCTGGTCCCTAAACAGTTACTTCAAAATGCTATCAAAAAAATCCACCACTATTTTTTCTCTTGCTGTAATATATAAATCCAAGAGGAAACATTAAACAAGGTGTTTTAAGCTGCGACTACGTACAAATAAATCTGAATACTTGAATTTAACTTCAGACAAAACCAGCACCTGCTGCTTAGCTTCTGCTTAAGTTTGCTTACTGTCACTTGCTATCCTGCATTTAAAGATTTCCCACCATCAAGTTAGTGTTAAATTTCCAGAGTCTCGGCCAGGCGCGGTGGCTCACGCCTGTAATCCTAGCACTCTGGGAGGCCGAGGCGGGCAGATTGTTTGAACTCAGGAGTTCGAGACCAGCCTGAGCAAGAGTGAGACCCCATCTCTACTAAAAAAAA
>NW_012154285.1:4992060-5002846 GCF_000956105.1 Propithecus coquereli
GCTTGAGGGCAGGAGTTTGAGGTTGCTGTGAGCTAGGCTGACGCCACGGCACTCACTCTAGCCAGGGCAACAGAGCAAGACTCTGTCTCAAAAAAACTTTCCAGAGTCTCCTGAGAAGTACAGACAATGCACAAGTGCCCATGAAGTTTTAGCAGGAGCTCAGGTGCTGCTTCTGTTGAGAAGTAATGATCTGCTCAAACTAGTGACCACTAATTGTGGTAGGCAGACACCTGATCTGGGCTCTTCAGGCAAACACGAGAGACAGGTATTTGAAAATACCCCTGAGGCCTTGATTTATATTCTTTGACCCTTAAAACCAGAAAAGGCTGAAAGGCATGTTGTCACAACTAGCTAAAGTTTCTGGCCCATGGCACAGAGGCAGATTGTCTCCCTAAATTCAGGGGTATTTTCACGTCTGTCAATTGACTAGTGGATTCTGACCACCTGAGAGTTACTGCAAAGTCAGAACAGGAGACTCAGCTGAGAAGTGAGGCACTTTTTTTTTTTTTTGAGACAGAGTCTGGCTCTGTCACCCGGGCTAGAGTGCCGGGACGTCAGCTCCGCTCACAGCAACCTCCAACTCCTGGGCTTAAGCAATCTTCCTGCCTCAGCCTCCCGGGTAGCTGGGACTACAGGCATGAGCCACCATGCCCTGCTTTTTTTTTTTTTTCTCTATATATATTTTTTTAGTTGTCCAGCTAATTCCTTTCTGTTTTTAGTGGAGACAGGGCCTCGCTCTTGCTCAGGCTGAACCCGAACTTCTGACCTTGAACAATCCTCTTGCCTTGGCCTCCCAGAGTGCTGGGATTACAGGCGTGAGCCACTGCGCCCGGCCAAGGCACTTCTTAACATATGTTGCCTGCTACCAGTGGGACTGAATCCACAGCTGGTCTCCACTCAACCAGAAACATACCCTGTATCAAGTTGGCCCTCAAAGAGGAGATTTCAAGACCTTTTTGCATAGGCTAATATCAAGTTTCTCATTTGCTATGTGGTATTAGAAGGATTAGGAGAAACTCTGGCAACAGAGCTAGGTTCAAATTCTCATGTAGCCACTTTTTTGGACAAGTGATTAAACTTCTCAAAGGCCAGGTTCCCCATCTGAGAAGCAAAACAGTACCTACTTTAGAATGCTACTTTGAGGACTGCTAGAGATAATTATACAGCACCTAGCACAATACCTAGACACAGGAAACAGCAAATCAGTGTTTACTGACGAGAAAGCAACAAAAGTAAGCACTATGGTTCACTGTGACATCTCTGAAGGTGCTCCTACCATCTTTTCTGAAGGGTGCTAGACCAGAGTATAGATAACTATCCATGCTGTATCTAAGTGAATTAGGAACTGACCAAGACAATGCAAACAAAACCTTTTAAAATCTAATTTTATTCCTAAAGTTGAAATTAGCTAGCAGGTAGCACTGAAAATACACCTTCACTATACAAAACAGTGTAAACTGATTACACATTAATAAAGAGTTTTAGCACACACACTTCTAAAGAAAGAAGCTAGATGCAGCCCTTGCTATAAAAAGCTGTACCCGAACAAAAATGGACATGTTTTAGTCTAAGGCCCTGGCAGTTGCCTATAGAATGTCAGTTCAATTATGTTTAAATGCAGAAATAGCAACAATGTGGAAACTTACATTCATCAAATATTAGCACTTAAAATATACAAGACTAATAAAGTGAACATTCAGAGGGGCCACTATTCAAAATGTTCCACGTCAGCCACTTGTGGACAGTGATCTCATCTAAAGAGAACAGAAGTTTCAAACATCTGAGTAGTTTAAGTTAAAAATAGGATGAATGGGAAATAAGAACAGGATAAGTGTCCTCCAAAGACAGGAGTTGATGCCCACATGTGGCACAGTCTGACTTCCATAGTTAGTATTTATGGAACTTAAGAGAAAGCCCACAGAACCCGGGAAGCTCCTGTGTCCACAGGCAGATACGCTCATGGCATGGACCAATGTTTCCATAACTTAGGATATACCTTTCTGTCCCCAGTTAGTAGTGAAAATAATTTTTAAAAATAGCTTCAGCCTTTGAACAATAAGTTTCCAGTCCCTTCTGTGCACTGAAATGTTTGGGATCAAGTCTAGGGGCAAGTGTCCTGTTGGGGAGAGCCTCCGTTTCAGGACTTGAACACGTGCACAGCTCGCACCACATACTGCCGGCAGATGGGACACTCACTCATGCGCTTGCCACACTTGGTGCAGGTGACCATGTGCCCACACTCGAGCAAGACACAGTCGATGACGGCATCCATGCAGATGCGACACAGGCTGTCGTCCTCTTCATCCTGCAGCTGTAGCCGCTCGCCATCTGAAAGGCAACAGAGTTAGGGCCTCAGGCATGGCCGCCCACCCGAAACTGAGCAGCCATCTGCTGTGACCACTGCAAGTGCTGTACCACCCAGGGTTGTACCAGAAAGGATCCCAACTTCTCTGCACTTTGGTTCTCTCCACTAGAAATGGCAACGATAATACCTACACCTCAGGGTTTTATAAAGAATACAATGCTTAAAGTACCCAGAAATGTTACCTACTCATTCCTGTTTTATAATCTTTGTGTAATTTAAGAGGTATGTTTAAGGATATATTACTTCTAAAATTAGAAAAAAGAAAAATAAAGAAGTTGTAAGTTTACTTTCTACACATGGGCCTTGGAATCAGAACACTATTGGAATTTCAGCTCAGCTGCCTGAGCTGTGTGGCCATGGGAAAGTCACAGTCTCTGGACTCTCATCTCAGCAGAAAGAGCAGCTTTCGTTCCACACTCACAGGGAAGTTAGGAATAATCATACATGAGGTAGTGAAGGACCTCCTCCCCGCAGCCTTAGAAGCATCTCAGGCCCTGTTGGAGTCTAACTTAAAAGGGATGGGCCATCCTTGCTCTGTGCCCAGATGTAGAGAATCCAGGCTCTGAATAAAGGTGATGAATGAGTTTAAAAAGTTAACCTCAGCCTGAGATTTGGCCACAGAGGTGTAGACTTTGAGGCTTCCCTTCTTAGAGGTCACAGAGAGGATCAATGGGAATCAGGGATATAGTTAGAACAAAACAGGAATTCAAGCTTGAAGGGCCAGTAGTAGTAGTCTCTGGACCTAAGAGAAATAAATGTTTCACAGCCCGCCATGTCAAGAAATTCTTGTAATCTGGGGTCTTAGTTCATAGCCCGTTGACGACTGGGTTGGACCTGGGAGAAAGGATCTCTGGAATGAGATGGCAGATGAATCGATAGAGAAGATGCTAGAGGACACCTGAGATTAAATCAAAGTCTGGGCCTTGGTCTCCTCTCCTGTGTAGGAGGTTCCTTCCAACTTAGGACAGCAGAGGAGCCAGAGTATGTCAGGGCTGCTAGGGTCAATGCTGGCATAAGTGGCTGGAAGCCAGTATAGCTAGGAAAGATTCCAGCTCTGCTCAAAACAAAACATGTGTTCCACCTACTCCAGAGATTGAACCAGTGTTACATTAAGCAGTGAGTTAACTAAGAAAGACACTTTGGAAATCATGTGTCGTGGCCTCCTACGCCATAAACCCTGTGAGGGTGCACTGCACATAGTTATTTACTCAGTAAACTGACTCTCCCTCACTGCTGGGATATCATTTCCCAGCCAGCAACCTGACCTCTGAAGGCTCTGAGGCTGAAGATTCCCGGATCTACCATTGTGGCATCATCTTACAAATAGGTGTGCCAAAATACATCCTGCATATTCTGCACATAAACCTATTCATCAATAAATGCTGTATTATAACCAGCTTTTAAAGAAAACTCAACATGATAAAAGTTAATGATGGCAAGACTGTTTAAGTCTAGATAAGAACATAAAATTGGTCAGTCTGAATACACCAGTGAATTATTTTTTCTTGTCCATAAATGTTCTTGTGACTTGTATAGGGTCAGGTGCTCGAAAAAAGAAAAATACAGATTAAAAATAAAAAATAAAAAAATGTTCTATAGCTTGGCCCTGTTACCAGCTGGGGGAGGATTTCTGTGCCACATTTCAATTAATAAATAGTTAGAAATTCTTATCCTCTGCTTTTTGTGACTTACATAGAAACCTACAAATACTTGATGTTAAGAACTACTTAATGTCCGGGCTGTAAGGGATTTCCCCCAAAACTGTATGAAAGCTACAGTTGAGATAACCAAGTACTGGCGCCTGCCAGAGGGGTTAATGAGAAAAACAAGCATTTTTATAGAGATAAGGAATTTCATTAGGTTCTAACAAATAGTTAATTATGGTAAGAAAAACCAGACTGAATAATTATCTAACATACTTGGCAATGGTGGTCTCAGAGCCAAAAATCACACAATGAACTTAATATTTAACAGATCTATACACAGGCTCATATAACTAAACTAATTTACACTCAGTAAAAAAGTAGGCAGTTTTCTCAAAAACAAATCTGACTTAATTGTGATAGAAGCAACCCAGTTTTTAAAAGCCTAAGGAATGATACTGTAGGGAAAAAATGAAAAAATAAACCTACAGGACTTTTGGTTTTCTTCATTCTCTTTGTATAGCCGGTTTACTTTCTCTACCAGCTCCCATTTTTCGCAGCAGCCAGAATAGTTGACAAAATTCCGAGCCAGGATTTCCTTCAGCTGACGCACACTCATCCCTTCCACATCTTCAAGGCTTGACAAGTCAGACAGTGAAGCTCTTACTCTCTTCTTGGAGAGCCCAGGGGTCTGAAACCACAGAGCATCCATTACCTCTGGTCCCACAAGTCTAGACCACCCTCACCCTATATTCATCAGTGGTCCTGAGTATTTTTCCCAGACTTCTCAGTGGTCAAGTGTTTTAATATATGGTCCCACATTCATACGAGAAGAAACATCCTGTGCTAATCTAGAGCAAGTTCACGTGGGCATCTTCCCTTCCTGCCAGATGGACATGTCAGGGAAACCAAATTTTATGGGAGGTCTCACCTGCTCCTCCACATTTTCTTCTTCTTCTTCATCATCATCGTCATCATCTTCTTCATCCTCCTCCTCCTCCTCCTCATCATCATCATCTGTGTTTGCTGAAGCTATTTCACTCTGTACCTACACAAACAATATATCTGATTAGGTCAGGAATCATAGTTCCCTAACAGTATCTACCCATATTTATCACTAGAGAAAAATCTTTCCATAGATCCTACCCCCAAATGACCCAAAAGCCTTGCATATTCCATGTTGTCCTTGGATCCTGAATGCTGCTGCCCCTCCCAAAAAATTGGGCCCTAAAAGATTGCATAGAGAACTTACCTTCCATAAAGTTACCCTGAAACACAAATTCCTGTGTATGTATAAATTTGTAAAATCTAACCAGAGTATTAACTCCCTGAGGAAGGTCCCATAATGGAATGCCAAAGCCATGAAGGATAAGAGATGGCACCGAGTCATTATCAAAGGATCTGCAAATGGCTGGTTTAACTGGAGCCTCTACAATGCAGACAGAAAAAAGCTAAAGCTCTGACTAGGGTCAGCCCAAGCGTCAGGGGCATCTGAATTGAAAGATCTCAATCCCGTATCACGTTTAAACATTCTAATTCCAAAGGCAGCTTCCTAGGCATCTTCACTGATGGTTGATGGTAGTTCCAGTTTTAAAAATTCCTCAACAGAGAAACTCTTCTTTCAGAAAAGTAAATTCCTTCAATCTGGGTATTATGCACCTTCTTCCATACCTTTTGACTATTTTTTTTTCTTTTTCCTTTTCTCCAACTTCAGCCATCTCTAGATCTTTTGACTATATTTTGACCATAGCTCTACAACAGTCTAGGTCAGTCCCCAGTTTCAAATATTCCGCCCCACTGATTCACAGACACCATGTTGTATTAGGATATTAAGTTTAAAATGTCTGATTTCCTTAAGTACTAAGTTAGACAGTTGATATTTCTGACATTTCACTTTGCCAATTCTTGTTTTATTTTCATTGTGAATGTACATCCTCATTCTTTCATATGCGTGGTTTGGCTTATGATTGTATTGTTCAAACTTTTTTTAGAGCAATTTTTGTGAAACCATGCATAAGTCAAAAACTCGTGTTATTTTCAAATATGAGTTCCATCATGGAACCAATGCAGCACAGACAGCTCAAAATATCAACGGAGTGTTTAGGAAGGATGTGACTAATTAATACACAGTATGTCAATGGTTTGAGAAGTTCTGTTCCGGTGATTTTAATCCTGAAAATGAACCACGTGGGCAACCTGAGACCAAGGTGGATAATGATGAGCTGAAAGCTGTAGTAAAAGTGAATCCATCTCAACCGACACATGAATTAGCAGCAAGGTTTGATGTTGCTATTCCAACAGTATTGGACCATTTGAAACAAATGGGCAAAGTAAAGAAGCTGGAAAGATGGGTACCTCATGAATTAAATGAGTGTCAGAAGAGAAATCATCTTGAGGCTTGCCTTTCTTTGCTGTCATGACATAAAGGTGAACCATTTCTACACCATATTGCTATGTGTGATAAAAATGGATTCTGTTTGACAATCCCAAGTGTTCAGCACAATGGTTGGATAAAGATGAAGTGCCGAAACAACAGTCCAAAACCCAATGTTCATCAGTAAAAGCTAATGGCATCCGTTTGGTGATCTGGTGCTGCTATTGTCCACTACACCTTCATGAAACCTGGTCAATCACAGCGGATGTCTACTACAATCAATTGGATGAAATGATGAGGATGCTTGTGATTAAGCAGCTGAGATTGATCGATAGAGAAAGGCCAATCCTCTTGTAAGACAACACTCAATCACATGTCACACAAACAACGCTGCTTAAACTATAGAGGCTAGACTTGGAAACTGTCATCCACTGTATTCACTAGACCTTGCGCCAACTGACTACCACTTCTCCAGGCTTTGGACCACTTCTTGCAGGGAAAAATATTCAATTCTCAACAAGCTGTGGAAAACGCCTTTCGAGATTTCGTTGCCACTTGCTCTCTAGGCTTCTTTGCTGCTGGCATAAACCTGCTACCATTAAGATGGCAAAACCGTGTTGATAGTTTAGGTGCATAACTTTGATTAACTGTACTGTTTCTTGTTTGAGATATAATAAACAGAACTTTTGATTTGAAATCGGACATTTTATATTTAATGACCTAATACAGCATCCAACAACCCATACCTCCCAAATGGTGTCATATACCCAAAAGTGGTACAAAAGTCAGATGTGTCTTATGTTTGCATCATCATAATGCCAGTTCTCATTTGGGAAAATAAAACTCCTGGCTTGGACTTATGTAATTTAAGACTACAGTCGTGTGTTACTTGATGAAGGAGATACTTTCTGAGAAATGTGTCCTTAGGCGATTTAGTCGTGCTAATACCAGAGTGTTTTTACACAAATCTAGATGGTATAGCCTACTATACTACATAACTAGGCTATAGGGTATAGCACCTATTATACTGTTCCTGGGCTACAAACCTATACAGCATGTTAACTCTACTGAGTACTGTAGATAACTATAACACAGGTAAGTGTCTGTATCTGAACATCTCTAAACTCAGAAAAGGTATAGCAAAAATATGATATTATAATCTTAAGTTACCACCATTGTATATGGGGTTTGTCATTAACTGAAACATCATTATGCGTCACATAACTGTATTTGGAAGGCAACTAGACCAGATTTCCCTATGCATTAAGACAGGGTCTTTAGCACTCTGGGAGGCTGAGGCGGGAGGATCGTTTGAGCTCAGGAGTTCGAGACCAGCCTGACCAAGAGCGAGACCCCGTCTCTACCAAAAATAGAAAGAAATTAATCGGACAGCTAAAAATATATAGAAAAAAATTAGCCGGGCATGGTGGCGTGTGCCTGTAGTCCCAGCTACTCGGGAGGCTGAGGCAGGATGATCGCTTGAGCCCAGGAGTTTGAGGTTGCTGTGAGCTAGGATGATGCCATGGCACTCTAGCCCGGGCAAGACAGTGAGACTCTGTCTCAAAAAAAAAAAAAAAAGACAGGGTCTTGCAATGTTGCCCAGGCTAGAGTGCGGCGCCTATTTAGGTGTGTCATCACAGTGCATCTACTGCCTCAACCTCCTGAGCTCAAGCAATCCTCCTGCCTCAGACTCCTTAGTAGCTGGAACTACTGGCTCATGCTATCATGCCCAGCTTCTCTCTGCTTTTAATAACCCCTTTCTTTAGCAAAGAAAATTAAATGTGAAGAAAACTGTTCAAAGTAATTCAGCATTTTAGAATCACTCACATACAAGTGAATATTAATTATAAGCCTTTGAATGTTATTCAATCAGGATGCCCAAGGACATCATTGGGACAATATTCTAATTACAGTTAGTAAATAACTACATTTTTTCACTAATCCAGATGCCTCTTTCATTATCTGAATTGGAACAATTTCACTGTAGCCAGGCAAGCAGGCATTAAGATAACTTGCACTCCTGATTGTTTTATGGTCACTGACACTTACACAAATAGTCCTGCAAATGTGTATAACCTACTTTTTCAGTCATTACTTTAATAGTGTTTAACTATTAATATATAAAATAGAGAAACTGGAGTAACTAAGGCCAAGAGATTGATGAGCTATTTTTGGACCCCTCAGATGGCAGACTTTGGAGCTACCTAGCACCTAAGCACTCAGAGACAGCAGAATTTAGCTGGGCGTGGAACCTCTGCTCTAGCACATGACTTCTACTGTAGTTTATCTGAAGTCATCAAGCACTAAAGGCCCCACCATATATGGCCAAGAGTAAGTGTGCTAGGCCCTGGGTATAATTAATTACCCCCTCATACCTGTGCAAGCATGCCAGATCTGGAGGTCCGGTCCCCATCCATAAGCTCTCCCTGAAATGAAGACATAGTAGCAGAGGGGGCTGTATAGTTTGAAAAAAATGAACGTGTAAAAAAACTAGAAGCCTGGGACCTTGAAGAATTCAGACTGCTTGTGTCCATGTCATCCTCAGAGCCTAGTCCATGATGGCATAGTACTAGATCTACCAAGTCTTCTTTCTCTCGACAAGTATCTATTGGTATGTTTCTAAGAATGAGATACTGGCGTAGATCTTTCACCTTCAGTCGCATTAACTGAGGGCGCTGAAAAGCTGTCTCTTGTAGTAAGTGACAAGTAGAACATCTACGGAAATTCTCTTGTAAGACTGAACAAACGGAGCAAAAATCCTTCTTGCAGTCACAACAAACATGCTGAAGAAAGAGAAAAGCAGCATTTAATGATAGCAAAATATAAGCCATTATGGAAACACTAGTTTTCTTTTTGCCTTCTATTAAAATTTAATTTTAGTTCTTATGAAGTCCCCTGTGGCACCAGACTATTTTCACAGGCATTTTAGTGTTCCAAAAGCCATGAAAATCAAAATAGTCACTGCCAAGGCAGTTTGGATTTACAGAAGTTCAAATACAGCACTTTAAGAAAAACATACACTCTTATGTTAATGAATTAAAACCTTTCCACCCCTTGGTACAAACATGTAATTAGCAGAACAGAGCTGACTTGAACCACATGGAACAGAAAGCATAACACAAACTCTTTTCCTGGTTTTCCTATATTAACAATTTCCCACATTTAAAGAAGAAAAAAAGCGTAATAACAGAGAGGAAAAGAGAAAGGGAACTGATCTCTAAAGGTCAATTCAAGAAAATAGAGGACCCACTAATACAGTAATCTGTAACCTACACAGCCTTAATCACAACCAAAGCCATTACACTAGAGAAGCTTAAAGAGGACACTAAGATGTGGTCATTCCTGCTTGTGCATTGTTCCCACAAGCTAACATTTTTCCCTAAATTATTTCAAAGTACTGAATTGATGATCATAGAATGCAGGGAGGCCTAGCAATATGATGGTTCTCAAAAAGAACGACTTTCCATCCTACCGAAAACTTTTAGCATAAGTACTTCATGTTTAATCTCTGAACAATAGTTATCTTTTTACATTCATTTCTTCGTTTGAAAGTTAAGAATATGGTTAGGGATGAATTTTTGAAACTTGAGATCATAGTTATAGTAAATTCTTTCTGAACATAACTGCAGACTAAAATTTCTTCCTTCAAGAAATAACCATCATGAAAAATCAAGTCGTGCAAACAACAGAGTTCAACAGAAAGGATGCCTGAACAACATGAAAAATAACAATGTCTAATCAGAAAATTTGAACAGTAATATAATCCCTTCAATTAAGTTTTTTTCTAAATGGGAAATGGTTAATGGGATGAAACTTTTGATATTTTTATGAAAAGAAATAAAGATTCATTAGCTATTCAAAATAACCTACAATCAAGAATTCTGATCCTTGTGTCTTGTTATGTAACATTTCATCCAACTCACCTTCTTTCTAAAGACTGAAAACGAAAGTCCACAGGCTTTGCAAACTATATTAGACCCTTCCGTAGCTGCTGGTGGGTAGGTGGAAAAATCAGGGTTTGGTGTAAATCTGAATGGACCAGCGGCTCCCGCAAATCCTGACTGCTGGCCCCTGACAGCTCCAGTTCCCATGACTTCATTCAGCAGCCCACAGCATGAAGCCCACATAGACGTGGCACCAGCCTAAAAAGGAACATAAGTGCCACAGTTTAAAACTAAGTGAAATCTGGGCTCTCTGGGATCCTCAAAGAATGCTATTCTGGAGAGGTAAGTTTGCCCTAAATAACTTTGAGATTACTGTATTCTTTGGGCACCAAAATTTCAAGCTATTTGGAAAAAAATAATTTTCTGGTATTTCCAAACAATATCTGGCACTGGAGATACTCATGTTATCTTGTTAGACAAAAGGAAAAGATACAACATGACCTAAAAGTTGTAAAAAAAA
>NW_012154285.1:5003431-5015314 GCF_000956105.1 Propithecus coquereli
TAGCCGGGCATGGTGGCGGATGCCTGTAGTCCCAGCTACTCGGGAGGCTGAGGCAGGAGGATCGCTTGAGCCCAGGAGTTTGAGATTGCTGTGAGCTAGGCTGACGCCATGGCACTCTAGACCGGGCAACACAGTGAGACTCTGTCTCAAAAAAAAAAAAAAAAGAAAGAATATATTTATTTGCTATTAAGTACTTCTTAAACAGCATTTAATCTACCTTTTCAAACTGAAAATACTAAACATAATTTTCAACGACTTGATAACCAGGATGACCTTCCAAGGTGTAAGGGCTATTTGCCACTCCACTAAATGGCCCAGGTCTAATGTATTGCTTTTTATGTTTTTCTTATCTTCCCTCTCTGAGCCACCACAGCTATCACTACACCTACCTACAGTAACCTGTCTCCTTTTTTATTACAGTCTCAGAACCCTGATAACCCAGCTTGTTATAAATATATATAAAAGAATAAATTTTCAGTGAGAGCCAAAGGTATTTTCCCATGCTTAAAGTATAAAAACCACAGTGTTTAGAACTAATAGGCTTTTGCCCCTTGTCCTAATTCTTAAGCATATTCTAGAGTCTAGATAATGTGATAGGTAATGGAAGTCTAGTAGCTGAGGTATTATTAGTTAAAATGGCAGCACATAATAACACAGTTCCATTTATTTTATTATCTGACTCAAACATTTACTATTTGTCCAGCAAGCTCTAAAAAAAAAAAAAAAAAAAAACCTTTAAAGGTAATTTGAAATGCAAAAGAGGGATAATACTATTCTTGCTACTACCCAGAAGTAATATATTATAGGGAAAGGGAAGGTAAAGCAGCAAGAAACCACAATACAAGTCCAAACAGTCTTAAGTATCAAGGTCACTGATTTAAGTATTTTTATGGCTTCACATCCTATAATTCAATTAATAGTGATGCCCTTAAAATTGAGGTAAAGTTATAATTAATAGTTCATACCTTTAAATCACTATATACCTCAGACTCCAAAATCATGGTTTGCTTAATCATAAAAGCATCAAAATCCAGATTTACTAATTTAAAGTGATTGTTCATTTAAGTAAAAGATTCATCTGCAATTCTTTCAAGTAAGCTCTCTTAAAGCTAAAAATATTTTGAAGTCAATTTGCACATAACCTTTTTGTGGGGAGGGGACTACCTCAACTGCAGAAAGTACCACCAGGATAACCTTTTCTTCATTCCAGGAGTTAACTTATTTTTTTAAGACAGCCACAGAGCTGTGACATTCTAGTTTAAAAGAAGCTCTTAGCTTTTTATCCCCCTTCTGATTCTTGTGATATTGTCTCCTTAACTAAAGTGAAAGTTCCTCATGAATAGAAACCTCTGTAGCATCCAGCTCCATCATCATATTACTGACAAATAAATGTGTGAAAGATTTCTTCCTATTACCTCTTTATAGGCAATATAACATTATTTAAATTTTGCATGCTAGTTAGAAAGTTCAAATTGTGTTTTCTTGATAAAGAAAAATTAAGGTAAAAGAAATTCTGGGGCCCAGTGTAGTGGCTCATGCCTGTAATCTCAGCACTTTGGGAGGCCTAGGTGGGAGGATTGCTTGAGGCCAGGAGTTCAAGACCAGCCTGGGCAATATAGCAAACCCCATCTCTACAAAAAATTTAAAAATTAGGGCGTGGTGGTGCTTGCCTGTAGTCCCAGCTATCCCAGTTACTCAGGAGGCTGAGGCAGAAGATCAATTGAGCCCAGGAGTTGGAGGTCACAGTGAGCTATGATCGCGCCACTGCACTCTAGCCTGGGCAAAATGGTGAAACCCCATCTCTACAAAAAATAAAAATAAAATAATTCTTAAAAAAGAGATTCTGGGCCGGACGTGGTGGCACGCGCCTGTAATTCTGGCACTCTGGGAGGCCGAGGCAGGATGATTGCTCAAGGTCAGGAGTTCAAGACCAGCCTGAGCAAGAGTGAGACCCCATCTCTACTAAAAATAGAAAGAAATTAATCGGACAACTAAAAATATATAGAAAAAATTAGCCGGGCATGGTGGCACATGCCTGTAGTCCCAGCTACTTGGGAGGCTGAGGCAGGAGGATCGCTTGAGCCCAGGAGTTTGAGGTTGCTGTGAGCTAGGATGACGCCACAGCACTCTAGCCCGGGCAACACAGTGAGACTCTGTCTCAAAAAAAAAGAAAAAAAAAAGGGCAGCACAGTCATACATTCTCTGAGGTTGCTGTGAGCTAGGCTGACGCCACAGCACTCTAGCCCAGGCAACACAGTGAGACTCTGTCTCAAAAAAAAAGAAAAAAAAAAGGGCAGCACAGTCATACATTCTGCCCTTGCTACCAGAGAGTTTTACAATGAATTAAGGAAGGATACAATTTTTCAAACCATGTTAATGAGTATGAGCATTAAAATTCTAGGGGGAAAATACAGAGTTCTGGTGAGGGAATAAACGGATTTATTTTGGGAAAACAGGTGGAATCTCTGTGTAGATATCAATATTGGAAGGTGAAAATTTTGTCCCATTCCTCATGTGTCTATAAAAGAAGAGGGATTTTCCTCTTCATTCCTAGGAAGGAAAATAATGATAAAATACTTCTATCCTCTTTCAACCATCTCATTATAAAATAAAAACAAAAAAGCCCAAGCCAAACCCCAAAGAGTCCCAGGCAAAAATATGCTGCTATAACCCAATATTTGGAACAACTCAGACCCATATTACTGTTGTTAGCCCAAATACCATAGCAGAAGGCAAGAAGAAAACTGAAAATTTTAGGTTGTAGCCTCTTAGGATCTGTAGACTTAAACTTGGACAAAATCTCCTAATGAGAGAATTTTCTTAGCATCATACTGAAGGACAAATCCATCTATGCACAGTTATCCTGAGTGTAGCATTTCCAAAACTCCAGCCTTCTAGACAGTTCAGAAATTTGAAACAAGGGAGGCCCAGTGACTAGTTTATTTGCAGTACCTTTCTTTCCCATCTAGCTTACTTGGAAAAAATTAATTTCCATTTTTGCTTTAAGCCCCATGATTTCTAGGACCCCAGTGCCCGAATGAAGGTGACTTTAGCAATTCAAACTCCACCTCCCAACTTCTTTGGAGCAGGTAGTTTTAGTCCTGTACCTGAGTGGCTGTGGTCACTGCCTCTCGCTAAAGAATTGCCTAGGCCTATGAAAAATGCCCTTAAGACAATGGTTCTCAACCTTGGCTGCATGTTGGACTCACCAAGGAAGTCAAAAAATACTGATGCCTGGGTCCCAGGCTCAGAGATTCTGATTCCACTGGTCTGGGATACAGCCTAGACACCAGAATTTTTTTTCTTTTTTTTTTTAAGAACTTCCTAGGTGATTCTGTTTTTTTTTTTTTTTTTAAAACAAGGTCTCAATACATTGGCAAGTGGGAGTACAGTGACTATTCACAGGCATCATCATAGCTCACTGCAGCCCTGAACTCCTGGGCTCATGCAATCCCTGCACCTCAGCCTCCCAAGTAGTTGGGACTATAGGCACACGCCACCCTGCCCTGCTCTACCCTAGGTGATTCTGATCACAGCCAAGGTAAAAGGTTAGGCCTACTCAATCTAAGGGAAGATTTTGTCTTCATGCCTACATTGTTTCAGCTGGTACCTGACCCTCCACAGATTCTTGAGCTGAAGGGGTTGTGCTTACTTCTGAAGCCTGTGCCTCTAGAGTTCTGAGACTAACACATCAGCCATGTATTTCCCAAGGCTTGTCTACATTTTTCAGCAGTAGTAGGATATACTTCTAGTGTTTTGTTTCCATGATTTCACCCAATCCTTTCAGAAAGGGTCAGCTGAGTTTTAAAGAATTTAATCTGATACTTAAGTTAGTTCCTTTTCTTTTTTACCACATATTGGCCTAAAACTTTGCTGGACTTTGGTACTTCATTTGCTCTTTGATTTTTGGCCCAAACTTTTATTTCCTCACTTATTCCGCTACATGTTTTCTTGTATGAAATTTCCAATATTGGGAGAAAATCAGGGATTTCTGGGTTTGTCAAAAGCAGCCATGTTCAACTTACTTTTGTCCTTCTTCACTTCCAAGTTGAAGAATCCACCAAGATGATAAATCCTCCCAGGCTAAGACTCCATCTACCTGGTTCCCCTTTAGTGTGTTTCATCTTCCTGTGCTTTCTCATAATATCCCAATGTCATAAACTTCTTCTACATGTCCCCTCAGGGCAAAGGCTTCTCTACCCACAACTGTCACCTTGACGTTCACCTAGTAATTTTTTTCTTTAAGACAGTCTCACTCAGTTCCCCAGGCTAGCGTACAGTGGCGTCATCATAGCTCACTGTAGCCTCAAATTCCTGGGCTCAAGTGATCCTCCTGCCTCAGGCTCCCAAGTAGCTGGGATTACAGGCACATGCCACCACACCGGATAATTTTTTTAATTTTTTGTAGAGACAGGGTCTCGCTATTACCCAGGCTGCTCTTGAACCCCTGGCCTCGAGTATTCCTCCCACCTCAGCCTCTTAAAGTGCTGGATTACAAGCACGAGCCACCGTGCCCATCTTCACCTAATAAATCTTGATGTGCCCTACGCTGATCTTTCCCCTCTCAAATCTGTCCAAATTTTCTGTTACTACTTGATAGAACCGATAAAAGCAATTGGGGAACTATTTAAGAGGCCGTTTTTCCAAGTTTATTGAATCTGGGCTCCTCAAGTAGAGAGGGTGCAGGGTGTGGAGGACATGTGCCAATTTACTCTCTGAGCTCCTGACTCTCCACCCCGTTACATGTCCTTGGACTCCAGTTAGCACATCCGATAGGGTAATAACTAAACAGCATTCGTCTTTTACAGCCTCCTTTTAAAAGCTTTGGAGATCTAAGTTCATTTTATTTCCCTTTCCACATCTGTCTTCCCTATCCTTTAAGCTCTTCCTCTAGTTAAATCAGCCTATATTCCTTTATTTTTCTTTTATTCACTCACTATACCCATTTTGATAGTAAGATTGAATCATATTCTCCAAACCACTCCATTTCCTCCTAGATGTTCTGAGCAAATCCAATTCCTAGGAAGACAGTATACTAGGCACAGCCCTTTGGTTTATGAATTTGCAGTAAATTCAATGAGTTATTGCTCTCCGTCAATTCCAAAAAGGTATATTCCTTATATAAGGGGTGCCATCCATGTTTCATTTATCAAAACAAAAAAAAAACTACTCTTCCATGAGTGAAGCCAAGGTCTGGATCTCTGAAAACTAAAGCCATAATCTGGGCTTTAAATGACCTATTTGGGACCATAGTTGAGAGGAGGACTCCATGTGATAGACCACATGAATCCAAAAGGTTAGAACAATCCGTCCAGGCACAGTGGCTCACACCTGTAATCCTAGCTGCTAGCACTTTGGGAGGCCGAGGCAGGAGGATTGTTTGAGGCCAAGAGATTGAGATCATCCTGAGCAAGAGCAAGATCCTGTCTCTACAAAAAGTAGAAAAATTAGCCAGATGTGGTGACACATGCCTATAGTCCCAGCTACTCAGGAGGCTGAGGCAGGAGGATGGCTTAAGCCCAGGTGTTCAAGGTTGCAGGAAGCTATGATGAGGCCACTACACCACTCCAGCTTGGGTGACAGAGTGAGACCCTGTCTCAAAAAAAAAAAAAAAGAACAGTAATGTGTAAAGACAACTAAATTCCTCTCTTGACCATGAATATAGTTCAAAATAACAGAGAATTACAGAATGAGGCCACTATCTGTCTGTGCCAGACACAAAACTACAAGCTCAGGGAATTTAGCTGTGTTTGCAGTTTATTTTATAGCCATCAAGGACTACTGAAAATGACTTAATAGTCTAATCCCTTTCCTACCCACCCTCTTAAGCCAAAACTGCTCCTGATAGAGCAGCCCTGGGACCATGGTCTGCCTGGCTCTTACCAGTTAAGAACCAGGTATCATACGAAAAAATTACATGGCCCATAGTAAGAAATTAAATTCTAAAACCTGCCTAGACTGCGCCAGACACCTAGATTTCCTCATGTCATTCTGACATCAATGCCAGTTCTGGTCTCCCTCCCCCCCCCAGAGCCAGTACACTGTCTTTTAGGGGGCCAACACTACTTTTTTTTCACTCCCAATTTAGAGCTAATTAAGAACTAAGACAAATGGAAATAACTGATACCAACTGGAGAATATGACCTTAGCTCTGTAGCCAACTAACCAGTCTTGATAATATGCTACCTAGTAACCAGCACAGCTGACCAAGAACAGCTTACCACCTAGTTGAGCGGAGAACAGAATGCCATCCTCCCTCTAGGAAGACAGATCTGAGTAGGTCCCAGAAAGTACTGAGCCAAGCATGTTTAGTTCCTTCACTGAAACTCACTAACATCGAAGTCCCTCTTCTTCTTATGGTAGCAGAAAGGCTGGCAGTGTTCCTCCCATACTGTTCCCTCCAGGAGCATGAATAAAAAATTCCCTCCACTCTCTAGGAGCAAAGCTGGTAGGCAGTGTTATCCACAAATCTAAACAATTTGCATGAGAGTATGACTGAAGGTTTCTAGCACAAGTTTCCACAATAGACCAACATTATAAGCATTCTCTCAGGTTCCTCAGTCTGATTCAAATAACATAAGCCCATTCTGAACCATCATTTATTTCATTCAACAAAAGAGGAAATGTATTGTTTCTTTGCAAGAGCGGTAGCTCAACTCTCTTCCTGGCAGAGAGCCAGAGTTTTCAAATGGCCTCAAGGTTCAGCTGCCTTTGATTGTGTATTAGATCTAATATGCTTTTAGAATCTCTGTGAGGAGAAAATACTTCAAAATACTCAATTTAAAGAATTAACAAGTTTAATACAAATTCTGAATCCTATTCCAAACTACACCAGGATATGATCCATTTTAATGATTCCATCAAATGTAATATTAACCAGCCAGACTAGAATGAAGGATAAAAGAAACTATGGTGGTTTTCATGAAGATTAAATGACAGCCATAGAGAGACAGACACGCAGAGACATACATAGGGAGGAAGGGAGAAGAAAGCTGATGGGTATGAAAACAACAAAAAACTAAATGATCTCAGTCACAGGTCCCCAACCTTTTTGACACCAGGGACCAGTTTTGTGGAAGACAGTTTTTCCACGGGGGGTGGGGAGGGTGGAGGGGGAGCAGCTGTGGGTGCAGTTGGGCCATCCCTCACTCCCTGGCCTCCTGCTCTGCGGCCCGGTTGCTGGTTGGCCACAGACCAGACAGGTGTGGGTCCTTGGCACGAGGGTTCCACAAATTTAAGTCATTCAGTTTTGATTACACTAGGTAAACAACAGTAATAATAATGCCACCTCCTAAGAGTCTACCTACCTTGCTTACCACATCTCTAAATTAAATATGATAATATTTTTACATAGTTATTTTAAGGATGAACCTAGAACTTTCAAATTCAAGAATATTAATGTTCTCAGATGCTGAAAAAAGCTACAAGGACCAGACAGGGATCAAGTCTTTCCACCAATAAAAGCTTCCTCAGAGAACTCACCCACCATAGATTTTTTTTTTTAAACTCCAGGCAACCTTTAATTTGCTAAAACTCAATATCCTGGTGTTAAATGATAGGAAAAAGATGTTTCAAATCTTAGCACCAGTGATATAAAAAAGTTTTGTAGTTTAAACTTCAATTGGGTTAGACTTTGCTACAGAACTTAAAGCAAAAGAAACAGTTGAGATAATCAGCAAAATCTTTATCCAATTTAGAGCCATTTGAGAACATACGCTCCTTAGAATGTGAAAGGATTTCTTATGCTGCTGCTTCAACTGAAATGCAATATACAGGGAACTCCGCTTTCTTAATGACCAAATATCCAACCATATATCACCAAAGGAAGACATTCTACATCCTAAATTCTTTCTCTCATACCATGTGGACATTAAGTAGCCTGCAAAAAGAGATGCTGACTTTTAAAATGTAATATTTTTAGACAAAATATTGGCTAAATTGATAGTTTTTACAATAATATATCCTACATAGCATAAATGTTAGATCATAAATGTTACCTTCCTCATGTTTGGGTTTTTCTTTTTTTTAACAGTATACTTGATCCTTAGTACCACTCCCCCACCTTTCAGAGAAAAAAAAGAAAGAAAAGGAAATTACATTCAGTAGATTACTTTCTCCTTGATATCTCATTTTGAGCTTGGAAGAATAAATATAATTAGCACAGTTAAGGGTGAGATCAATATAAATACAGAAAAACAGAAGGAGGGTTAAATCAAATTTACACAGCACCAGTGTGGCTTTTTTTTAAAAATCCCTTATGGAAAGTTAATCAGATGTTACTCTAAGGTTAAAGAGTTACTTGAGCCTGAGAGGTAAAAAATTGTATCAAAACATCAGTTTCCAAACAAAAAAACCACATGGAGAAAGAAAATATCCATTTCACACATATAGTATAATAAAATCAGCTGCTCCTGATTTGAGTGCTCCTGAGTGAAAATGTACTTATCTAATCGCTTAGCTTTTAAAGTAATTTTAAGTTCACAGAAAGAAGCACTTCCTTCCATGAATTCACATGCTAGAATTCCATGGCATCAGGAATCACTGACCCTACCCAGAAATCTACAAATGAGCATATCTACCATTAAACAATTTCAATATAAATCAATATGAAGTTAAATAGTTAAACAGCCCAAATCCTAAATTTTGTGAATACAGTTTCACAAAAACAATAATAAAGGCATCACTCGTAACTGTTATTTTGCACATACGGATGTCTATTCAGGTCATTTTGCTTCAGAAAAAATACATATATATTTTTTTACATTTTCAATTGTCACCGAACTTTGTTTCTAAAATTTCAACTTAGAAAGCAGTAACTGGCTGGGCGTGGTGTCTGATACCTGTAATCCTAGCACTTTGGGAGGCCCAGGGAAGGGGATTGCTAGAAGCCAGGAAGGAGTTAGACCAGCCTGAGCAACAGCAAAATAAAAAATTAGCCGGGTGTGGTGGCATAGGCTTCCCAGAAGTTTGAGGTTGCAGGGAGCTATGATGATGCCACTGCACACTAGTTCAGGCAACAGAGTGAAACCCCGTCTCAAAAAAAACAAAACAAAACAAGCTCTTACAATATCCACATACTTCATGGCAGCGTTCAAAAGTCACCTATTCCACAGATATTCCTTGCTTTCTGTAGCCAGAAGTATCTTTTCTTGCTCCTGAGGATTTTGCATTTTTTTGATACCTTATATCCTCTGCCTTGTAACGTGGTTACTCATGAAGCTCTCCTCTTCTAAATGGCAAACTCTGCCCTAAAGGGTGGGATTGAGTTTTCCATTATTTCTAGTCACCATGTCTCCCTCTTGGCTAACAGAGAAAATGTTCAACATTTCACAGAAAATGAATTTCTAGCCACTTGACACTCTTCCATAGCAAATCTTTGACGCTTTGTAGAGTTAATCTAGCAGCTCGCTCTATTATTTTCCTTATCCACACCAAGCACACCTCTTCACTGAGATTAATAAAATCGTCTATGTCTGAAAGAGTATCATCACTTATGACTCATGCCACTTGGTTTGAGTTCGGCAAATGAATCAATACCTGAATCGACTGCTGTACACACAGAGCTCTTTAGAACTCTCAGCGATCGAGTTGAGAGAATCTCCCCCCTTCCCCTAAACTTCTCATCAGTGATGCTCCCACGCTCTCACTCCCACCTTGGAAAACTCAAGCTGTCAAATTATTTGCTGCGTACCTAGTGGCGATGGAGACACACGGAGCCGGCTCGCGCTCCAGGTCATGGCCCCAACGTTAAGCCTACCAAGAACCCCTTTCAGGGTGGCATCCCCGCCTTGAGACGTCTCTAACCTGTTAACCTAGTCCCGTCCTCACCACTCCCTGCACCACTCCTTTTCGCTTCGGTCCCGTGATGTCCCCGACATTTGGGTTAGTTCAAGGACTCGAGGCGGGAGAGGGCAAAGGCACGGAGGGCTGAGGCGAGCACCAGCGAATCTGCCTCAGGCCCCCGAGGCGGCGCACAGGGCCTGGCGCAGAGAGGGGCCGCCCCCAGGCGTGAGAGCGGGGGGAGGTGCCCAGTCTCCCAGACTCCTTGGGCTCGCTGACGGGAGGCGCTGTGGGGGCGCGAGAAGGTCTGGGAACCCAGCCTCTCCGCTCTGTGCCGGTCAGGGCCCCAGACGCCGGGCGAGCGACCGCCCTCGGCGGAGACTTCCGAGATGCCGGCGGGGTAACCGCTGAGGAGAAAAAGAGGCGCTTTGGGTGCCCCGGTTGGATAGGACAGACGAGGAGGCTCTGCCCGGCTCCACCGGCCCCTCACCTTCATGGCCGCGACCACCTCGGCTCGGCCGGCTCTGCCCGAGAACTCAACACCATAGCAGTTCCTCACCCAGCCGACCTCCTTCTTTCTGGGCGGTGATTACGGCGCCTGTCGAGGCGACCCAGCGTCCGGACGTAAGAGGCGTGGTCACGCTCTCCACGTGCCCCGGGAAGAACGCAGAGCGGCGGCCAAGCTGGCCAATCCGGAGCCGATACTCGGGGGGCCGGTCACCAGAGCCAATGAAGTGGCGGAGATGGGGCGGGGCCTCTGGCGTCGGCTGGTGGGCAAGGCACGACTAGGTTCCGCCCCTAGTGGAGAAGGGCGGGTGTGGGCGTGGCGGGAGAAGCTCTCCGGAGCGGCTTTCTTGGTTGGGAGGCTGAAATAGGAGACAGCGTCACCTGGGGAACCTGCTGCAGCAGAGATATGGCTTTCTGGGCTGGGTGGTCAAGTTTGCCAGGAGGAGAGGGTAGGAAGGGCCGTGATGAATTTGAAAATGCCGGTTGGTTTGAAGGCTTTTGTTAGAACATTCAGACCAGAGCCAAAGATTTCCTCCCAAAACGTCTCACCGCTCACGTTCGGTGATGACCTCGGGTCTCCTCACTCCTCGAGGGTCTGGTAAGGAGCGGCAGCTGCCCACGCTAGGACGCGGCCTTTACACATAAGTTTTATTGAAAACACTTGGAGAACCAGGGGCAGTCAATTCCCAAGTGCTCTTTTAAAGCAATGTTGAAAATAACCAAAATCCTAGCACAATAAAATGATTCGCGTGATCCCTTGGAATTGACTTTTTTGGACAGAGAAACTGAGATTGTAAATTAAGGTGTCGATTTCTTCAGCTGGCCCGGATGACACTCAGTTGGTTTTGCTACACTTCTCTCACCTCTAATTCAACCAGTATTTAAGATTTCAAATAGACATGAAGATATCAGTTCGCTTTTCGTGAGAACCTAAGACTTCTATTCCTTTTTATTAGTAGACTTACTTAAACAATATGTACTATGTCAGATTAACACACACACACACACATATACACAAGGCCAGGCCAGTTCCTTAGACTGAAATACTGCACCAGCTTATTTTTCTTGTTTTAAGTGCTGTTCAGATAATATAATGTAACCTCCTATCCAGAATAATACTAGGTTTTCTTTTTTGGAAAAACACACAGAAAGGCAGACTTTCGTTCACCATGTTGGGGCAGCAGCTGAGCTTCATTGGAAGAGACAGTATTAATTAATTCTTCTAATAATCTAGGCATAAAGAAACTCAATAAAAATGTTCTAGAGATACAAAGCCATGGGTCTTTCTCATTAGAAAGGACCTGGCAGGTCTTAGAGAGTTTATGAATAAGCATATGAAAAGATGCTCAACATCATGAGCCATCAGGGAAATGCAAGTCAAAACCACAGATACCAAAAAAAAAAAAAAAAAAAAAACCCACAGATACCATTAAACACCTACTAAGATGGCTAAAATTAAAAAGACAGAAAATAAGTGTCGGTGAGGATGTGAAGAATTTGGAATCTTCATACGTTAGTGGTGGGAATGTATTAATAAAATGGTGCAGCTGCTTTGGAAAAGTCTGGCAATTCTTAAAAAATGTTAAAACATTAGCC
>NW_012154285.1:5016154-5018701 GCF_000956105.1 Propithecus coquereli
AAAAAAAAAAAAAAATGTTCTGAAATTGACTGTGGGAATGGTTGCACAACTCTGAGTATATTAAAACTATTGAATTGTACAACTTAGATGGGTGAATCGTATGGTATGTGAATTATATCTCAAAGTTGTTACCAGTAATAATATTGAAGAACACAAAAAAGGAGTTAATGCAGATGGAGAGTGGCCACAGAAGGGCAATTGAAACAATCAAGGGTAGGGAGAGATTTAAGTATTGGGGAACATTTTAAAACAGTGCCATACTTGGGAAGACTTTGTTCCCAGAATACAGATCTGTGTCTAGCATAAAGCAAGCTCCCAATATATGTCTGAGTGAAATCTTTTTCTGGAAGACTGAGAAGGAAAATGATTTTAAAAAAAATCATAAGGGAGTAAATAGAGGACATATGAATCCACAATTCCCAACTACTTGAAGTTGGGATTTCCTGAAGCTTGAGAGACATTTGTACTTAAACATCACACTTTCTCAATAAAAGAGATGCATCATGTGATCAAAACTTTTTCTTCGTTTCAAACTTTATATAATGACACCCTTCTTTCAATTGTGTACTAATTATACCAATTGTGCTTTGGGAAAATTTGGTCTGTTAACTTATAATCATAACAACCTAATACTTTGTATTTCAAAGACAAAAAGTAGGATTGCAAAAACACATGGGATAATTAATTGCAACACAATTACTTGCTTAGGATGTAGTGGAGCCATTCACTGAGTATTTTTTAATCCATCAAAAAATTCTTTTATTGAATTCACAATGTGCTGAAAGTAAATAATTCCAAAATATTTCTCAAGTTCAAGAAGAAGCAAAAGTTTCATTTTCTAAATTTTTGTAAGTTACTAAATAGTCTATTTCAACATCATGTGTATTTATAAGACAATAGAGTAGAAGGCTAGTTATTATTATTCTAGCAACAGAATCTCTCAAAGATCATTCATGGAAGAAAGACAATATAAGACTTTTGCAAAATTGGTTAGCAACTTGATGTACTAAACATTTTTTAAACTTCAGAATATTACAGGGGTACAAACATTTAAATCATTTCTTACTTAGGAAAATTTCAACCACATATGAAGTAAATAGAAGAATAGTATAATGAACCCCATCACCCAGTTTTAACAATTGTCTACATTCTGCCATGCTTGTCTCATCTCCAGCACTTACATCTCCCTACCCACTCCCCACCCCCTCCAACCTGAGTTAAATTGCATCATTAGATTAGTGCAAAACTCTGGTTGCTTAAATATGAGCCAGATCAAAGTATCTGTGAATCGGATCGGTCTGCTATGTTTTGTTTATCCTTGATCACTTTAACAAATATAACTATTTTACCTATCAAGGTAATCCATCTTCTCTGTAGCATAAATTTCATGATTTAAAAGACCAAAGGGACTCTAATCATCCCTGTTTAACCTGAGTTTGCAAATGCCAAAGTTATAGATAGGTCATAAAACCTACTCACTGGTAGAAATGACAAAGTATCTCTTCATTTGAATGCTTAAGCCAGCTCCTATCTGCATCCCGACTGTCTGATTGACTTCCGCTACAGTAAAAATGGTTTCAACAATACTTACTGCACTTCAGAGAACCATCTCTGCAGCTGGAGAACAGATGGCTCCACAGAATCATTTTGTTTTGGACTCATAGAATCTTTTTGGAATTCAGCCAGCAAATTACTTTGGTGACTCGAACATGTAATCCTCTTCTGCCTTAAGTTTCTCCATCTATAATTTGGAGATCATAATTATTAACTGGCAGCTTATATGTTAAACTTTGCTGAATGGTTGAAGACTCCTGAAAGTGAAACAGAAACAGAAATTTAAGGTGGTTTCCAGAGGGGAAGACAAATAATATATGGCCAGTGACATTTCTCTGAAGTTGGAGTACTTCACAGGCTTTTCTCCACTGATGATCCTCCTTAGTAGACAAAAGGGGACAGAGCTTTCTTCTTTTCATGGCTTGGGAAACTGAGCCACAGAAGTGAGCTCTCTTGCCTGAGGCTTAGTGAGGCAGTGATGAAAGGTAGAAAAGCTGCCAACTCCTCTGTCCCCAGTTCAGTATTTAACTCACCTGCATTACTGTTCTTCTAATAAAGAAACAGACCTTGCAAAACAGGCTCATTCTTGTACAGTAAATCTGCATTCACATATAACCTCTTTTTGGATATTGTAAACACTATACAGTATTGGGAAACAATTCACCTACCACTGAAATATGGGGTCAATACAATTTCCCCCTGGAATTCATATATCATTCAATACATACTGAGCACTTCCTATGTGCCAAGCACTGGAAAAAGGGACATAGCCACTGTCCTCATGGAGCTTAAACTACTCTGATAAAAGAAAAATGTCAGAAGTGGTGTATTGGTTTCCCAAGGCTGTTGTATCAAGTTACCACAAAACAAACTTAGTGGTAACATTAGAAACTTGGTGGCTTGAAATAACAGAAATTTATTCTCCACAGCCTTGAAGGCCAGAACTCTGAAATCAAAGTGTCAGCAGCTGTGCTCCCTCCAAAGGCTTGAGAT
>NW_012154285.1:5019736-5064739 GCF_000956105.1 Propithecus coquereli
AAAAAAAAAAAAAAAAGAATGGGCTGCAAAGGGAATGAGAAGTGACTGCTTAGAATAGGATGCACTTTCAGCAATTCTTCGCCTCTCCCTGTGTCCAGGGTTTTTGCAGTTCTTCTAGCTAAAGAGGTAGAGTGTATTTTCTGACATCTGCATCTGGGCTGGACTTATGTTTTAGCTAATATAATGTGGCAGAAGTATGGATATGTGCCACCACTGAGCTCAGGACTCAAGAGACCTAGGTGTTTCCAGTTGCTCTCTTGTACTTCCACCTCTAGCACGAGAACATTCTCTAGGGTAGCCTGCTAGAGGAGAAGAGACACAGAGACAGCCACCCTAGTCACATCCATTCTAGATCAGCCAGTTGCCTAGCCCTCAGATCGGTGACTGAGCCCTCTACAAGATCAGCAGGACTCCCCAGCCAACCACAGACGTGTGAACAATTATGCTTATTGTTATACCGCTGAGGTTTTATGGTTGTTACACAGCATTACTGTGGCAGCAGAGAACTGATACATTGCCACTATTAGGCGCTAAGTATTCATCAAACATTTCAGGTCTAGAAACTCTTTCGAGATCAGATGAAATTAGGTGCATTCAGCGTGGTATGGCTGTAGACCAGGAACTTTTTCAAATTGAAATGTATGTAGTTTTTACAAGCCAAGGAATTAACATTCTGCAAAGAAGGAAAAGCAGTGAGCAAATGTAGTTTCTGCTTCTATTACTGAAAGTAGCCACTTCTACGGTAAACTGCCAGTAAGTTAAATATTGAGTGTAAGTCAGGGTGTCTGCAAGGAAATGAAAAAGTGAGTGTAAAATGAACTCACGTATTTGTGAAAATTACGTAATGTATCTTTTGCTGATTAACACTAAGAGATATGGGAAGAGAGTTTAACCAAGCACATGATGAGAGTTGACAATACAAATGTAAACTCAACCCCAATCAATTAACTTGTCCATTGATCCTTTCAGCTGCAGATGGTGATGTCCACTTTGGATGAAATAGGAGGTTGAGAGACAACTGCGAGAGTTCTTTTCCCCAGGGAGTGGGGTCAATTCAGTTCGTGAGCTTGGAGAAGCTGAAATATTACCTTGGGTCTGAAAATACTTAGTGATGCTTGTCAGGCTGGTGATCAAGTTTCCCCAGCAGCTCTGTTAATTACCCAGAACTTTCTGTATTGATTGAGCCCTGAGACGCTGCATGACTCTCTCAAAGTCATGGCTCATTTAATTCAGTGGGAGATATTTTTTTCCCTATCACTTGGATTTTCTTGGATTATCAAGACAGTATTTATGCATGCACACAGGAGAACTGGTTCACACATCACATTTCTCTTGTTCAGAGGAATCAGAGCAGTTATCTATTCCCTCCAACATGATGTCTTAGAATTGTACAACAACTCCAGTTTGGGTTTGTCATTTTCAGCAGTTTTAGATCTAATCATCAGCAGGTAAAGCACAAGTTCTGTGACACTGATGGCTTTCCCGTCTGTGGTGGGAGCTGTAGATGATGTGTCAGCACTTAGCTGCCGGTGACCTACTGTCTGATGAGCAATGGGGAAAATTGGCTCTACTTGGCACAATTCTACTTGGGATGTATGGTGTTGAGGTACATAAAATTATGAATGTAATCATCCCTTACTCAGAATAACTTTAAAATCTTTGCTAATGATTCAGTTCTTTCACAATCATGACATTGCTGAACATGATTTATGATTAAGTAGCAAGCTGGGTTTCTGATCCTCATGAAAATGTAGAGTCATTGCTGGTGGGAAGATGGAATGGTACACTGATTTGGAAAACAGTCTGGCAGATCCTTAAAAAGTTGAACATTACCATATGACCCAGAAAGTCCACTCCTACATATGTAACCAAAAGAATTGAAAACGTATGTTTATACAAAAATTTTGAGACCAGTCTGTGCAACATAGCTAGACGCCATCACCCCCCAGGCCCCCAAAAAAGAAGACCCCGAGAGAGCTGTGAGATTGTAAGTATGCTTTTTCATAAAAAGAGAGGGGGTGGTATAAAAATAAACTGAGGCAAAGAAAGAGGTTATTTAAGTGAGTATTAAATTTCCAGCAAAAATCCAGCCTTTCCTTTTACAAATAAAAGACAGTTGCATAATTATTGTGTATGGTAACTAAAATGTACAGAATTCTGAAGATATGGAAGTTGGTTTGAATACAACTCCTGAGTAGCTGGGACTGCAGGCATATGCCACCATGCCCGGCTAATTTTTCTATTTTTAATAGAGATGGGGTCTCGCTCTTGCTCAGGTTGGTCTTGAGCTCCTGAGCTCAAGCAATCCTCCTGCCTCAGCCTCCCAGAGTGCTAGGATTATAGGCATGAGCCACCACACCTGGCCTCCTTTTCGGTTTTTGTAAATTAATACTACATATTCATTCATTTTTTCATTAAACATATAGTAATTGAGACACAAAAACAAGGCACTAGGGTGTATGTGTGTGTAGCCAAAGTTGAATAGCATATAGTTTTTCTTTCAAAGGACATAAAGACTAGTAGGGATGCCAAATCATTAACAACAAGAATTCAGTTTATAGAAAGCTAAGTGTCTTGGGAGAGGTACAGATGAATGGAAGGTGAATTGTGAAAAATCAGATTGAAAATATTGGCTGGGGATAAATTTTGGAAGGCTTTGAATTCCAGACTACAGATTTTGTAGTTTATTAGATAGGAAACAGACTCACCACAGGAAGGTCATATTGTTTGCCTTCTTTTAAAAAATCTTATTATCATTTATTTTTATCTTTTTTGAGATAGAGTCTTGCTCTGTTGCCCAGGCCAGAGTGCAGTGGTGTCATTATAGCTCACTGCAACGTCAAACTGGCTCAAGGGATCCTCTTTGCCTCAGCCTCCTGAGTAGCTAGGACTATAGGCACGTGCCACCACGGCTGGCTAATTTTTGTATTTTTTGTAGAGATGGGGGTCTCGTTCATAGTCAGGCTGGCCTCCAAGTCCTGACCTCAAGCGATCATACTCAGGCTGGTCTGGAACTCCTGACCTCAAGTGATCCTCTCACCTCAGCTTACAGGCGTGAGCCACAACGCCTGGACTTATATTTCTATCTTAAAACAGACAAACAACTGAGCGCTGTAGCTCAGATCTGTAATCCCCACAACTGGGGAGGCTGAAGCAGGAGGATCCCTTTTGGCCAGCAGTTCGCTGCTGCAGTTCAAGCTATGATCACACCACTGCACTTCAGCCTGGGGGACAGCGAGACCAGCTTCTTAAAAAAAAAAGACAAACATTTGAGTTTAAAAACTAACATAATGAATACATAATTTAAAGGTGCAAATTTAATTTTCTTTTAAACGCAACCATTTTAAAATTATATTTCAATTTTTTTTTCTTTCTTTTTTCCAAAAAGCCTCCAGATGAATTGTTTTTAAATTAAATGAACAAGCCAGACGCGGTCCCAGCTACTGGACGGCTAAGAGAGGGGGATCGCCTGAGCACAGGAGTTCGCGAGGCCTCATGCCTGTGAACAGCCACTGCACTCCAGCCTGGGCAACATTACGAGACTCCGTCTCTAAAAAAAAAAAAATTCAAATGAACAAATGAGCAGTCCCTCAGTCCCTTCAGCCACAGACCCCAAGCATCATCCACTCTCCCTTTCATCCTCCAGGTCCTCTGGGAACCTGCTCTCCTTCGCAAGAGTTTCCGTAGGGAATGTTTTTTGTTGCACCGCCTTTGCCCCACCTCGCACCGCACTCCTGAGCATTCTGATTGGCTGTAGCTCTTTCGTGTGCTCTGACGGGCTGCTCTGATTGGCCGATGGCGTGCAGCGAGCGCGAGGATGCCAGTTTCCTGGGATATGGCCGTGGCGGGCGAAGACTTCAATGCGGTTGTGTCGTGCCCTGAGGTAAAAGTGGGGCGCGGCGCGCGGCGGGGTTCCGGGACTTAGTCTCGGGACGTTATGGCCAGCGTCCACGAGAGCCTCTACTTCAATCCAATGATGACCAACGGGGTGGTGCACGCCAATGTGTTCGGCATCAAGGATTGGGTGACGCCGTATAAAATCGCGGTGCTGGTGCTGCTGAACGAGATGGGCCGCACGGGCGAGGGTGCCATCAGCCTCATGGAGCGGCGGAGGCTCAACCTGCTGCTCCTGCCGCTGCTGCAGGTAAGAGGCGCCAGTTGACTCCCTCTCATTCAGCAAACTTACTGGGCACCTGCTCTGTGCTGGACACTGCTCAGGGCCTTGGGGGATGGGGGTCATCAGATACTCTCCCTGACCTGGAGGAACGTGAAAAAATAAAGATAGCTAATACCGCCCGCTTTCA
This sequence comes from Propithecus coquereli, assembly GCF_000956105.1. Classification (NCBI taxonomy): domain Eukaryota; kingdom Metazoa; phylum Chordata; class Mammalia; order Primates; family Indriidae; genus Propithecus; species Propithecus coquereli. The sequence goes on from NW_012154285.1 coordinate 5,024,041, forward strand.
CTTATTAAGCGTTTATGGTAGACCAGGCGCTTTACATGCATTTTTTTTGCAGGTTCACGTTTGGCGCCAGTGTTTATTAGCTGAGTGACTGGGAGACAGTTGTAGTCTCAGATCCTCCGTCTTCTGTAAAAGGGGCTACACATAGTCATGAACGTTGGATACTCAGAGTTGAATCATAAGGTTCCCTACCCTAGAGGATCGTAGTAAATAGTAAAAATGACATAAAACTAACAAGGAGCATTGACTGAATTCTTACTGTGAGCTAAGCACTTGGTGTTTTGTTTCATTTTTCAGACTCAGGTGGTAGCACCTTTGTACTAGCTGCCATTCAGGCAAGTTCCTTAATCTATTTGGGTCTCACCTTTCTCTATGTAAAATGGGAACAATAATGGAAACTATGTTATTAGCACATAGTAAATGCTCAATCAATGTTAGTTGTAATAATATTTTCATTTTAATGTGTTCTTATAGGGCATATATCTTCCCCTATCAGTCATGGTTTTTCCATTTATTTGTGCGATTATGTGATTGATATCTGTCTCCCCCGCACCAGACTGTGACCTCCATGAGGTCGGTACTTTGTCCCGTTTTTGTTCACCCTTGTATCCCCAAAGCCTAGCACAGTGCCTGAGTAGTTATTTGTGAAATGAATGAAATGTGATATGCCTTCCTAGAGGTGAATGAGTGTACTCATGTGAATGGAGAGGACTTCTTAGAGAAAGTGGGGTGTTAAACTGGGCCTTGGAGGTTGAGCAGTTGTCTATTGAGGAACTGGCAGCAGAAACAGAGCTCTGGGATCCTGGGCCCCCAAATTATATGATCTTAAGAGGAAAATCTAATGAAATTAGTATCCAGAGTTGCATTTCTGCCCCTCAATATAGTTTATAAAGGATTAAAAAAAAGTCTTCTCTTGTTAAGAGTATCCAGATCCAACTGGGAAGTATGGTAAAGAAAAAACTAGATAAAAAGAAAAAAAATTATAAAATTCATCACTTGTATTTGTGAGAAAGGGGAATGGGAGGAGGAGGGAATAGAGGACACTGTGGTTAAGAGGCTTGCCCAGTTAAATAAAAGGGGCACTGTCTTTAACTTGTAGCACTCAGTTCTAGCCACATTAGTATTATTATAAGTGCATTTCCCTCCATTATTAAAAAAAAGTCATGGCCGGGCATGGTGGCTCACGCCTGTAATCCCAGCACTCTGGGAGGCCGAGGCAGGCGGATTGTTTGAGCTCAGGAGTTCGAGACCAGCCTGAGCAAGAGCGAGACCCCGTCTCTGCTAAAAATAGAAAGAAATTAATCGGACAGCTAAAAATATATAGAAAAAATTAGCCGGGCATGGTGGCGCATGCTTGTAGTCCCAGCTACTCGGGAGGCTGAGGCAGTAGGATTGCTTGAGCCCAGGAGTTTGAGGTTGCTGTGAGCTAGGCTGACGCCACGGCACTCACTCTAGCCAGGGCAACAAAGTGAGACTCTGTCTCAAAAAAAACAAAAAAAAAAGCACTTTTTGTATTATCTTACCTAATCTTTGCCTAAAACAAGGGAGATATTTATTATTATCTCCATTTTATAGATGAAGGAAACTAGGACTCAAGTAGTCACAATTTTTGCCATGATTACAAAGCTAAGAAGGAACAGTGGATCCTCACACTATAAATCCTGTGTTTTTCTATTTTAGATCACTCACTAAATAAAAACAGTACGCAAATGTTAGGTATTACTTTAGTGTTTTAGGTAGACAGAAAAACCCTGATTTGGGATTTTATGTTTGAAATGATTGTTACAGCATCTGGTTGATGAGTGAATTTATGTTTGCAGTTCCTTATCAATCTCCAGCTCTTTAAAATTTATCCGTAACCTCTCTATCTCTTCTTTACTTAGGGCCCAGATATTACACTGTCAAAACTGTACAAGTTAATTGAAGACTCTTGTCCACAGCTGGCAAATTCAGTACAGATCAGGTAAACTTCATTTTCTTCTGTATATATGAAAAGGTGTCAAGGTAGATGAAAATTTAAAAAGGGCATGTGGTAATTAATTCTTTAATAAAAGCTATCTTTATTATTCTAAGTTGTTCCCTAAGTACCTTAATGTTTTTAAAAAATGGATAACATTAAACATACTTTTTTTTAGTTTTTTTTTCACAAAATTTGTTATTCTGTTGATCTACGTCATTCTTTTTAGTTGTTGCAGAGTATTCCGTTTTTACTGGCTGATGTGATACTTTGGCAAATTTTATGATCAAGAAAACAGCAATGATAATTTTCAGAAATATGGGAGTAACATTTTGGATTATGAAGTTTGTTTTATGAGCCACCATTTTATACAAATCCCTGAATTGCCTTTAAAATATTAATAGATTTATTTTATATAATTGAGGAATATGAAATGAGGGAAGATGTTCGAAGGGCCTTCCTAAAATATACACCTCAAATTTTCTCATTCAGAATCAAACTGATGGCTGAAGGCGAGTTGAAGGATATGGAACAATTTTTTGATGACCTTTCAGATTCTTTTTCTGGAACTGAACCAGAGGTTCACAAAACAAGTGTAGTAGGTATGAAACTCTTCTGAGAAGAGCAGAGAGTATTTTCGTTGAAGGGAGCAGCTTTCTAAGTTATATCTATCATTACTCTGCTATATCTGTGAACAAACGTAGTGGGGATGTTGGACGTGTTATAGTGTGTATTTATTGCCTTGCCATTTTGATCTATATTTACATATTTGTGGAAAAGCACCTTCTGTTTTGTCTACAATAGTCAGAGACCAGGCCTGGTCCTGGGGTTTTTAGGGTTTCCCAGCTCTTTCTCACAGTCCTCTGGATCACTTGCCTGCATGGTACAACTGTAAGTGAGGGTCACCAACCAGACTTATGAAGAGAGGTAAGTAAAAACATATTATTGATATGATATACAAGGTGAGGGCGTACATATTATTTCTTTGATGCTTTTCTATTAGCTTTGTATCCATGCTCTATCCATCTGGCTTTTTTGCATGGTAATTTTTATGTTATTCAGCATCGGTTATTTCTTAGTCTCCTCCTATGTGCTGGGCTCTGGATTATACAGGATAGAGATGGAATTTCCTCTTACAGAGATTACCTTTTGGTAGGGGGAGTCAGACTGTAAAAGCAAACCAATAAGTAAGATAATTTCAGATAATTAAGACAGCTAAGAAGAAAGTAAAATGGAGGCCTTAGGGATAGAGATGGTGGTGGGGTGGGAGGACTGAGCCCTGAATAAGAGAAGAAAGCAGCTTTGTAAAGGACAGAGGAAGAACATTCCAGGAAGAGGGAGTGGCAACTGCGAGTGCCTCTTTTTGATTCTTTTGAAGGAAGAATTGTGACAAATAGTCATCACCATGGTGTAGCCTGGATTTCCGTTAATGCTTTCACCTTGTCTATGGTCTTATTTTGTAGGTTTATTTCTGCGTCACATGATCTTGGCCTACAGTAAGCTTTCTTTCAGCCAAGTGTTTAAACTGTACACTGCCCTTCAACGGTACTTCCAAAACGGTGAGAAAAAGACAGTAGAAGATGCTGATATGGAACTGACCAGTAGAGAGGAGGGCGAAAGAAAAATGGAAAAAGAAGAACTGGATGTATCTGTAAGGTAACTTGGATTTTTCCGGCAGGGATCCTTCTCCTGTGAAACAGTATAATTTCATGTGTAGTAAATCCTCATTCATTCAGGGTTTGTTGGCTGGCTCTGCCATTTTTGCCCCTCAAGATTCAAGAAGTTGACTCCTTGCCCTCTGCCTTGTGATTGGCCAGTGGGAGGCATTAGTGGGAAACCCAAAGGGCCAAGGACAGTGAGGTGAGGCTGTGGATTCATTGGCTTCCTTCCTTCAGGGCCATGGGGGGCTGGCTGTAGGGTCACAGCTTCTGTCAAGCGGCCCCTTCCACACTCCTTTGGGGTAACTCGGTAACTCGGAGCAAGTCTTCCCTGGCCTGAGGTGTAAAGATGCCCCAGTGTTACCAGCCCTGGGCACTGTATTGTCCTTTATGGCTTCTCTAGCCCCTGCTCTTACTTTTGTAAGTGATCCTTTGTAAGTGATCTTCTCAAACTACTCAATTTGAATGTGCCATTTGTTTCCTGCTGAGACCCTGACTAGTAGTATTCATTACATTAGAGTGAATTAACAGTTGATTAATTCAGTGAAAATTTATTGAATGTCTCCTAAGGCTCTGGGAAGGTGGTGCCATTGTTCACCTAGTTGTTTAAGCTTGAAACCCAGGAGTGTCCTTGGTTCCTTCCTGTCCTTCACCGTAGTCCCTCAGCAGATCCAGTCAGTCCTTCCTCCCCAATATGTTCGGAACTTGTTTACTTTTCTCATCTCTACTGCTGCCCCCAGAGCCGAAGCACCAAATCTCTACCAGATAACTGCACTAGCCTTCCTGGTCTCCTTGCCTCCACTCTTGTCTCCTTATGATCTGGTCGTTAGGCAGCATTCAGTGGAACCTTTAAGAATGTAAATCAGATCACAGCACTCTTCTGCCCCAAACTGTCCTTAGGATTTAGAGAGAAATCTGAGCTTACTCAGTGCCTGCATGACCTGGCCCCATCATCTTCCCGAGCTCTTTCTCTTACTTTGCCCTTCACTCTCAGCAGTTTAACTGCTCTGGTTTTCTTTTAGTTTCTTGAATACTCCAAGCCAGTTTCTGCCTCAGGATGGCTGGAATGTTCTTTTCAGGTGGCTTTTCACCTCATTTGTTCCCTTTTACCATTCAGATCTCAGCTCAGATGTCTGATGACATCAGACCACAAGGTAGCCTGACCATGAGGTGACCCCCAGCCCAAATACCTTCAGTTTATTTCCTCCATACTTCTCATCACTAAGTAACCTTTTTAATTTACTTGTTTACTTGTTTATCTGTTGTCCCTTCTCACCCCTTGTGAACTAAGACCCTTCTCTGTCTTGTTTCACCACATTTCCCCGGTGCTTAGTGTAGTCAGGACTCATAGTATGTGTTCCTTAAATGCATGTCGGGTGGATGCATGCAGAGAATCAGAATATAAAGTCTGTCACCCAGTGTGGGAACTGGCCCAGTAACGCTTTTTATTGACTGATCTTCCTTTCGTTGTCTCACTTCCCCACTTCCCAACCACTGTTACCTGGGGATCGCTTCCCAAGTAAACTACTTGTACTTGCAGGGGAAAAGATATATATATTTCATATCCCCTGCTCTTAAGGAGCCTGCAGCCTGGTGAGGAAGACTGACAAATAGATACAGTGTGTTCAGAGCTCTGAGAGAAGTAAGCCCCATCGGGCACAGTGGTTCACGCCTAAAATCCCAGCTACTCAAGAAGCTGAGGTGGGTGGATCACTTGAGGCCGGGAGTTTGAGACCAGCCTGGGAAACAGTACAAGACCCCATTTCTACAAAAAATAACAAATTAGCCAGATGAGGTGGTACACTCCTATACTCCCAGCTACTTGGGAGACTGAGGTGGGAGGATCACTTGAGTCTGGAAGTTCGAGGCTGCAGTGAGCTATGATTGTGCCACTGTACTCCAGCCTGGGCGACGGAGCAAGACCCTGTCTCTTAAAAAAAAAAAAAAAAGCCCCTGCTGTCCTAAGTAGGTATTGGGGCATCTTATCATTTTGCTGCATTGCAGACTGGGCTGCTGTAACCCCTTAACCGCAGTGTGTGGGGAGTGGTGGGGAGTGACATTGTGTGTAGATGGGAACTTTTCTCACATTTCCTATGAGTGGCCTTTGTACTGTTATGTGATTTGTTCTGTACATGTTGGGAGCAAAAAGATAATAGTACCATCAAGTGCTTCCAAAAACTCATTTCCTTATAGTTACTTACAAATGCTTCTTATCTAGTGGAAAGGCAGTCCAGTGTAGGGTTAAGAGTCTGGCTCTGGGTTTGAATATTGGCCCCTCTGCTTATGCCCTATGAGACCTTGGGCAAGTTCCTCACCCTTCTGTGCTTCTAGTTCCTCAGTTGCAAAATGGGGACGTACTTACCTCCTCAAAGGCTTGTTGTGAGAATTAAATGATAAATTCATGTAAGGTATTCAGAACTCTGCCCAGTGTGTAGTAAATGTTCAGTAAATGTTAGCTATTATTATTCTCTATTTTCCCTTTCAGTTAATTCCCTGAATGCTGTGGTCCCCAACCTGTGGGCTTCGAACCGATACTGGTCTGTGGCCTGTTAAGAACTGGGCTGCACAGCAGGAGGTGGGCCAGTGAGCAAAGCTTCATCTGTATTTACAGGTGCTCCCCAGCGCTCGCATCACTGCATAAGCTCCGCCTCCTGTCAGATCAGGGGTGGCATTAGATTCTCATAGAAGCACGAACCCTACTGTGAACTGCGCATGTGAGGGGTCTAGGTTGTGACTCCTTATGAGAATCTAATGCCTGATGATCTGAGGTGGAGCTGAGGCGGTGATGCTAGCACTGGGGAGGGGCTGCAAATACACATTATCATTAGCAGAGAGGTCTGACTGCAAAATAAATGCAATATGCATGAATCATTCCCCCCACCCCTGGTCCGTTGAAAAGTTGTCTTCTTTCCATGAAACCGTTTCCTGGTGCCAAAAAGGTTGGGGACCAATGCCCTAAGGGATGTTTTCAGGCTACGGTGTAATCCTTTTTCTAGCTACTTTATATGCTTAGAGTAACAAAATGTCACTTCTTCAGAAATGTTAAAATTCAGACTTTTCTTATTTTGGTTTCAAATGTTAAAATTCAGACTTTTCTTATTTTGGTTTCAAATGTTAAAATTCAGACTTTTCTTATTTGGTTTGTCTTTCTCCTAAATCAACGTGTTTAAATCTAACTACGTCTTTTAGTTTTTACCCTGTTCTAAGAAGTCATTTGCACAATTCAGTATATTTACTGTAAAGGTATGGTTTCAGAAGATAGTGTACATTTTAGTAAACTGAATTTCATCAAGAAAATGAACTGTATCGGCCGGGCACGGTGGCTCACGCCTGTAATCCTAGCACTCTGGGAGGCCGAGGCGGGCGGATTGTTTGAGCTCAGGAGTTCGAAACCAGCCTGAGCAAGAGTGAGACCCCGTCTCTACTAAAAATAGAAAAAAAATAAATGGACAAACAAAAAAAAAAAAAAAAAAAATTAGCCGGGCATGGTGGCGCATGCCTGCAGTCCCAGCTACTCGGGAGGCTGAGGCAGAAGGATCGCTTGAGCCCAGGAGTGTGAGGTTGCTGTGAGCTAGGCTGACGCCATGGCACTCACTCTAGCCCAGGCAAAAGAGTGAGACTCTGTCTCAAAAAAAAAAAAAAAGAAAAGAAAATGAACTGTATTATTTAAATGTAAATCTAATTATTATAATTCTTTGTCCAAAAAGAAATTATTTTTTAAAGGATTTTTTTATTTTATAGGATATATTTACATACATTTCTCGATTCTTTTAAAAAGGAAAATTTCAATTTTTTCTTTTTGTGATCTTTTCTAATGTTTTATTGCATTATGATAAGCTTACTCTTCACTTTTATTGCAAAATTTTTAAAAAGCCCTCCTCCCTTCCATTCTTTTTTTATTTCTCGTTCTTTCTTTTGTTATTGGGATGTTTATAGTTCTCTTTTCTTCAGAGAAAGTATTTTTTTTGCCCCAGAAATTTATATTATTAAAGTTAGAAAGGGGAAAATACGCATATTAAGAAATGTTACATAGCTTGCAAATCTGTCCTACAATAAAATTATTCTTATTTGAAAATGGGAACCCAACTGTTAATTTAGAAGGGAGGGAATAAATATTCAGTCAATAAATGTTTATCAAGTGTTTTCTAAAAATCCAATTATAGGCTGGTCCGAAGGTAGTGAGTTATCTCACTTGATTGTTCACAGTTACAGATTGAACTGCTTGTTCTACTACTTTCCCCCTCCTCACTACTGCACTTAACTAGTCTTAAAAAAAAATAAAAATAAAAATCCAATTACAGAAGAAAGTGCAAACTGAAATTTAGCTTCAGCTTTTGTTTGCTTGTCATTGCCAAGTGGCAGCATTTGTGTCCTGCAATGGGCCTGCAGGCCTGTAGGATTGTACCACGTGAGTTTGAGAAGAGGCTAGTACAAGAGGCTAGTTACTCAGACTACATCTTCTCTGGGTTTCCAGAAGGGCCTAACAAAGATGGAACTCCTCCAGTATTTCTTCACATGTCAGTGGTTTAACATCAATCTCCCAAATTCGTTGATTTATTCACCAAGTATTTATTGAGTGCTTCCTGTGTGTCAGACACTATGCCAGGTACTGTGCTATCCACAAAGAGGAGAAAATCCCTGTCCTCATGGAGTTATGTGGGGAGGGACAGATAGAGAGAGGTAACTACATTTAAATTAGTAAATCATGTAATCTCAGTACAGCAAAGGAATGACATGGGACATGGATAGAGTGACGTGGGGGTGGGGAGCGATTAGGGAAGGCCTCTTTAAGACTGGCAGCTAGGTGTTGAAGGAGCCAGCCCTGAAAAGAGCTCCTGAGGTGGGCAAGTTGACATACTGGAGAGGCAGAACAGAGGACGGTGTGGCTGAGCAGAAGTGTCAGGGAGAACAGCAGGGGCCGATCACCCCTCTGTTGTATGCCATGGAAGGGTTCAGGTCCTCCTGGCCTCCTTGGGTGTTTAGAAACTGTTGCCTCTCCTGTCCTTCCCCTCCCCAGCCTTTTTCCTGTCACTGCCCTGCTCAGAATCTCCACAGGTTCCACAGATTCTCCTCAGCATGGTGTTTGAGGCCTTCCACAGTTGACCTTTCTGACCTTATCTTCTCAACGTGAACCCTTTATACCAGCGAGGCAGGTCTACATATTTATATCCCTCAAACAAGCAGAAGTTTTCCTATTCTGCATCTTTTGCTTCATACTTGGAGCTTATCATTTACTGGCATCTTTTCACATGGGCTGCACTTAACCTCACCAGGACCATGGGCTCATTGAGACATTGTGTTTTCCCGCAGGACCTGGACTGGTGTTTCATGCATTGCAGGTGCTCAGAAATAAACCTTTGATTTATTAATCCTATATTATTAATATATTTAGAATTTCAGTTACTGTGGTAGATTTAAGCCCTTTTGGGGAGTTTCCAGATTTTTTTGGAGAATCTGATTAATGCTAAGTATGATCTTCACATTAAAAATGGTCATCCATGCAAACTTTTGCATGCACTTGACAAGGTTCAAGGATTCCTTAAAGTCCATCTGTGGACCTACGTTAAGTTTCCTTGATTTATTAGCACTAGTAAGTCTAGAATTCTGTCTAAGCTATTAATTGGATTCATAAACAAGGTATGCTTTTCCTAAATGAGTAGCCCTCTTCCTAAATTGAATACCTTCTGTGACTTTTTTTTTTTTTTTTAAGAGATGGGGTCTCACTCTGTGCCTAGACTGAAGTGCGATCATAGCTCACTGCAGCCTGGAACTCCTGGGCTTAAGCAATCCTCCTGCCTCAGTCTCCTGAGTAGCTGGGACTACAGGTGTGCACCACCACTTCTGGCCCTTTTGTGGCTTTTTAAGAGTTACTTTCTCCTGCATGTATTTGTGAAGCCCTGAGGATGCAAAAGAGCAGTCAGTAAAGGATGATTCAGGCCATGATATTTTTCCTTGCTCTTCCGAAGCTTGTTCATGCTGGCCACGGTTGCCACCATTGAAGCCAGAGCCAGATTCAATCTTAATTGATAGTAACTATATTTCTCTTCACTGGTAGCAATTTTATTTTGTGTGATTCTGATTTTTTCTTTCTATTTTATGGACATTATTGCTCCTATGTCCTTTATTATAAGCTATCTGCAGTCCTTTTTTAGAAGTGGTTTCAGTAAACAAAACATTTGAAAACAGTATCATGATGGGCTTTAAGAAGAGAATGGGGCCAGTAGTGGTGTTTCCAGTTTCATTCAAATTCTCATCTGTCCCTTGTCTTTTTGTTTACAGCCATATTTATTTCAAACCTTGGACTGACTTTGTTGAAGGGACATTTTAAGAAAAAAGAGCTTTTTATTGCCCTAGGCACTTAACTCTTTTCCATTTGGCCACTTGGCCTGTGAATTTGTTTTCCATTTCCCTCTAGGTCCTTGCTGCATTACTGATCTTTGCTGGGCCTGGGCTGGGCTAGTTTTTGTCTGTGCTCTGTTAGTTGCAGAGTCTGATATGCTGCCTTGGGGATTATTTGGTAACATTTACCAGAAAGGAAACCCAAGTGTTTTCTTTCTTTTTTTTTTTTTTTTTTTTGGAGACAGAGTCTCACTGTGTTGCCCGGACTAGAGTGCCGTGGCGTCATCCTAGCTCATAGCAACCTCAAACTCCTCAAGTGATCCTCCTGCCTCAGCCTCCCGCATAGCTGGGACTACAGGCATGTGCCACCATGCCCGGCTAGTTTTTTCTATATATTTTTAGTTGTCCAATTAATTTCTTTCTATTTTTAGTAGAGACGGGGTCTCGCTCTTGCTCAGGCTGGTTTTGAACTCCTGAGCTCAAATGATCCGCCCGCCTTGGCCTCCCAGAGAGCTAGGATTACAGGCGTGAGCCACCGCGCCCGGCCCAAGTGTTTTCTATGAACACTGTTACTTGTTAAGAGATGTGAGGAAAGGATTCTTTGGTCAAAATGAGTTTGGTAAATGGTACATTAAACAAAGGTAAACAAAGTTTTTTTCTATTAGATTTTTCTAATGTGCATCATGAATCACCAGGCAAGATGGAGAATATAGCTTTCCCCAAATTATTTAACTTCAGAAGCATTTTTCCCTTTAGAATACTTGTTCACTTATTCATGTGAAACAGTTTGGGAACTGCTGTATTAGGCACAGAGTGCTTATAAAAATATTATTTCTGAATAAATACTGATATTTTTTATGTATTTAACCTACGTAGAGAAGCCATTTCTTCAGAGTCATGTGGCAAAAGGGTATTTATTATTCATACTTTGCTGTCAATATGAAACTACTTTTGTGCAAATGTAGATTTTTCAAGTCTAGGTTTATATCAGTGCGTTTCTTATTTATTGGTTCTGTGTAATCTAAACTTCTAGACAAATGGTTATTTCTTACGGAAGCCTCTTTTTCCTGCTCTCTAATACAGTACCATCTTGTAACTGTAGCAAAGAGTAAGAAACTTGTCATTCATTCATTCATTTCCCAAATTTCTAGTGCCAGGTGTGTGCCAGGGCAGGTACTGGGTATTAGCATACAATGCAGGGGGTACTGGGTACTTGCATACAAATGCAAGTAAGAACAACCAAGCGTGCTATGGTAAGCATCTCTAGGAAACCGTGGAGCTCAAATGAGAGATGTTGGAAAAATTCCTGTAGCATGTGACACCAGAGTTAGTCTTGAATTTTGGGTGGTATACAACAGTCCAACAGTGGGTGGGAAAATGGGCACTGCAGGCTGAGGAAGCAGCAGGAGCATCTTGGCATGGTAGGATACCTGTATGGAGTTTATCAGGGCTGGATCATAGGTGAGGAAGAGAAGGCAAAGGAAAGAGGTAGGACCACTCCTGACGCTTTGCATCTGCACTGCTAAGCTTCATTCTGGAAGGTGAGGGGTCCCCCCGCAGGGCTTTACATCAGGGTTGGCATGATAGATTGGTATTTTAGAAAGATCACTTTGGGAGTTGTGTAAAATTTAGGTCTATGTCTATATATAATTATATTGTGTGAACTTAGGCAGGTTATTCAACATTTTTTTCCAAAATTTTTTGTTGTGGTAAAATACACATAACATGAAACTTACCATCTTAACTATTTTAAGTGTACAATGCAATGGCAGTAAGTACCTTCACGTAGTTGTACAACTATCATCATCCATCTCCGTAACTCTTCATCTTGTAAAACCTACACCATTAAACAATAACTCCCTATTCCCCATTCCCCCCAGCTCCTGGCAACCACCATTCTACCATTTTGATTCTTTTAAGTACCTCATATGTATGGAGTCATACAGTATTTGTCTTTTTGTGATTGGCTTATTTCATTTAGCACAAGGTCCTCAAGATTCATCATGTTGTAGTATATGTCAGAGTTTCCTTCCTTTCTAAGGCTGAATAATATTCTATTGTATGTATATATCACATTTTCTTGTCCATTCATTAGTGAACACTTGGATTGGTTTTATGTTTTAGCTATTGTGAATAATGCTGCTACGAATATGGGCATACAAATATCACTTTAAGACCCTGCTTTCAGTTCTTTTGTTTGTATACCCAGAAGTAGAATTGTTGGATCATATAGTGATTCTATTTTTAATTTTTTGAGGTATCACCATACTGTTTTCCACAATGACTCTATTATCTTACATGCCCACCAACATGCACAAGAATCCCAATTTCTCCATATCCTTGCCAGCACAGTATTTTCTGTTGTTTTGGTAGTAGCCATCCTAATGAGGGTGAGGTGGTATCTCATTGTAGTTTTGATTTGCATTTCTCTAAGGATTAGTGATGTTGAGCATCTTTTCATGTGCATAGTGGCCCTTAGTATATCATCTTTTGAGAAGTATCTGTTCAAGTCTTTTGCCCATTTGTAAATTGAGTCATTGACTCTTTGTTACTGAGTTTTAGGAGTTTTCTGTAATATTCTGGATATGAATCCCTTATCAGATACATGATTTGCAAATATATTTTCTCCCATTCCATGAGTTGCTTTTTTACTCTGTTTATATTGTCTTTTTTTTTGTTTTTTAAGAAACAGAGTCTTGCTTTGTCATCTAGGCTGAGGTGCAGTGGTGTCATCATAACTCATTGCAACCTCAAATTCCTGGGCTCAAGCTATCCTCCTGTCTTAGTCTCCCACGTAGCTGGGACTACGGGCATGTGCCACCATGCCTGGCTAATTTTTAAAAAATTTTTGTAGAAATAGGGTCTTGCTGTATTGCCTAGGCTGGTCTCAAGACTCCTGGGGTCAAGCGATCTTACCTGCGTTGGTCTCCCAAAGTGCTATGATTAAAAGTGTGAGCCACCTCACCTGGCCTTGTCTTTTGTTGCACAAAACTTTTAATTTTTATGAAGTCCAGTTTGTCTATATTTTTTTGTCGTTGCCTTTGCCTTTGTCATGCCAAATCCTATGTTGTGAAGCTTTTACCCTATGTTTTCTTCTAAGAGTTTTATAGTTTCAGGTCTTACATATAGGTTTTTGATCTCTTTTGAGTTAGTTTTTATACATGGTATTAGGTAAGGGTCCAGTTTCATTCTTTTGCTTGTGGATTTCTAGTTCTCCCAGCACTGTGTATTGAAAATACTGTCTTTTCCCTATTGAATGGTGTTAACAGCCTTGTGAAAAATCATTTGATCACATATATAGGAGGGTTTATTTCTGGGCTCTCTGCATTGGGTTCAACATCACTTTTTAAGTATGTCCTTTCTATTAGTATTTCTGAGAGAGTTAACTTAAAGTTTTTGAACTTTTCTGATACAAGAATGGATTTGATTTTTTAAATATTATTTTCACTCTTATGTAATTCTTCACTATTTTTGTTTTTATTTTTTCCAGAGAAGAGGAAGTGTCTTGCAGTGGGCCTCTGTCCCAGAAACAAGCAGAATTTTTTCTTTCTCAACAGGTACGTTAATTCTGTATTTAGGCCGGGCGTGGTGGCTCATGCCTGTAATCCTAGCACTCTGGGAGGCTGAGGCGGGAGGATCTTTTGTGCTCAGGAGTTAGAGACCAGCCTGAGCAAGAGCGAGACCCTATCTCTACTAAAAATAGAAAGAAATTAGCTGGACAACTAAAAATATATATATATAAAAAAAAAATTAGTCGGGCATGGTGGCGCATACCTGTAGTCCCAGCTACTCAGGAGGCTGAGGCAGGAGGATCGCTTGAGCTCAGGAGTTTGAGGTTGCTGTGAGCTAGGCTGACGCCACGGCACTCTAGCCCAGGCAACAGTGTGAGACTTTGTCTCAAAAAAAAAAAAAAAGAAAGAAAGAAAAGAAAAGTAATCAGGTGATGCTAGTTAGTACATATTTCCTTATGCTTATTGATCATTTTTTTCTGCTAAGTTGTCATTTTTAAATTTCAGGCTGCTTTGTTAAAGAATGATGAGACCAAAGCCCTCACTCCAGCTGCCTTGCAGAAAGAATTGAACAACTTGTTGAAATTTAATCCTGATTTTGCTGAGGCGGTGAGTCTTTCCCAGAATTTGCTGAGTTTGAAAGGAATGACAAGGCCACTCCTTATATCGTTACATTGAATAGCCATGCAAATGAAGATCAGTCCATTGGCCCAGGTTTTTGAAAGAAATCATGGTGTTGGCGTGTAAACAACTAAGTGTAGGTTGCAAAGCTCTCTCCACTCTCCCCGGCCATAGAGGATTTCTTCAGTCTGTTAATGTTCTCTTCCATTCATCATCTCTCTGATATTGTGAATTTCTACCTGGATATGATAGAGTAGACTTACCCCAAAAAAATAGTTTGGGTGCTGAAAAACTCTTTTCCTTTCTTCTTTTTTGTAAGTGTTTATTTGTTTTTAAAGTCCCAATAATTCCATTCTTTATTGGCTTTTCTTACTCTGAAAACTTTCTTCATAGTATTATTTTTGGATTTGACATCTGATTTTATCCATGTGTAGAAATATATCTATTTTTCTTCTCAGTAACTGGTATCTGCACATTAGGAGGAAAGTTTAATTCAGTGATTCAAAAAACAAAGAAAATAACTACCTTAGTAAACTAGTAAAAGTCTCACTGTGTTTTAACTTGGACATTTAGAAAAATTAATTTTATAACATATCTGAATTCAGGTTTTAAGATCTCTAATTTTGAACTCTCGGTGCTCCACAGTATCTGAACTAGGTGAGGCCTGCTGTGCTCATCTATCACCCATAGGTCCTAATGTAACCGGTGTCGTAGTAGATGTAGGTTTAGGATAGAACTGACACAAATAGAAATGAAACTGCAGGTTTTCTTGTGGACTCCCTCTGGGTGGGCGGGGGAATTGTGCCAAACCAATGTGTCTTGAACCTGCTTTATTTTGCCTGTAGGGAAAAGGTTAAGCTAAAAGTATGATCGTCTTGTTAGAAGGGTAGAGGACACAAGAGTGCTTGCAGCCAGTGGAACTCTGCAGTAGTCTTGCACAAGAGGTAGAGAACATTTAAAATATGTTGATTATTTCTTGTTTTAGCATTATCTCAGCTACTTAAACAACCTCCGTGTCCAAGATGTTTTCAGTTCAACACACAGTCTCCTTCATTATTTTGACCGCCTGATTCTTACTGGAGCCGAAAGCAAAAGTAACGGGGAAGAGGGTTATGGCCGGAGCTTGAGATATGCTGCCTTGAACTTGGCAGCCCTGCACTGCCGCTTCGGGCACTAGTAAGTTTATAGACACTTTTGTCTGTGCAGAAATTGAAGAAACTAACTCTCAAAAGTTAACTGAGGTACATTTAAAAAAAATAATGTATTTTAAAAAAGGAAGAAGAAAAGGAGGAGACTCTTCAACCTGGACTGGTCAATAATTTCCAAAGAGGGAACCTTTTTGCCCTGGAACAAAAGTTAATGAAAACCGGCTACCTAAATAGTCTGCCCCCTGGTGTCACTATTTAGCATTGCTGTCTTAGTGCCCGCCCTGTTTCATTCCTTCTAAGAACAAAGCCATTCAGTGAAAAGGAAATTAGGTCATTAGGCCAGAGAGTCCCTAAAGGATTTTTCAGAGGTAATAATGAGGATGCAAAAGCTATTTTCAGTATTTCAAAAAGCCAAAAAACATTTGTGCCTTTACTGGATGAAAGACTACACAGGCTTACTGAAAGACACATGCTTGCTTTTGGATAGAATTCAGGCAGCTTAGTGAAGTGACACTGGTTTATTCTGTTGCCTAGATACACCAGTGTTTTTAATGAATAGAAATAGGAAAATAAATTGTTATTTAGTAAATAGAGTTAAGTATACAAAACATCTTTCAAAACATGGAAATTATCTTGGAAACAATGAAATAATGTGAATAATGGTGAAAGGTAAGAAATTACTAATTGAAAGAGGCCCATCCCCTGGGCTTTTTACAGGTTGAGAGAAATGTGGTCTCTGCTACAGGCATCTTTGAATAGAGGCTCTAGGGTATATTGATGGGAGTGTAACGTCCAAAGTTCAATAACTGAGACTTCTATCCCTTTCTCTGTGGGCCAGGCAACACCTAGGGAATTCTGTTAATTTCTGGTTGTCAGGGTTTAAAAGGGGCATAGATAAGCTGGAGTTTGTGTTAGGGACAGTCTCAGGGCATGAAGACATTCAAATCCATGCCATATAAATAATGTGAGAAGGATGTGAGAATGTTTGGTCTGGAGGAAAAATAATTTAGCCAAGCATGTGTTTGACATCTTCATGTAGTAAAAGGTCATGAGAAAAGGGCTTAGATTGGTCGAAGCTGTGGCTACTAGAGAAGATTGAGACCTGGTAAGTACAAGTTAAAGGGCAAAATATTTTTGCTCATTATAAGGAGGATATTTCCCCTTATAGAACTCTCTGAGGAAGGGGTCAGTGGAGTGCTTGAGCCTAGACCAGGGATATCATTAGGGCATTCAAGCATCAGATTGATAGTTGTGCCTAAAAATGTTTAAGCCTTCTCCAAAGTCCATGATTTTGTGAGATTATACAATATCTTGTAATAACTTACTTCTTTTTGTCTGCCCAGCTTTAATAACCCCTTGATCAGGGCCTTTCATTTCTTACATACTCATAAATAATAGCAACACCATTTGTAATATTTTCCAATGAGCTGTTTAAACAATTTAAAAACTTTCCCCTAGGATTTTGAAATTTGTATACAGCCTTTTAGATACAAATAATCTTTATTTATTTTTTTTTGGAGACAAGACTGTCACTCTGTTGCCTGGGCTAGAGTACAATGGCATCATCCTAGTTCACTGCGACCTCAAACTCCTGGGCTCAAGCAATCCTCATGCCTCAGCCTCCTGAGTAGCTGGGACTACAAGCGTGTGTCACCATGCCCGGTTAATTTTTCTATTTTTTGTAGAGACAGGGTGTCTGTCTTGCTCAGACTGGTCTCAAACTCCTGGCTTCAAGCAGTCTTCCCACTTCAGCCTCCCAAAGTGCTAGGATTACAGGCATGAGCTACTGCACTTGGGCAAGATGTCTTAAAAATATTTGTAGCTGTTTATTGAACATCTGCTGTGTACTGGGCACTATTCTAGGTACTGGGGTTACAGCAGTGAAAAAAGAGAAAAAACTCCTGTTGTGGAGCTTCTAGTGGGGAGAAAGACCATAGAAAATGCTAAAGGCAATTGTTGTATGTCATGTAGTGATAGATCAGCACAAGGGATTCGAGAGTGGTGACGGGGAATGCTATTGTTTTCATAAGGAACACTTCAGCAATGTGCACAGATCACTCACTCTCTCAACTTGTAAATCTGTTTAAATATTAAGGTAGCAGGTCAACCTTCCTCGATCTCTGCCAACTTAATATTTGAACAGAGATTTAAAGGAAAGAAAATCTCAGAAGTGGGAATCCTCAAAATATTTTTTAAAACTAGTTTTGAAAAGATAATAAAAGTCACAATTGAACATAGCAAAAAAAAAAATTCAAATAATGCAGAAGAGGATGTAATGAAAAGTAAAATATTATGTCCTCTCTTTGCCCCTCCCCTCAGCAATGGAAAACTAAGATGAGCATCTTAGGAGCAGAGATAAAGCCTTCCCTTTGTGCCTTTTAGTAGAAATTCACCTTAGAAGAAGAGACGCGTCCTATTATCTCCACTGTTAGTGTTTCCTGCTGCTGGGGTCGGGGTGCGCCTGTGAGAGAACAAGTCCATAAATAGTCACAACTTCCAAGCCGAAGACCTGCCTTCGGATGAATTGTGTACAGATGACTTCCTGCTGCTGTTTCTTGTGCATGTTTGTGATTGTTAATGAGGTATTAATGTTCAGTCTGTCATTAGTCAACAGGCAGAGCTCGCCCTGCAGGAGGCAATTAGGATTGCCCAGGAGTCCAATGATCACGTGTGTCTCCAGCATTGTTTGGTGAGGCCATCCTCTGGTCTTGGGAGTTTTGCTCATGGGTTCAGTTGGAAGCCCTTCGGAAGGGTCCCATTGGGTTGTTTGCAATTGAAGCAAATATCTTTGGCAGCAAAGGGAAACTAGTTAGGTGGTCATGGGAATTCAGAAAAGGCAACCCATATTTATTTATCTTTCTTAATTCATGACATCTGTTCTGCTTCTGGGACATTTCTTATCTACAAAGTTTAATACAGCTTGCCGTGAAAAGAATAAACCTTTAATGATCACATTTAACATTGGCATTAACAAAAAGATGTATGCTATACCTAGTAACTGGGTGAGATGTTGTCCTGTAAAATCATAATTGCCAAGAATAAGTAGAACACAGAAGCCACTTGACAATCACCTGAGAATCTCTTTCTCATATGGGGGCTTTATGCTTTTTTTCTGAAACACCTGCCACTCATGACTGTCAGAGGTGAAGCAGATCAATGGCTTATTTATTTCAGTCTGGTTTTAATATGTTTGATAGGTTTCATTTAGGTTCATAATTCATAAGAATGTTTTGGAGGATTTATTTTGTCCCCTTTTAATTCTTTCATATAACCACACTGATATTTCCCTAGAACATTAGCCATTACCATCGTTATGATGTGTTTCGATGATTTCTCTTGCCAGAGCTGGCTTTATGTACTGGGGCAGAAGAGAGCCGATAGCTATATTCTACTGGAGCATTCTGTGAAGAAGGCAGTACATTTTGGGTTACCGGTAAGGCTCATCTTTCTGTGAGATTGTTTCCATAAATGGTATTGAGCCTTTATCTCTTTTTCCACCCACCTCTATCATGAACCAATGATAGATTTAGAACGGGTACTTCAATGTGTGGTTTTATTCTCGGTAGTCTCATATGACTTTAATTATTAATCAAACCACTAAATTCTATTTGGTAGGTTTCTCTCTGTTCCCTTTATCCTAATGACATCTGTGGAAGTTCCACTGATGAACTGGATAAGAGATCTTTGTTTAGTTTATTAAGCAACATTAATTTAGCACATACTCACTTAGACAAATTTTAGGAAAGGCTTGTTTTTAAACCAGGGATTGGCAGACTTTACGGCCTTTGGGCCAAATCTGGCTCTCTGTCTGCTTATGGTCTTCAAGTTAAGAATGGGTTTTAGATTTTTAAATGATTGGGGGGAAAAAGTAAGAAGAATATGCAACAGAAACCAAATGTGGCCTGCAAAACCTAAATTATTTTACTCTCTGGCCCCATATAGAACAAGTTTGCTGATCCTTGTTTTAAACAATAAACAAGGCCAGAAACCAGTAAACCTGACAGGCAGATTTGTCCTTTCTGATTTTGAGTGACAGGGAAGGACCTGAATTATAGTCGTCAATGACATATAGTTAGGAGCCTCGAAAGGTCACATCTACACACACCAAGTAGATGACGGTTAGAATCTAGATTCCTGTTGCTTTAATAACCTTATTCTCTCAAAAAACATCTACTGAAAACCGGAGCATACACAGTGCGACAGCTTAAGCATCCTGTCTCATAAAGTTTGAGACAAACTTCAGTAAAATTGAAAGTAATTATGTGTAGTAATTTAACATCTGTGTTTTTAAAATCTGTAAATTGTCCATGTGATTCACTTCTGGGAAAGGAAACTTAAATGTTCAGAATTGATGGTAATGACAAAAATGGCTCCTTGAAATGAATGACAGACTTCTTAAGTACACTTTTTGCTATGGACTCAAGCCGACTCTCTTTAGTTGAGCTTTCATCCTTGAAGATTATACCAGGAGTTAATGAAAAGATAACTTTGCTGCTCATGATAAGCATCCTTTTTTGATCTCCTATTACATAATGTGCCCAGCACTGTTTGACATATATTATTTCATTGTAATCCTTTCAACAATTCTTTATGATAGGTTTGATGCCCATTTTACAGATGAGGAAGCTGAGGCATAGCTAAGAAGCTAAGTGACTGGCCCTAAGTCACACAGTAAGTAGCAGAGGCAGTGTTTAAGTCCAGGTCCACCTAATGCCAAAGCCCTGCTGGCTCTTTTCCGTGTCCCCTCTGCCTCTCTTCCAGCCCCAGTTATTCAGGAACACATCTCACATGGATCAGGGTTAAGGTCAGGTTGTAGGTACTTTCCTTTTAAATAGTGCTGTCACTGTGCATGTGCTGAAATGTGAAATCCACCACATTTCTGAAGAGCAAACAAATTCTGTCATGTAATCTCTATCTTGGGTCGTGGGTATATCTGTCCCCTTAGTACCTCGCCTCCCTGGGAATACAGTCCCTTGTTCAACAGAGAGCTTTCGCTGGGAAGACGGCAAACAAGCTGATGGATGCCCTAAAGGACTCTGACCTCCTGCACTGGAAACACAGCCTGTCGGAGCTCATCGATATCAGCATTGCACAGAAAACGGCCATCTGGAGGCTGTACGGCCGCAGGTAGGTTTTCAAGCAGATTGCCAAGGCCGTGAGGGGCGAATCCTTCGGAGATAAGCAGGAACTAGCAAACTGCTTCTGTGAAAGGTCACATGGACAAGGTTTCGCCCCCCCACTTTGGTAGAAGTTGTTCATGCAGAGGATTAGACAGAATGTTTTATAGTGTAAGAACATTTTGTGTTTTGCAGTGACTT
This sequence comes from Propithecus coquereli, assembly GCF_000956105.1. Lineage (NCBI taxonomy): Eukaryota > Metazoa > Chordata > Mammalia > Primates > Indriidae > Propithecus > Propithecus coquereli. The sequence continues at coordinate 5,044,588 of NW_012154285.1, forward strand.
CGCAAAATTTTTTCCCATGCATGTTCTTACTTACCCCTCTCAGCTCCTCTGTGAGGTAACTGGTGGGTGATCTCCATTCTGGGATGAGTAAACCAAGGTTCTCTTGATCTTGATCTACCCAAGATCACAAATGTAGTTAACAAGTGACAGAGCCAGGACTCAAACCCAGGTCATCTGACTCCCAGCACTGTGCTTCTCTGCTCTGAGACAGGAACCTCTCTTCCTGTTCGAGGAGGTGTGGTCCACAGTTGCTTTAGTAAAGCATCCCCTGAACCCCAAAGCTGTTGTGTGAAGAAAGTTGCTTTTGTGTTAACCAAGGTGTTTTCTCTGGAATATTGCCAGCTTCATGTTTACTTTTCCATTTAGCTAACTTTAGCTTGGGAGTAAACTTCTGAAGCAGATTTTAATCCTGGAGCCCTGTTGCTACCTCACCCCTCATCTAGACAATCTACTCTTTCTAGGAATTCAGTAAGGAAAGGAAGTGACTATTTTACCAGTCTTGTTTTTGTATTTCAGATAATTTTTTGGCACGGTGTGCTCTGAGACAGCTGCAGACACTGGCCACTGCTTACATTGCCAGAGCAGCCGGTGCCAGGATGGCATCGGGTCTGAATTTACCCGTGAAAACTAATTAACATACTGTGACCACAGGGAAAATCGGGTGGGGTGGGGGTGGGGTGGGGGATCTGAGAGCTTAGAGCTTCCAGTTGTGCTGTAACCACTGTATGTCTCCTTTGGGGCTGCACGTCAGGATGCTTTTTCGCTCTCCTGGTCCTGAGGGCAGGATCGCTGGCATTGGGAGGCAGCTGCTCCCACAAAGCCAGGGCCTGCAGAGGGGTTTATCTTCCTTGCGTTTCCACTCAAGATAACTGATGGGTGTGGCTAAGGGGCAGCCTGGGTCTACTGACTGAAGGAAAATCCTGTCCCCTCTCCTCACCCAGCACCATGGCACTGCAGCAAGCCCAGATGCTGCTGAGCATGAACAGCCTGGACTCGGTGAACGCAGGCGTGCAGCAGAACAATACCGAGTCATTTGCCGTCGCACTCTGCCACCTTGCAGAGCTACACGCGGAGCAGGTAGGCAGGTGGCTGGGCCTTAAGGCATGATAAGGCAGCCTTACCATGAGTCTCCAATTATTCTAATTTCCTTTGTGTCTGTTTCTCCAACTGTCCTCCACATGAACCGGGTGCTGTCCTTTGCTTTGTGGTATGGCAGTGGTTGGGGCTTGGTGAGCCTATAAGAAGTCATGGGGTTCTGAACAGCTTTCTGATCATCTTTCTGCAACTCAGAGGAAGTAGAGTGAGCCTTTTTTCCTAAGATTGTCAGCCCCTTTGCTCTCTCTGCATGACTCTGCTTCATCTTGTATCATTCCTCTCACGGCCTCAGGAATGGCAGGTCACAATGAGAATGTTTTTGGAGGATACCGCAGTGTGTGCGCTGTTCTTTCTGCTTGGCCCGAAGGTTTGACAACCCACCTAGATCCATATGCCCAAATCCCTATGGCAGTCATGAAAATAATTGGCAAGACTAGCCAGTTAAAATCACAGGAATAAGATGATAAATGATCTTTTATTGTAATTCAATGTAATTTTCATTTACTTCAAATAAAAGTTCATTTGCAGTCTAACTGAGCTTCTATATAAACAGAAAGTGCATTACCTCATGAAGGATTCAGACAAATTGAAAAGCTTTTGGGGTCAATAAGATAAAGATAAACATCCCAACAATATAAGAGTGTAAAAAAGACATGAATGTATTCACAGAAAAAGCAGAAATGACCCCAAAACATGAAAAAATTTCAGTCTAGTCATTGAAATTAAATGTAAAGCAGTTAAAATACTAGTTTAACCAATCAAATAGGCAAAGATGTATTAGGGGAGGAGAGGAGCATAGAATCCTGACATAAAAGTACTTGGTACATTTCTAGAGGGTAATTTAGCAATATATCCCAGAGAACTTAAAAGTGCCTATCATTTCTATTAGTACTTCCAAGATTTTATCTCAAGAAAATAACTGGACAAGTGTACAAAGCTATGTGCACCAAGATAATCACTGTATCATTTTTTAAATGGAAAAAATTAGAAACAACCAAAATATCCAAAACTAGCAGTCTGTTTTGATGTACAATAATTTATTTACCTAATAAAATGACTATATAGATTTGTATTTATTGACATTGGAAAGATTGATGCATTCAAAAACTATTTATTGAGTGCCTCTCATGTTCAGTGCTGTAAGAAATTTATAAAAACAGTATATATACCTATTTTGGAATACTTGTATATTTTATATTTATGTCCATAAAAGAAGCCTAGAAAGAGATATGCCAAAACATTAACTGTGATTATCTTTGGTGGGATTAAAAGTAATTTGTCTTTTCTTATTGTTTACATGTATTTTGTAAGTTTTTTTCTAGAATGAGTGTGTCTTGTGTAATTTTCAAAACTTAACACAAAATTTATTAGAACCTTAAAATAATAGCCCTTTGAAATTCGGCAGACTCTGCCTAGCGTCTTTCAGGTTTCTGCATCAACAACAGATGAATCCTGTTGACATCCCATGTGTGGTGCAGCAGGTGTGGTTTCAACACAGGTTGTACTAATCAAATTGTGTCTATTTAAAGGGCTGTTTCGCTGCAGCTTCTGAAGTGTTAAAGCACTTGAAGGAACGATTTCCACCTAATACTCAGCATGCGCAGGTAACCTGCCTTTTGTGTGGCATTGGATTTATTTCTGATAAGAATGTTTTTATTATAATGTAAAGTGAGATATTTTAGAATCTCCCTCAGAAAAATTGTGTTGAGCTAAAAGGGAATTTGTCAAAGGATGCATACAAGTATGAAAATACTTGTTTTGTTTTTTTTGTTTTTTTTACCCCAAGACAGTCTCACTCTGTTGTCCGGGCTAGAGTGCCGTGGTCATCCTAGCTCACAGCAACCTCAAACTCCTGGGCTCAAGCAATCCTCCTGCCTCAGCCTCCCGAGTAGCTGAGACTACAGGCATGCGCCACCATGCCCCACTAATTTTTTCTATATATTTTTAGTTGTCCAGATAATTTCTTTCTATTTTTAGTAGAGATGGGAGTCTTGTTCTTGCTCAGGCTGGTCTCGAACTCCTGAGCTCAAACGATCCACCTGCCTCGGCCTCCCAGAGTGCTAGGATTACAGGCGTGAGCCACCGCGCCCGGCCCAACATTACTTGTTTATACGTGGTTTAAAAACATACAAGCTCATACTATACATTGTTTATAGGCAAATATATATGTTGCAAAAGTATTAAAAACATGAATGACAATGATAAATACCAAACTGAGTGCCTACTTTGGAAAAAAAGAAATGGAATTTGCAAAAGACTTCAGTGTTATCTAATAGTATCTGAAGCAAATAAAGCAAAATGTGAATTGACAAAGTTGGTGGTTGGCACACATCTGTCTGTTATTTTATTCTCTTCTCCCCATACATGAAATATTAAAAAATTTATTTAATATCAAAAAAATGTGAATTGTTGTACGGATATTTGCTAAACAAGCCAAAATACTTTTATATTCCTATTGCATAATAAGGTGAACATTTGCCATTTTGTACGTAATTGTTTTTTTTCTTATTATAATAGTTATGGATGCTGTGTGATCAAAAAATACAGTTTGACAGAGCAATGAATGATGGCAAATATCATTTGGCTGATTCACTGGTTACAGGAATCACAGCTCTCAATGGCATAGAGGGTGTATATAGGTAAGAAACTTGGGAACTCCAACCCAAGAATAAAATAATTTTTAAATGGCTTTGTTTTTATTAGTTTTGTGTGTGCATTAATTTATTTACTTTAGCTTAGAAAAAACTTTTACAGGAAATAAAATACAGATAAACAAAATGAATAAAATAAGTATCACCCAGAGATAATCACTAACATGCTATTCATTAAAATATCTATAATTCCAGATGTTTTTCTTGCATGCATGTGTGTGTGCATATACACATACATGCTTACATATACACATTCATACACATACATATACACACATTTTTTTTTTTCTATAACAAAAATTAAATCAGGCACAGTTTGTCTCCTTGGGAGGTTTGTGGTCTAATTGAGAAAATAGAGATTCTTACCCGCAAAGTGACTATAGTTAAAATACTTGGAAAACATCAGCATAACCATTTGTCCTTATCTTGATTCTGTTTCAGAAAAGCAGTTGTACTACAAGCTCAGAACCAAATGTCAGAGGCACATAAGCTTTTACAAAAATTGTTGACTTACTGTCAGAAATTGAAGAATACAGAAATGGTGATTAGGTAAGGGGTCTCTCGCGTACCTCGTGGAGATGTGGTGGTGGGTATTCTCATCCCATGTTTTCCTTTTTGTCGTCAGTGTCCTGCTGTCGGTGGCAGAGCTGTACTGGCGATCTTCCTCCCCTACCATCGCGATGCCTGTGCTCCTGCATGCTCTGGCCCTCTCCAAGGAGTACCGTTTGCAGTACTTGGCCTCTGAAACAGTGCTGAACTTGGCTTTTGCCCAGGTAGGCCCATCTCTGTTTTCACAGCACATATTTGTGCTGAAGAACTGGTGAGTCTATTACCACTTTTTGATATTGAAAAGGATAATGAGCTTTCATTTGTTAATGTTGAAGTCCGGAAGGGCAGTTTCCATGTGCAAACCCTCCAAGGAAGCCTGTGGAGTTGTGAACCTGGTGACAGGCTGACACTGGCTTTCCTGAGCTGTGTGTTTAATAAGGGAGACTTGCCTCTTCAGTGAGGACACTTGCATCACGTTAATGATTAGCTAGCACAGAGCGATTGATGTTTGATTTGGCAACAAGAGGATGTGAATAAAGAAATGAGGGCCAGGTGCGGTGGCTCATGTCTGAACTCCCAGCACTTTGGGAAGCCAAGGTGGGACGATCACTTGAGGCCAGGAGTCCAAAGTTACAGGGAGCTATGGTCATGCCACTGCACTCTGCCCTGGGTAATACAGCAAGACCCTGTCTCTTTAAAAAAAAAGAAAAAAAAAAAAGAAATGAGATATTTATTGGAAGTTTTTGGAAATCAAATTGTGTTTTATGTTTGTTTTCTTTCTCCTCTAGTAAAGGCCACAAAGGAAGGGACTCTATTTATTTCTAGCTATATTCTCTGGTACCTAGTAGGACCTACACATAGTAGACTTTGAATTTTGAACCCGCTGGAGAAATTTATTAACTCAAGCAGAGGTTTTCCAAACTGTACATGAGAATTATTGGGGAGATTTAAAAAATATCTTCATACCTGGCCTTGCCTCTGACCTACAAGTCAGAATCTCTAGGGGTGGAGCCCAGGAATCTGCTCCTTACCAACTTCTTCAGTGATTCTTTTTTTTCTTGAGAAAATTTATATAACATAAGATTTCCCGTTTTAACCATTTTAAAGTGTACAATTCAGCAGTTTTCAGAATATGAACAATGTTGTGCAACCATTATTACTGTCTAATTGCAGAGTATTTTCATTACCTAAAAAAATGAAACTCCGTACCCATTTACTTTGGGTAAAATTTCCAGTAGAATGTTGGTAGAAGTGGCAAGAGTGTATATCTTGTCTTGTTCCTGATCTTAGGGGGAAAGCTTTTAGGCTTTCATCATGTTATGCTAGCTGTGGGTTTTTCATATATTTCCTTTATTATGTTGAAGAAGTTTCTTTTATTCCTAGTTCATTGAGTGTTTTTAATCATGAAAGAATATTGGATTTTGTAAAATGTTTTTCTGTATCAATTGAGATGATCACACGGGTTTTTTTCCTTCTTTTTATTCACATGGTATATTGCATATACCATATTCATATATTGAGCTACCTTGCATTCCTGGAATAAATCCCACATAGTCAGGTGTATGATCCTTTTAATATACTGCTGGATTTGGTTTGCTAGTATTTTGTTGAGGAATTTTGTATCTGTCTTCATAAAGGATATTGATCTGTAGTTTTCTTGTGGTATCTTTATTTGGCTTTAGTATTAGGGTAGTAATGGTCTCACAAAATGAGTTAGGAAGTGTTCCCCCCTCCTCTGTTTTTTGGAGGAGTTTGAGAAGGATGTGTTAATTCTTTAGAAATTTGGTTGAATTCACCAGTGAAGCAGTCTGGTCCTGGGCTTTTCTTTGTTGGGGTTTTTTTGGTTACTGATTTGATTTTTTTTTTTTTGAGATAGGGTCTTGCTTTGTTGCCCTGGCTAGAGTTTGGTGGCCTCATCATAGCTCACTGCAGCGTCAAACTGCTGGGCCCAAGTGATCCTCCTGCCTAAGCCTCCTGAGTAGCTGGGACTACAGGCTGTGCCACTACACCTGGCTAATTTTTCTGGTTTTTTTGTAGAGATAGGGTCTTGCTGTGCTGCTCAGATTGGTCTCGAGCTCCTGGGCTCAAGTGATCCTTCCACTTCAGCCTCCTGAAGAGCTGGGACTGTAGGTGTGCACCACCATGCCTGTCCCCAAGTGATTTCTTACCATCTAGTTCAACCCCTCAGAATCACCAATCTAAAGGATATTAATGTGAATCTTTTTCTAAAAATAAATTTTCTGTAGTGAATAACCTTTCCCTACTTTATCCGTTATAGTGTGAGATCATACTGTCACATACTGTATTTTCTAGGAGTCTGATGCCTGTTTTAATGTAGAACATGTCAGGGAGAAGATAAGCCCAAGATAGCTACTCAGGAGAGAACTGCCAGAAATGAAGCCCTTCCTGGTTGTGGGCACTGGGTTCAGGTGTGTTCAGTGCCATGATGTTTCTTTTTCAGCTCATTCTCGGAATCCCAGAACAGGCCTTAAGTTTTCTCCACATGGCCATTGAGCCCATCTTGGCTGATGGAGCTATCCTGGACAAAGGCCGCGCCATGTTCCTAGTGGCCAAATGCCAGGTGGCTTCAGCATCTTCCTATGATCCACCGAAGAAAGCAGAAGGTAGGAAGCTATACAAAGATTATTAGGTGATACTATTCCTAAATATGCTGAAGGTTAGGACCCAGAAGAAAAAAAGACATTAAATTTGGGACAGTATTTACATTCTGAGTATTCGCAAACATATGTCAAAATTTCATGCAGCATATAAAGCACTTTCGCATGCATGCTTGGCAGGAGGGTTGAAGGCAATGAATGGTTATTTTAACCCCATAAAGCCAGGTGCCAGGCTAGAAGTCAGGACTAAAGACCTTTTTTAAAACCTCACCCTAATGGTTTCTTTCCCCTCAAAAAACGGAGAATGTAAAAGTATTTGGTACATATTAAACAAATGAAATTAGATACCATGTTTTGAAAACTATATGGGAAGTGTCGAATTAATGTATGGGGTATTTTCTTCATTTTCCATCAGCTCTGGAGGCTGCCATTGAGAACCTCAATGAAGCAAAGAACTATTTTGCAAAGGTTGACTGCAGAGAGCGGATCAGGGATGTTGTTTACTTCCAGGCCAGACTCTACCACGCCCTGGGGAAGACCCAGGAGAGGAACCGGTGTGCAATGCTCTTCCGGCAGCTGCATCAGGAGCTGCCCTCTCACGGGGTGCCCTTGATAAACCATCTCTAAAAAGGACATCCCTGCTGGGCCACTGTGTGGAGTATAAGATTTCGGACTTCTTCATGCCCCTTCCTCCATGTATATGATGTATTTGTAAGACCCTGTCTTGTCAATAAACTGCATTATGATTAGGTTGTCTTATTTTGTTGCTAGTAGGTACATCATTGTTTTATCTCCCTTTTCTTTCCTTTTAGTAGTGAGGACCCCACCTTTTTGTTGATAAATGGCTGTTTTGCTAACAAGTGTCTGAGATTATGTTCTCTCTGGGCAAAATGGCCAGTATCTTTATTAGAAATTTCATTAGAAATCATGTATACTCCATCATTATGTAAATTTGTTTAGCTTATGTGCTTAGACAAAGAACTCTTTTGGGAATTGGTAGATCTCTCTGAGGGGGTCAGTGCAGGTTTTTAATGAGGCTGTGATTTTCCTTTTGAAGCTTCCCTGTTTTGTTGGGCTGAACCAGTGCTTGTGTTGCCTGGGGGTGCTCAGAAGTACATGGTGGTCCCTGACTGGAGATTAAGACAGAAAAGATTTTTTTTGTGGTTTTTGGACTGATGACAAGAAGCATATTTCAGTCCCTTTCTAGGTGTTGGATTTTTTATACCTTCTGCATGGGGATGTTTTTTTCTATATTTAAGTATATAAAATTAAGCCCATTAAGAAATTCATCATGAATAAGGTGATTATAAACACAGAGTCTAAAGCTCAGAGGTGTGTGGATGCTATCACCAAATATACAATATATATATTAACATTTCTCAACCCTACGATTAAGCAGAAACCAGTTATTTCTTTGTTCATGAATTTCTTGTCCTTTAGTGTTCACAGAAAAATGCCTGTTTCAAGTCCAAAGCAGCAGCTGTACCCACACAGCCCTTATAAAGCGACAAGGAACCAACCAAATTTTGCAGCTTCTGTCATTGGCTCTTTCTCTGTTAAATTTAAACTTTCTAATGGAAATAATTTCTCTCCAGAGCTCTTTGAAGCAGTGTAAAACAACTTCTATCCATTGCGGAATGTTTGGTGGTCAAAGACAGCTGCTCTGGAAACAACAGACTCTGTAGAGATAGAGACATTGATTGGTATGTTGGTGTTTAAAAATCTTTCCTTAAATTTATTGGAAGGGTTATAAATCTAGACGGTGAAAATTAAATAAAATTAAAGGCTATGAAGTAAAAAGTAATTCTTCCTTCCAGGAAGTAACTACTATTATCAGTTCCTTTTTATTCTTTCAAATATGTTTTCTCATCTGATGTCACTTTTGACCAATGTATTTAAAGTAAAATCCTTCCAGACTCATAATTGGCCTTAACCACTCTGCCTCAGCAGAAGATCCCAGAGATGGGGCCAGGTTGTTCAGCTCACCCCACAGGTATCGACATAAAAGCCAGAAATCAAGCCTGACCAGGACCAACTATGGAGCTTGTGGGGCCCAGAGAAAAGTAAAAATGTGCGGCCTCTACTAAAAAATAATAAAGAATTTCCAAAGGGCAACAGCAGAGCCTTAAACCAAGTGCAGGGCCCTTCTGAGCCCAGAGCCCTGCACGGTTTGCACACCCGAGAAGCCAGCCTGCCCGACCCTGTGCAGCTGGCTGCACATCCACCTGAGCAGGGAGGAAGGGCCTGAATCTAAATGTAATAGAAGGGCCAGGGTCCCCTGCCATCAGTGACTTAGATTTGTTGGCTGGGGCCTGTCTCCTCCAGGAAGGAATAGTGAGGTTGAATGGGAAGTGAAGACATCAGAGTAACCCCAAAACCCAGAACTAACTGGGTGACAACTGGCTTTTTTCCTGGTGGAGCATTTGGTGGGGGAAGAAAGAGTCAGTAATTATATAATGGTATAATTATGGAGGGTTTAATGTAAGGGTGTACGAATTGACCATCTGGTTAAATGCGAAAAGGGTTAGGTGAGGAGGGAGTTGAAGCTTATTAGCCAGTGGGCATTCGGGTCTATACCAGAGACCTTCAGGATATATCCTCAAAGGAGGAGAAAAGAAAGGTGCTCTGACCCAAGCCACACAGTGGGAACTCTTCCCAGCAATTTTGGTGTTGAGTATTCAGAGCCCCGGAATGGATGGGAATCTTCACAACAAGCCTAAGAGGTAGGCAATAGTGTTAATTCCCGGAACAGATGAAGAAACTGAGGCATAAAGAGGTCAAGTCATTTGCTAGTAGGTTGCGGAGCTGAGTCTCCACCCAGAGTTTTGAAAAGTACTGTTTTTATGAACATTTTTTTTCAGTTTCTTGAACACATACTTGATTATATTAGTTGTCATTTATCTGGTGTCCGATATGGGCCAGACACTGCTAAGTGCTTGCACACGTGCCATCTCTAATGCTTGTGAGCTTGAACAGCCCTATTTCCCAGGTGAGGAAACCAGGCCTTAGAGGGTGGGTCTGACCCAGCCCCCATGCTAGCAAGAACCGGAACCAGGATTCAGCCCCAGGTGTGAGGGCTCCCCCACTGACGTTCTGTCTCTCATCCCCATGTTGCCTTTGTAGTCACCGCTATACCCTGAGTATTTCTACTTGGTCAGAGTGTTCTGAATTTTGTCCTGACAATTTTGGGTAGTTACACTGTCCTGTTTCCGTTTCTCGAAGATGTGTGCTAAGACAGATAAACAGCTTCCTCATCTGTGACCCCTGACATCTTTCATGATAATGTTTACATTTGGGACTAAGAAACCTATTAATCTCACTACCTGTTGAAAATTCCCAAGGTCTTTTTCTTTCTTTCTTTTTTTTTTTTTTAAGACTAGTCAAGTGCAGTAGTGAGGGGGGGAAAGTAGTAGAACAAGGAGTTCAATCTGTAACTGACTGTGAACAATCAAGTGAGATAACTCACTACTTTCGGACCAGACTATTCTTTTTTTTTTTTTGACAGCATTTTCTTTTCTTTCTTTTTTTCTTTTCTTTTTTTTTTTTTTTAGAAATGGGGTCTCACTATGTTGCCCAGGCCTCCTCAGCCTCCCCAGTAGTTGGGACTACAGGCATACGCCATTGTGCCTGGCCTGACAGCATTTTTCTACTGTCCTGTTCAGTGGGAAAGAATTCAATGGATGAAGTGCATCCGTGTGATTAATTCTGCTGTTTGTATCTAGATGTTCAAGGTTTGGGAGATGGAACATTCCAGTGAGCAACATGAGTAGAACACAGTTCAGAAAGGAACAACAGAGCCTCGGCAAGAGATTAGGAAGCCATCCTAGTGGGTGAGATAATTTTAAAGAGTTACTTTTTGGTTCCTTCCCTGGTACTGTTCAAGTTTTCTTTAAAAATAAGATTCAGATCCTTTGTTTACTTATTTCACTGGCAATCTGTTGTCAGGACAACAAGATTTGTTTGCCTAGAATAGGGTTTTCTGGTATTCTTGGAAGAAAAAACCCAAAAGCAAAGCTAATTCTTACTTTCATTTTTCTAAGAAGAAAATGGTTTCCTTGAGTGGGATGGTTCTTATCCTAAGAATTATAATGACAGGCAATTTGATGTTTCTGCTTTGTACTAATTCACTTTAATAGGAAAGGCACATAAATTGATGGGGCTTTAAGCTCTGTGCTAAGTATTTTAATAGCATCATTGAGCACTTACATGCCAGGCACTGAGCTAAGATCTTTACACACGTTACTGAATTTAAACCTTATGCCAAACCTGTGAGCAAGGTACTATTATTATCCCCATTTGACAGCTGATGAAACCAAACTGGAAGAGATCAAGGCACTTGCCCAAGACCACAGAGCTGGTAACTAGGGAAACTGGGATTTGAACTAAGTCTATCTGACTCCAGAGTCATTGATTTCAACCACAATGTGGAAAGTATACAAATGTTTCCGATGGGGTACCTACCTTGACCCCAGAAATTTATAGCTCTATTGGCAAGTAAAATGCATGTGTGAAAATGGAAAGAATAAAGAAGATACGGTGGCTGAGCATTAATATGTGGTACTGTGCTTGCTTTAGATCAGAGAGAGGAGAGGTCGGAGGGCCTGGGTTGCAGCATTTTAGGAAACTTCCAGGAAGAAGTGACTCTTGGGCTAGGGTTTGCATTTGTATGAGCACTTCCTAACACATCTTACTTAATTGGCTTTTAAGCTTACACAGCTATATGAATATCTAAGTTTAGATTAGCTACAATGTTCTAATCAAACATAGGCAACTTAGTAACATGATGTAAATATATAGAATTGTGTGTTTTAACAAGTAACAGGAAAAGACACCAAGACCTATTTTGGTTACCTTAGTAAAGCAGAGTTGCCAAACTGTTTATTGCCCATGGGCCAAATCTTTCAAAGCCTACTAAGAATGGTTTTGACATTTTTATATGGTTAAAGAAAAACCAAAATAGTAATATTTTGTGACATATGAAAATTATAGGAAATTCAGCATTCAGTGTCTGTAAATAAAGTTTTATTGGAACATTGCCATGTGCATTCATTTACTATGGTCTGTGGCAGGGCTAAGTAGTTGCAACAGAGAGGTATGGCCCGCAAAGCCTAAAATGGTTACTTACTATCTGGCCCTTTACAGAAAAAGTTTGCTGACCTCTGCCTTACAGTTGTAAATGCCCCAAATGCTCCCCCCAGCCCTAATACATATTTTGGGGGGAGAAAATGTAAAAATATAGAAAAATACAGAACTATGCATCCACCATTGAGAATTGACAGTTGTTAACATTTTGCCATTTGCCTCACATCCATTTCTAAGTACTAGAAGGAATAAAACATTACAACGTTCCTCATGCTCACTGTCCCGTTCTCCGTCGCTACTTCCTTCTTTCTGGCAGACTGTTATGAATTGAATGTGTATCCTTCCCCGTGTCCATGAACAGTTATACTGTGTGGAATTTAAAAATACACACAAATTGTGCATCATACCGTATTATGCAACTTGCTCTTTGACTCAACAGTATGTTTTTGGGATTTCCTCATGTCAGTGCAAGTAGATCTAATGCAGTCCTTTTAACTATTGGATGGTATTCCATCAAATGACTGATTTTATTTATCCGTCCTCTGCTGGACATTTGGGAGGCTCCCAGGTTTTTGCTATTATCAACATATGCATGCATGTTGAGTAACATCAGAAGGGGTGGTCATTTCATTAGGTCGCTCCCAATTGTTTGGGAGTGCCCCCTGCAGGCTGGGAATACCAGAGGCGCTCATCGGAAGGGGGCTGGAAATCCACCCAGTTGACAAAAGGGCTTTGAACCTTTAATTAACTTGGCGCTTGACTCTCCTCTCAACTCTTCCCTTTTGGCTGCTTGGCAGGGTCAGTGGGACATCCCCTGGGCCACTTTCAGTCCAGATCTGGGTTGTCCGACCCCCAAGTCGGTTCAGGGAGCCCTTGAGATCTTCTCCTCTCCCCTCTTCCCCAGTGCTGTTACCCAGCTGGGAGACTTAACACACAAAAACTCTTAAGGCTCCAGCAAAGTAGGATGCCAAGAGGGGGAGAATATGATGTATTTCACAAAAAGCATCTCAACAGCCGTCTGGAAGAGCCAGAACTTCAATGGGTTTCGTGCAGTTTGGTGCATCCAGGCTGACTGGGGATGGGAGAGGAACTCCTTCCCGCAGCCTCTGTGGCCGGCCCTGAGCAAGTGGCCAGTGGGGAGGCGGCTGCGGAAGGGGGCTCCTCCGAATGGGTGGTCACCCGAAATCCAGGCCGCATCCACCGCGGGGCGCCTCGTGCTGGGGCAGCAGCCCTGTGGGCGGGAGCCGGGCTGCGAGGCGGGACCCCGGGTCTCCCCGCCGGTCTGGGGAACTTTGCGAGCCTCAGCCGCCGCCCTGCATCCCCGCATTTAGCTAAACAAAGCGAACGCTGCCCGCGCGTCCCGCCCGCGCGAGGGTGCCGCGGCCGCTGCGGGGAGAACCCGGGCAGGTGCGCGCGGGGGCAAAGTTCCCGCGCCGCCGTCCGCGCCCCCGGAGGGCCGCTCCCCTCCGCGCCGCCCGCGGACTCCGACCCCCGCCCGGCCCGGCCTCACTTCCCCTCCTCCGCGCCTCCTCCCTTCGCTTCTCCTTTCGCTCCGCCGCTACTTTCGTCTCCACAGGCGCCCGCCCCTCCCCTCCCCTCCGCTCCCGGGCGCGGCGCCGAGCCGGCGGGGGCGCGCGGCGGGGGCGCGCGGCTCGGCGCCCGGGTTTCCAGCGGCCAATCCCCGCGCAGCCCGAGGCGGCGTCGCGCCCGAACCCGGGCCGGGCGGCTCCTCCCGCCTCCGCCCCCCGCGCGCCCGCCCGGGCCGGGGAGAGGAGCGCGCGGCCGGGCAGAGCGAGCGGAGCGGAGCCGAGCCGGGGGCGCAGAGCGCGGGAGGCGGCGGCGGCGCGGAGCCCAGGTGAGCTGGCGTTAGCCGGGCCGGGGGCGGGGGACGCAGCCGCCGCTGCCCCGGGCGCCCTCACCCTCTCCCTCTCGGGGCGGGGGACTACCGCCGGGACTGCGCACAAAGCCCCGAGGCTGGCCTGGGGTTCTCTTCACTGAGGGACCCCACGTGCACCGCCCCACGCCCCGCCACGTGGATGACGCGTCCCCCGGCACCGTTTCCCCAGTGTCCGCGGGCGCCCAGGGCCTCGGGGTGGCGTCCTAGGCTGGGCCGCGCCCTGTCCGGGCGGCTGGGACAGTCCTGGAGTTTGGAACCGATGTCACCAGGGTCTGGGGCCGTCCAGGATCGTGGAGGCGGCCAAAGGCCCACACCCTCGCGTTTGACAGGTGGGGAAACCTGGAGCGCTCAGGGGAAGACAGGGCCAGCGGACTTTGGGCACCGCCACCCTGCAGCCTGCTTGTCTTAGGGCTAATCCAGGCCTTGGTGGCTTGGACACCAGGTGGCAGGACCCTAGACCAGCAGTTGTGGGGGATCTGGGGGACCTCTGCCTCTTCTCAGCCTGCCCTTTGACCACCGCCACCGCTCCTCTCAGGCTTGGTTCTTTTGACCTAAATTTACCTCGGGCTTCAGCATGCTGTGAATGCAGAGAAGTGTCCGCCTGACTCTCTGGGTGCTGGGCCCAGCCTCTCTCAACGCTGGGTCTTGGTGTCTGGGGTGCCACCCGATCCAGCCTTAGCTTTTCCTGGCTTCCCCCAGCCCTTGCACTGCCCAGTTTGGGAAGCGGGATGTTTTCACAGCTCTGCCCCTGCGGCCTGGGCTGCTCTCACCTGGTGCTGAAGAGGTCCCACCTCAGCCCCTCTGCTCTGCGCAGAAGGTTGAGATGGAGGGATGTAGCTTGGGGAGGGGGTGCATCTCAGTGCCATCAGCAAGGGAAGGGCACTCTGGTCGGAGGTGGGACATGCAGCATCCATCTCCCTAGAGGCAACTTTTGCCTTCCTCGGCCTGGTGTTTGGAGTCCCCACAGTCCTAGAGATAGAAACTTCACGTGCCCCAGAGCGGCGCTGTCATTTATCACTACCCCTCTGCTGGCTCTGCCCCCAGAGGAAAGAGAGGAGGATAGTTTTATGTCCCCTTAAGCTCCTTTGTTCCTTGGAGGAGGCAGGGGCTGCCACAAGGGTAGCTCTTTGAAGGAATTAGTCCGCCTCTTCCCAAAGCACCCCACAAAAACATGCAATTTCAGAATAAACATGTGCATGCTATGGAAGTGCAGCTTTAGGTTGAGCCCCAGACCCCCCTTCCAGATTTGCAGCTCATAAACCCTTCCTATATAGAGAAAGCAGGCATTTGTGATGAGGGCCCACAACGTATTTTTGTAGCAAAGAATAATAGCCATCGTTTGATGAGCCCCTAACTTAGATAATAATAATGTTAGTAACTAACATCTCTTGAGTTCTTGCTATGTGCCAGGTGCTGCGCCATGTATTATATCATTTAATGTTTACCAAAATCCTGCAAGGCAGGGATTTTTATCCCCATTGTAGAGATTAGGAGATTGAGGTTTACAACAATCCTGCAGTGTTGCTAGGATTTAGCCCCATTTTATAGAAGGGCTCAGAAAAGTTAAGTAACTTGCCCAGGGTCACACAGCCAGTGCAGCCATATCAGGCCTGAGGGCCTTTGTGCTTTACCACCTGTTCTACAGCAGGGGCCCTTGCAAGGCAGCCTTCAGCTTCTTGAAGAGCTCAGATTTTTTACTAAGTCAACATTTGAGGACGCAGATCTAAGCAGGCTCTATAGTCATGCCAATTCTTAGGCTTGTCTTTGGCCCAGGTTGTTAATGGGCTGGTAGCCAAATATATTCATTAATAACTACGCATTAGTTCTCATTCAGGGTGGTTCCTCCCTCCTGGCAAGCGTTTGGAAAAGTGTCAGGGTGACTTTTGGTTGTCAAGTAATGCAAGCACTCCTGGCTTTTAGTGGGCAGGAACGAGGCATGCCAGATGTCCTGAAAGCGGGCCAGTGCCACCACGTGAAGAATTCCCCTGCCCTAGATGCCAGTAGTGCCCCTGTTGAGAAACACCACAAAGAATAAGTGCTGTGGAAATGGAGGGAGCAGAGGGCAACAGCGTTTGGAGAAATCTCTTTTGACTGGTGTGCATCTGAGAGGCTTCCTGAAGGAGGAGTCTTTTGTGCTGAGCCTCGAAGAACGAGTCAGAGATTGGACATTGGAAGGGAGCGGGAGGGGAAGGGGATAGGACGAGATAACCTAGCAGAGGGAACTTTGTGCGGTAACTGGGTTCCCTCCTTGTGAACCTCAGCCTGGGATGAAGAGGCTAGCCTGCTCTCCCGGGGAAGGGCTGGACTGGGTGGGGCAGGCCAAGCCTGTTTTCAAGGCATTTGGGCTCCAGTTTTAACATGGGCCACAGAGTCAGCGTTACCCTACCGTGAACTCATTTTATGGAAGGGCTAAGATAGGCTGAGTAACTTGATCAGGGTCGGTCAGGGTCACCTGCGACCTTCTTCCCTGCCTGGCACACCTTCTGGTGGCTGGGGGAAGCATATGGTTCCTATTTCCTGCCCTGATCCTGAGGATTTGGGGCAAATGCTATTTCAGATTTTCCTTTGAGTCAGAGGGCCTGGTATTGCTATTTTTCTCAGATGTTTTGCTTTCCCACCAGCCCCTCCCCTTCGTTTGGGGTTAGAAAACCTGGATGTGGGGTTCCGGCAGGCTGGCTCCATGGTGCTGCAGTGGCCTCAGCCTCGCATCTATGCCTCTTTCCTGGAAGTTGAGGAAATTGCATTTCCCCTTTGAAATGGACCTTTCAGGCTGTGCTAGTTACCTTGCTGACCTGTTTGTAGACGTTCATAAGGCTGGCTTTTTTTTTTTTTTTTGATTGAGGTGAAATTCACAGAATATAAACTTAATCATTACAATTCAGCAGCATTTGGTACATTCACAGTGTTGGGCAACCATTACTTCGGTCTAGTTCCAGGACATTTTATCACTCCAGAAGGAAACCTTATATCCATTAAACAATCGCCCTCTCTTCCAAATGTCCATCCTTGGGCCCCTGGCAACCGCCAGTCTATTTTTTGTCTCTATGGATTTGCCTATTCTGAACATTTCATATAAGTGGAATGATGTAACATATGACTTTTGTGTCTGACTTCTTTCATTTGGCATAATGTTTTCAAGATTCGCCCATGTTGTGGCATGTGTCAGTGCTTCATTCTTTCTGTGGCCAATATTAATACTATTGCATTGTTTGGATGGGACCACATTTTGTTTATCCATTCATCCACTGATGGACATTTGGGTTGTTCCCACTGGGAGGGCTTCTTACGGCTACTTTGTCCATTCCCGTGTCTCTGCAGCTCCCCAGGTAGTAAACTTCTGGGTGTCAGACGTTGTTTTGTCACTCCATTTGCAGGGAGAGGGTGACGGGAGACAGATTTCATGACCAGCTTCCTGGAACAAGGTTTTCAGGACTCCCTTCATTGCACCCTCACCTGCCCCTGCCCAAGCAGCATAGCTCCCCTTTCAAGCCCGTTGCCTCGCAGGTCAACTCATGGTTTTTACAAGTGTGATTTTTCAGGGACAGTCTAGATTTTATTCAGTTCCCATTCATTTCAGTCATGATGAGTTATTAAATGTAGGTCCTCTCATGATTTTTTATTGGCATATGTTTTGTGAGCCTTTTTCCAGGGAAGTAAACCCACAAAGTAGAGAAAACCTCACCAGGCAGACAGTACCATGACCCTGTGGCCACAAATGGAGTCATCCCAGTCTCTCTTGATAGCTTCACCAGGAATGCCCACCACGGGAGCAGAAATCAGAAGCTGAGCTAGGAGGAAGCCTAGCAGAGATCAGCTCCTTGCCCCTTCCCATTTTACGGATGGGGAAAGTGGAGTGCAGAAAGGGAGGGAGGACGTGGTCTTCTTGGAACATTCACTGTGTGCTGGGCACTTTCACATAGAAGATCAACTCTACAGCCACCCTCTGCATAGCTATGGGTGGCTCCATTTTACACATGAGAAAATCAAGGCCCAAGGTCCCCTGGGATCCGTATACCTTCCTCATGTACCTTCTCATCCTGAGCTCTCATTCCTCCCTTGGCCACCTTCTGGCAAATTATGTCCATTTTCTTGAGGCATGGAGCCCGCCTTCCCCAGGAGGTTATGGTGTGAAAATAATGTCCAATTGGTCTTGCTCTCTGAAAAATAAGATTTGAATTACTATTCTTTTCTTTCTTCCCTGATTGGACACCTTCTTCAATAAGACCAAAATTTCAGAAAAGATACCTTTAAAATGAGTTAAGTGCTGTTAGGTTTCATAGGGAAGACCTCTGGCTCCTGCATTGCCTGCCAGGGATGTTAGTGATCCAAGTGGGAAAGGGATTGTTTTAGCTGCCAGTTTTTCCAGATTCAGTCGTGTTTGTAGTATTGCTGCTGAATTTTTTTTTTTCAGTTATGAAACATTTTAAACATAGAGAAAAGCCAAAGTTTTGTTTTGCTTTGTTTTTCGGACTGGTTTGTTTTTTGGAAAGCTGGAAGGGAGCCCAGGAGGTGACGGAAACAGGGCAGAGTGGGGCGCCCTGGCTCTGGAACCTTCATCTTTCACTCAGTCCTCTCTTTTTGGGGGGTGGTGCTGGTGACAAGCCCTGCCCTGGGGAACTGAGGAAGACGGGGACTTGGTCCCTGTTCCCAAAGCGCTTCCACGTGAGTGGTCTGTGCACTGCTGGGTAGCCCTCTGGAAAAGATGCACAATTCTAGCATCGTTTCCCTTTTGCAAAGGAGAGAAAGAGAATTAGAAGATTCTGTTGTGCCCCCACCCCCACCCTATCCTGAAAGCTTCTGCGCAACTATTTTTATGTTGCCTCTTTTTATCCTGGTGGCTTCTGTAAATAGTTGAGGGATGGCAGTTGCAGAGATAAAAATGCTAATTCCACCCTGGAAAGGAGACACGGATGGTCCCCTGAGGAAATGGGGGTGGGAGTCCGAGGTCTTGGGCATAAAGTAGGAACCCAGTGGGTGGGGAAGGGGCATTTGAGTGGTGCCTGAGGTAAGCCTCTGTTAGAGAAGTTTAAATGGGGAACCAGTGGTTTGTGGGGGCCAGGGTGCAGGCAGGAGGGCACATTCCCTTTTTGGTTCTTTAAAGGTGCATTGGGATATTGCCTTCAAGGCCTCTGGCAGGGGAAGACTTTATTTAGGTTCTTCCAAGAAAATTCTCTTGCCCTCTGGGTCCAGCTGTGGGGGCCAGCAGAGCTGGCTCCCAGTGCCCTTCTTGCTGGAGGCTGGCGAGGGAAGGAGCTAGATTTAGCGTTACCTCCAAAAGGCAGGGAAGAGGGAGGGAAGGGGCCGTGGGTGGGCAAGGCGCGGATGCCTGTGGGTTCCGAACTGGCCCCCTGTAGCTCTGATTTGCCAAGCTGCAGAATATTAGAGTAGAAGTCTGTTTCTTCATTATAAGCTGAAATTCCAGTTTCCTTCTAGCCTCTTCCTTCAGTTCTGTGAAAGATTGGGAGGGCTTCAATGGGGGAAGAGGAAGACTGTTTCCACCTCCCATTTCTAAAAACCTCCATCCCTGAAACACACACCCATACTCACACACACATCCATACTTCCTCGCTCTTCGAGGCTGGGGCCACCAGTGCACACCTAGCTTTAGATGGCTGCCCGCATGAGTGCGGCTTCTTTCAGTGATGCTTCACTATCCACCGAACAGTAGCTGCCTCAGAATCTTAAGACAGTTGACACTGGCGGGAAGGGAGACAAGGGAGCTGCTTGCTGTGTGAGCATCCAGGGCTGCAAGGGGACATTGGGCTGCAGGACACCTGGATCGCTTCCTGGTCTGGCTGGGAACCTGCTGGGCTGCCTTGGTGAGGTCATCTCATTTCCCTGGGTCTCGGCAACTCCATCTGCAGGCTCTGTCGTGTTGATTGCAGGAGCCGTGTGAGAGTGTGCGCAAACTCTCAGGACAGACGTAAGCAAGGCCAGGAAATTGTATGCAAACCCTATTTTTAATTTTGTAAAAAGTGATGCATATGGACAAGCGCTGTGGGGGAAGAGGAAAAGAGTTAAGTTAGCATGGTGGGATTAGAGGTTTGAAAAATTTTGTTTTGATATAAGTTAAAGCCAATTGAGGGGCTTGAATTTGATAACTGCTGAAGTCCTTTCTTGACAATAGCTTCTATTTAGTGAGCATCCGCACCTGTGCCCTCCCAGAGCACGCGTTAGCTGGATGGTCCTGGGCAGGTTACTCGGGCTCTCTGGGCCTCAGTTTCCTTGCTGGTGAAACGGGGATAATAGCAGTACCTATA
>NW_012154285.1:5065449-5076465 GCF_000956105.1 Propithecus coquereli
AACTGAACATCTGCAGGGTGCTTAGTGAAGAAGCTTTTCTGTCAGTCAGCTCTGTAATTCAAAAGTCAGGGCCCTGGATTGTAAGTGACGGAAAACAACAATCACATGGGAATGTATTGGCTCATTTAGTTAAAAACTCCTGGGGTACATGAGCTTCAGGCATGGCTGGGTCCAGGTGCCCAAACAGGGTCTCCAACCTCAGTTCCTCCCCATCTGTTGCCTCTCCTCTCTCAGGAGACTTCATTCTGAGTCAGGGTTCTCCCCAGCCCCTGATAACTCCAGGAGATCTCCTCAGAGCTCTAAGTTCAACTGAAAAAGAAAGATACTTTCTTTTCAATACTTCCACATAATCCCAGAATAAGACCCAGTAGACTGGGGCCACACATCTACTCTTGAATCAATCACTTGACCAGAGCAACTGATGCCCAGCTGGCCAGGCTTGAGTTATGTGCAAATCCGTGAAGCTGATGGTGAGGTCAGCTCCGTGGGGACACCTCTCACAGGAAGGGATGGGTTCCTGGACATCAGGCTGCTGTTATTAGACTAAAGGAATGTAGATTCCAGCCAGCTAAAGAAAGCTGACCTCCTGAACAGCCTTGGGATGAGTGAAATAAGCAATGACTTCCAGCCAATATTTATTGAATACCAACAATGTTCTAGAAAGTTCTAGGTCCTGGAGTTCAGCAATAAACGAGATAGGCAAAACCACAGCTCTCATGAATTAGTCAGATTATTTCTCTGCCCAAATCCTGTGCATTTCTTTCCTGAGCACTTTGAGACGCTGTGCCTTGGCACTCTCCCCCTCACGGGTCGAGGTCCTAGAAATGCAGAGGTGGATCCCCTTTGTGAGAGATCTGGGCCCAGCCTGGACTTTATTCGGGATGCTATCTGTGGACGTTGCAAGGCTGGTCCTGTAATGTTTGGCCCCTTCCTGAAAATCTCAGACCAGTTGTAGCTCTGCCTGGAATCACCACGTGACTTTGGGGAAGTCAGTAAATCTTTCTGAGCCTTCATTTTTCTCATTGGTAAAATGAAAAGGTCGGAGCAGGTGACCACTAATGTGTGCCCCTTTCAGCACTAACATCCAGGGACTCAGATACCCGTAGCAGGGAGGCAGGGCGCAGGATGTGGGAAGAGACGGGGCATGGCACACGCAGGCAGCCTGTCCTCAGCTCTGGGAGGCCATGGGGAGTGAGTGGCGAGGACTGGGGTGTGCCGGAGAGCGTCTCCCCTGCCCAGAGCGGCAGCGAGTTGATACCAGGATAGAACTCAGGCCCAGCGCTGTCAGTGTCCAGTTCTTCAAGAGAATCTGGAAATTGCAATTTTTATCTGAAATCTCCTGGCTCTGAAATATTGGCATCTAATTCAAATAGTTTTAAACATGGTACAGGCCGAGCAAGACACGTCGGTGGCCAGATGTCACCCGTGAGTCACCATCTGCAACCTTTCTGTCCTGAGGACTATGATGGGGACGGGGTCTGTGGCCTCTAAATCCTGACAGAGCTCTGCTGCTGTCGGATGAGCGGGGGCCTTTGTATTTGGGGACCCAATAGTTTTAGTGCCCCTCAACTAAAGGGTGTTTAAGGGGAGACAGTTGTAAGGGTTGATGTCACTGGATCTGATCAGACTCCTTAGCTGGGCCAAGGCCCCGAATCTAGAATATTCCAGCACTGCCTTGGCTGTTGGAGCTGCGCCTCTCAGGCCTCCACACCCCTCCAGCTTTGGGAAACACCTCTGAGGCTGTGGCCTCCAAGGCAGCCAGCTCCTCTGCCTCTCCCTGGCCGGGCGAGATGCTGTGTTGGTTTCCTAGGGCTGCCGTGACAAAGCACCACAAACTGGGTGGCTTGAACAGCAGAAATGTATTTTATTTTCTCACAGTTCTGGAGGCCGGAAGTCTGAAGTCAAGGTGTTGGCAGGGTTGGTTCCCTCGGAGGGCCCTGAGGGAGCATCTGCTCCAGGCCTCACTTGTGGTCTCGGGTGGCATGTGGGCAGTCCGTGGTGCTCCTCAGCTTGTAGAAGTGTCACCCATCTCTGCCGCCGTCTTCATGTGGCCTTCTGCCTGTGTGCTGTCTGTCTCTGTGTCCGAATTTCCCCTTTATAGGGGGACACCAGTCCTGTTGGATTACGGCTCACCCTAGTGATCTTGTTTCAACTTAATCACCTCTGTAAAGACCTGGCTCTAAATAGGGCCACATTCTGGGGTACCGAGGGTTGGGATTCCCACGTATCTTTGTTTTTTTTTTGTTTTTTTTTTTGAGACAGAGTCTCACTTTGTTGCCCTGGCTAGAGTGAGTGCCATGGCGTCAGCCTAGCTCACAGCAACCTCAGACTCCTGGGCTCAAGCAATCCTTCTGCCTCAGCCTCCCAAGTAGCTGGGACTACAGGCATGCGCCACCATGCCTGGCTAATTTTTTTCTATATATTTTTAGCTGCCCAATTAATTTCTTTCTATTTTTGATAGAGACGAGGTCTCGCTCTTGCTCAGGCTGGTCTCGAACTCCTGAGCTCAAACAATCCGCCCGCCTCGGCCTCCCAGAGTGCTAGGATTACAGGCATGAGCCACCACGCCCGGCCCCTCCCGCGTATCTTTTTGGAGGGACACAGTTCAACTCATAGCAGGGTCCAAGCGGGGTCCCTGTAGCCTAGGGCCACCCCTCTGCTCTCCTCATCGGCTTCCTCCAAAGCTCTGGCCCCTCCAGACACCCCCGTGCCCCGACTCCGGCTCACAGGCTCTGGTATGGGACCTTCTTTCCATTCCCGCTGCTCTCCCACCTCCTTCCTGCCGCGGGGCCTCCTCAGAAGCTCTTTCCTCTGCCGGGAACAAGCTCCTGCTCCCTCAGTGCCTGCTCGCCCTGAGCGTGATTTCCCCAGGAGGGGCCTTCCTCCCCCACTGCCTCCCTTTCGGGTCTGAGGCCGGCCCTGTATTCCCTTTTCTCACATCCTGGTTTCCTCCCCAACCGTGCTCATAGATTCACACGTGGACCTACTTTTAAGTGTTTGTCTCCCTCACTAGACTGTCGGTCCCTCGAGGGCCAAAACCACGTCTGTTTTGTTTATCCGGCACATGGTAGGTCCTCCGTAATTACTTGTTGAGCACATGAATGAATGAATTTCCTATAGGACCTCCTGGGGCCTCAGTTTCCCCATATGAGAGAGGGTGTGGCCAGCTGAGCCCTTTATCCCAGGGAAGCCATCGGTGTTCCAGGGAGGACATTGGCCCTGCCAAGGGACTTGGAGCTGCTCTGGGCCCCTTTTCTGTCCCGTGGTGCCCGGGCGAGGCGCTCTCGGGAGCCTGCGCAGGGTGTGTCTCGGGGTTGGGAGCACCTCCTTGGCGCACCTGCTGGCTTCTTGCTGTGCCAGAAGCAGCAGGTGGCAGCAGGAGCAGGTTGGAAACGCCCCCGGGGAATGAGAAAGTGTTTCCTGGAGGCCTGTGCCACTTGGCTTCCTGGCAGAGGAAGGAGCATTTCCCTCATCCTGGCCCAGGCCCCGGCCCATCTGCTCCAGGAAGGGCCTGTGTGGCTCATGCAGAGCTGCCCTGTGAGAGGGGATGGCGAGGCGGGGAGGACTCTGGGGCGGCCTCCGCTTGGGTTTCATGGGGAAGGACCCAGGGCCACGGGAGGAAGCACAGGGGTGTGGACTCTTGGCATCTGTCAGACTCAAGTGGCTTTGCAGAAAGGTCCTCTGACTCTGGGCCCCCTGGAATCGGATGCTTCTCTGTCATTCCCACGCAGAGGGCCTGTCCTGCAAGGATTAAATGATCGGGCAGAGCAGTTAGCTCTTTGCTTGTTGCCCGATGAGCGCTCAGTTGGATGTTAGCTGTCGCTGCTTTTATGCTAAACTATCGTCTTTTTGTATGATTTTATTCTCCTGGGGAGAGTGTTGGTAGCTTTCATCATCTTCTTATAGGGTCTGTGGCCCCAAAACCATTCAAAACACTGACCTAGACTCTGTAGCAGTCAGCGAGGGAAGAAGCCCTCTGTCTGGAAACATCTGCCAGCACCTGAAGCACTGAGGTCTGTGTCCCGGGGACCCCTCATGCCTGGGCCCTGGGCAGCCTGCCCGGCCAGCCCAGGCCTCTCTCCTCCCCTGCCTCTTCCAGACCTCAGAGGCTGAGTGGGAGGCCCGGGCCAGACGCCAGCCTGCCAAGGAGACTGATTAAAAGCAGCTTTGCTGGGGCCGGATTGCTTGGTGTCCTTGGCCTGGAGCGGAGATCGATAAGCAATTGTTTTTCTGTTGGCAAGAAAAAAAAATTCTCCACTGACTTTCCCAGGTGCCACCAGGCCTAGCTTTCTTTTCAGGAACGCTCGTAGCCCTGAAAGAGGCGGCTCTGGGAGGGAGGCAGGCCACACGGCCAGGGCTATGGAACACACACGAGAGCAGGCTGGCTTGCTTGGACATCAGTCCCTGCAGGAACATTCTGGAACACAGGCTGCCTACCACAGTAGGTAGTAGGCATTCCACAGGTTTTGTTGAAATAATATCTTCTGAGCATTTAACTGTGTGCCAGACATGATTCTGAGTGCTTGGCTCATGTAATCCTCATGACTGTTGGGTGGGCACCCATTTTATAGATGAGCAAACTGAGGCTTAAAGAGGCTAAGGCACTCATCCATGGTGGACAGGGATAAGATGAGCCTAAGCTGTTGAACTTCAGGGGCTCTGTTTTTTCTCTTCTGGGAGACAAGGATCATAAAAAGGACACGTAAAGTAATAGCAGCTTGGGCCACAGAGAGTATTGAACTTGGGTTGTATTCTTTCATTGATAGGGAAGCCAAGACAGGGACACAGATGATTTCTTTCCCAGATACAGTAAGGAGCAGGATAGAGGAATAGGAGACAAACCAACTGCTCCCTCCCCTGGCCTCTTGCCCCGTGTGATCCCGCACCATCATATAGCCTTATCATCCTAACCCCAATCATCGTTACAGCTAATTCCTTTCTGTTAAAGATTCATTTTTGAAGAGTTATTGTACGCACATGGGGCAGAAATAAAAGTGAATATAATGAAAAGTCTCTTCCATCCTGGCCCCCACGTTTGCAAACCAGTTATCTTCCCATGAGATCACTGCTAACATTTTCTTGTGTGTCTTCCCAGAAATAGGCAATGCATGTGTAGTCATGTATGCACGTGTGGCCTCTGACCCTGTACCAACAGTAGCATGCCAGTGTGTTGTTTTTTCCCACAGAACAGTGTGTCTTGGAGCTAGTTCATGTTCGGAGGTATAGAGCCACCTCTTTTAAACTAAACACATGGTCTTCTCCTGGGAGAGCTGTGCCTTATTTTATTTATTCATTCCCCTGTGGAAGGTCATTTCAAACCATACTGCCAAAATAATCTTGTACATACATCATTTTCTACAAGTGTGAGGTTGTCCAGAGGGTAAATACTCGGGTGTGGAATTGCTAAGTGAAAGGTATGTGCATTTGGGATTTTGTCAGATATTGGTGAATTTCCCTCCGTGAGGACAGTACCATTTCATAACTCCCACTTCCCCAGAGCCTCACCAAAATATGCTGTTATTAAATTTTTGTCTTTGCTAATCTGATAGATGAAAAAATGATATTTCATCATTGTAGTTTTATTATTAATATTTTCTTAATTTTGGTAAAATATACATGAAATTTGCCATTTCAACCATTTTTAGGTGCACAATTCAGTGGCATTAAGTACATTCACAATGTTGTGCAACCGCCACCTCTGCCTAGTTCCAAAACATTTTCATCACCCCAAAAGGAAACTCCATGCCCCTTAAACAATAAACTCCCCATTTCCCTCCCCCTCTGCAACTGGTAACCTCTGTTCTACTTTTTTTTGCTCTCTGAATTTGACTACTGTAGGTACTTCATATAAGTGGAATCATACAATATTTATATTTTAGCATCTGGCTTGTTTCACTTAGCATAATGTCTTCAAGATGTGTCCGTGTTGTAGCATGAGTCGGAATTTCCTTCTATGGCTGTACTACGTTTCGCTTATCTGTTCATCTGTTGATGGACACCTGGGTTGTTTCTACCTTTTGGCTATTGCAAATAATATTGGTACGAACATGGTATATAAGTATCTGTTGGAATCCTTGCTTTCCATTCTTTTGGGCATACCTAGGAGAGGAATTGCTGGTTACATGGTAATTCTGCGTTTAACTTTTTGAGGAAGCACCAAGCTGTTTCATTGTAGTTTGGATTTGCACTTCTCGTCCCATTTGCATCTTGTCACACGAATGGATTCTTTGTTGTTTTTTTACCTTAAACTCTGTGTTCATAAATCAGGCCTGTGTCAGGGCTGGGATGTTGTGGTTGCTTCTGTAATGCCTTTCCTTTTGGACTTTGCCTGCCACATTACCCGATGTAGTAGGTGTTCCATCAGTACTTCTGGAAGGACTGTTCCAAGAAGGCTGAGTGGCTTTTCTCTGCCTCTCAGCCAGGTCCTCCAGGGAGCTCTGACTCTGCGCTGCTGTCTGCACCTTCCTCTCTATCCCCCCGTACCACCCAGTGTCATCAGAAGATACCATTGTATTCAATCATAGAATCTCTGCTGAGCACCTGCTGTTTTTCTGGATCCAGAGAGGCCTTTCACGATGTGGGTGATTGACACAAGTGGCCACTGTCCACAGATGGATGTCCGTGGATGTACTCAGTGAATTCCAGCGGCACCTGTGACATTTGTCCAGTGGAATTTGTCAAACATATGAACCAAAGGTTAATATTCTGTGCCAGAGACGGAATTGACAGCCTAAAGGAATGTGTCAATCTTTTTTTTAAAAGATAAAGGCTGGGTGTGGTGGCTCACACCCTGTCATCCCAGCTGGAGGCTGAGGCAGGAGGATCACTTGAAGCCAGGAGTTCAAGACCAGCCTGGACAACATAGCAAGATCCCATCTCTACAAATAAAAGAATTTTTAAAAATTGAGATAAAAGTTCACATAACATAAAATCGACCATTTTAAAGTGTATAGTTCAGTGGCATGTAGCACATTCACAACATTGTGCAACCATCACCTCTATCTAGTTTCAGAACATTTTCATCACCCCAAAAGGACACCCCATACCCATTAAGCAGTCGCTCCTCCCACCATCCCCCCTGGTCCTAGGCAACCACTAATCTACTTTCTGTCTCTATGGATTTGCCTGTACTAGAAATTTCGTGTAAATAGAATCATACATATGTGACCTCTTGTGACTGGTGTCTTTTACTTAGTGTAATATTTTCAAGCTTCATCCACATTATAGCATGTGTCAGTCCTTCATTCCTTTTTATGGCTGAATAATTTTCCATTGTATGGATAGACCATGTTTGTTTATGCCTTCATCCGTTGGTGGACACATGAATAGTGCTGTCTGGGCACATACCATGGGATGGAATTCCTGGTCATATGGTCATTCTTTAACTTTTTGAGGAACCGCCAAGTTATCTGACGTTGTTGACCTTTTAAAATTCATGTTTTACCTGCTGTCTGGCAGGCACCGGCCGGAAAGACGCAGCTAGGGGCTGCACTTACCGTAGCTCTGTGGAGCCTGGCTCCTCAGACAGCACTGGCTCCCCGGCTCACACGCTCTCAGTGGCTGTCAAAGGAAGCCTTGATGAGACCCCAGCCCCACTCACTCGAGAATGATTGGCTGGAGCCCAGGTCCGGAGACCAGACTGCTGTGCTGTGGGCTTTGCATTGGGACTGTGGTCCCCAGCCCCCAGGCCTGTCAGGAACGGACCGCACAGCAGACTGTGCTTTTCTATGTAGACTCAGAGATCAGGTCACATCATGTTTTGCAATATTTTTTTTGGATGTCAACCTGAGGCAGGAAGTAGATGCCAGCCTGGGCTGGGAGGAGAGGGGCTCTGTCCCTGTCCCTGCCCACAGGGGTGGGGCCGGCTGACCCTTCCTCTCTCTGCAGGTGGCTCCGCTGCCAGATGGGAGCACCCGGGCGTGTTGGATGAAGTCGGCGCATGCACCATGTCATCATGTGTCTCTAGCCAGCCCAGCAGCGACCGGCCCACCCCCCAGGATGAGCTGGGGGGCAGGGGCAGCAGCAGCGAAGGCCAGAAGCCCTGTGAGGCCCTGCAGGGCCTCTCGTCCCTGAGCATCCACTTGGGCATGGAGTCCTTCATCGTGGTCACCGAGTGTGAGCCGGGCTGTGCTGTGGACCTTGGCCTGGCCCGGGACCGGCCCCTGGAGGCTGATGGCCCACAGGTCTCCCTTGATGCCTCTACGTCCCAGGCCCGGCCCCACCTCTGCGGTCGCAAGCTCTCCCTGCAGGAGCGGTCCCAGGGCGGGCTGGCAGCCGGCAGCAGCATGGACATGAATGGACGCTGCATCCACCCGTCCCTGCCCTACTCGCCTGTGGGCTCCCCGCAGTCCTCCCCGCGGCTGCCCCGGCGGCCCACGGTGGAGTCTCACCACGTCTCCATCACGGGTATGCAGGTACGTGAGCCGGCGGTGAGCTGGGTTCCAGGGATCTCTGGTGCCCTTCCCTGCCCCCAGGAAGGTCTCCATGGTAGGCTGGGCTCCCCCAGGAGGATTTGAGTTGACCTGGGAGGTGACCCCAGGAAAGTCTGGTTGCGGGGAGGATTGTGGGAAGGGAGTCGGCACAGGGTGGGTAGTGGAGCTGGTTACAGTGTGGACACTGGGGACTCTGTCCTTCTGGGGTCTCTGGGGCAGCGTAGAGAACCAGCCTCAGAGTCCTCCACCAGGGGAGCGGGAGTTGGGTGTCTGTACTTGTGCTGCTGTCACCCATCGGTGAGGTGACCTGCCATGAGTGTGGACAGAGCAACTCCAGGGCCAGAGAGCCTCCCGCAAAGATTCAGGAGCTAGCGGTTGGCAGGTGTGCTGGCACGTGGTGGCTCACCAAGAGCCCTTGTGGCCTGACAGCTGTGGCCCCTGCTGCTGGGTGTTTGTCCACACCAGGCCCTGGGTTCAAGTACTTTGTGATCCTCACTGTAAGCTCTGGGAGGTCGATTAGAACTCACATCCCCGGCAGGGTTCACAAGGCCATTCCCTGCCATTCTGCCACTGGTGCACAAGGCTCCATCTGTTCCCGTCACACGTCCCTCAGATACCCAGGCCCTTTCCCACCTCCAGTTCTTGGCTCTTCCTTCTAGTTGGAACCACCCTTTCCCCTGACAACTTTGAACAGCCATCTCCATCTGATGACCAAGTCTCAACTCAAATATCACCTCCTCTGAAAGGCCTCCCGGACCACCCTCCCTAGAGCAGCCCCCAGCCTCTCTCTACCCTGCGGCCCTGTTTACTTTCCTTCCTAACACTCATCGGCATCTGATCATCTTGGGTGTTTGTTCAGTTGTTTGTTGCCTGTCTCCCCCAGCTGGGACGTAAGCTCCATGGGAACAGTCTCATCCATCACTGCGTCCCCAGCACCAAACGCAGTGACTGCCTCATAGTAGGAGAGTGAAAATATTTGTTAAAGGAATGAATGAATGTAATTGGAAGAAGACTTGAAATCAGAATGGCTTTCTAAAGTGCTGATTTTGAAGGGGGCTATATACCTACAGGGGCTACATTTTGAAGGCTAGGAGATAGCACATGGAGAGTTCAGTGCAAGGAGGGTGCACAGCATGAGCAAAGGCCCAGAGGTAGAAGCCATGGGGTGAGGAGGACGATGGCCAGGGGTTCACTTAGCTGGAGTGTGGGGGCCCATAAGGAGGGCCCTGTGGTGAAAGGGCTGGAGGGATAGTTTGGTTTATGTCAGTTAGAATTGAGCTCAGCTTAGAGAAACAGATCCCCCCACCCCCAACCCCTAACAGTGGCTTTAACACAATAGGGCTTATTTATCTTGCAAAATAAATCAGGAGCTAGACAGTCCAGGACTGGAGTGGTAGTTCTGTGGTCTCAACATGGCTGCTGTGGCTCAAGCCTTCACAGCTCCATTCCAGGCAGGAAGGAGGAGCAGAGGAGAAGAGCAAAAGTCATCTGCCATCTAAGTCAGTCCTCTTTCCTAGAAGCCCTACCCAGCAATGTCTGCCTGCCTCCCACTGGCCAGAACACAACCACATGGCCACCCCTAGCAGCAAGAGTGGCTGGAAATGAAATTTGCCAGCTAGTTGCCACCCAAGTTCCATTTATCAGGTAGAAAGGGGAGACTGGGATTTGGTTGGCAAGTAGGCAACTCTGCCAAGGTCAGAGCTATGGAGGGCTTTGAAGGCCAGGTTGTGGGGTCAGGACTTGAGCCTGGGAGCAGCAGGGAGCTGGGGCTGACGTGGTCAGAGCAGACTCTTAAAAGATGGATTTAGCGGTGTGTGGAGGTTGGATTAGGAGGCGGTGAGACCCCTGAGGGCAGCTTCCCAGGGCTCCCCTCTGCCTATCACATCCCTCCAGGACTCGGGGATGAAGGCAACACAGGAGAGAACTGGAAACAACCTAAGTGTCCACTGGCGCGGGGAGGGCCCCACGAGCTGCGGAGGGCTTTGCGGCAGGTCAGAAGACGCAGGTCTGTGCGTACGTTCTGACGTGGAGCTACCTCCAGGGACGTCGTTGAGTGAGAAAAGGAAGTTGAGAGATGGTTTAGTGTGACACCATTTATGCCTCCCAAACCCCATCCCCAAACAATACTCTATTTCTGCAGGCATATATACCCAAAAAAGGCATGGAAGTTTATATACCAAGCTGATATCAAGGTTCTGGGAGACAGTTAGAATTGAGGAGTGGAGAGTCAGGGGAAACGTATGGTTTATCTATTAACACTTGAAGTTTTCTTTCCTATCGTGTTTCTTTTCCCAATTGTACTTCTTATATCACTTAACATTTCCCCCCTAACTATATTAAGGTGCAACTAAAGTTAAAAAAACAACTGCATGTATTTCAAGTGTACAATATGATTAGTTTTGATATATGTCTCCACCCACGAAACTGTCACCACAACCAAGATAACAGACATTTTCAACACACCCGACAATCCCTCCTCCCCTCCTGCCCTTTCCCAGGTAACCACTGACCTGCTTTTTAAAAAATCATTATAGATTAGTTTGCAAGCTCTAGAATTTTATATAAAAGGGCTCATGTAGTATGC
>NW_012154285.1:5077875-5082935 GCF_000956105.1 Propithecus coquereli
GTCAGGATAGAGCTGGGCTTGTTGGTATGTGCCTGTAGTCTCAGCTACTCTGGAGGCTGAGGCAGGAGGATCGCTTGAGGCCAGGAGTTCAAGACAAGCCTGGGCAAC
The DNA here is from genome assembly GCF_000956105.1 of Propithecus coquereli. Lineage (NCBI taxonomy): Eukaryota > Metazoa > Chordata > Mammalia > Primates > Indriidae > Propithecus > Propithecus coquereli. The sequence goes on from NW_012154285.1 coordinate 5,077,984, forward strand.
ATAGTAAGACCCTATCTCTTAAAGAAAAAAGTCAGGATAGAGGTCACTCTGGGAAGGAAGCAGTGGCTGGGAGGAGTTTCTGGGGAGCTGGAAATGTTCTCTTTCTTGATTTGGGTCCTGGTTACGTATGTGTTTGTGTTTAATTTGTGAGAAATTTATCGTCATTTTCCATGGGTCTCTACTTACTTTCTAGGACTGTGTGCAGCTGAATCAGTATACACTGAAGGATGAAATTGGAAAGGTAAATATCCTGGGAGCCAGGCTGGTGCCACATTCACCAGGGATGTTTCAGATACTATGGAGGGAGCCTGGTATTGCTGGGAATAGTAGAGGAGTCTTTGGAGGTGATATTGGTGGAGAGGGTTTTGTCATTAATGATCTGGGTTTTTTGTTTTTGTTTTTTTATGTCTTAAAATTAAATGTATTTCTGCAAAAGCTCTCAGAGAGCTTCCAGAGAAATCCCATGTCACCATGGTGACAGTTACATCTCCATCACATGAGTGGAGTTTTTCCCCCTGACATACTCCCACATCTACTTTTGCTTTTGTTTTAGCCAATGGGTGATATCATTACAATGGTGAAAACTTCATATGCCAATAGAAAACAAGTGAATAATATAAATGAGTGAGGCGTGCTAGGTGTAAGGTAGTAGGGAGTAGTGAGGACTGTGGCAAACTGTTAATTTATGGAAATGAGGGCTCCATGAGTGAAGCAGGCTCTAGGTGTGTGAGTAGGGAGTAGTGAGATCTGTGGCCAACTGTTGACATGTGGAAATGAGGGTTACATATGGCTAGATCATCCAGTTTTTTCAAAAGAAACTGGGACCCTGGATTTTTATATCAGATCTTTGTGTTTTTAAATGTTGGCAACTAATCCAAACTTTAAAAAGACCAGATTCAACAAAATAGTCACAGGGCAGATTTGAACAATGGCCTTCCAGTTTGCAACCTCTGTATTAGGGTCCTGATTTTGTAGATAATTTGTGCATAGTATTTCATGGGCATCTCCCTTTATCCAGGGCTCTTATGGCGTGGTCAAGTTGGCCTACAATGAAAATGACAACACCTACTATGTGAGTATCCACATTCTCCTCCCCGCCCCTTGTCCTTATCTAAAGAAAAGCTTCCTTTCCAGCACTCAGCTTTCTGGAAGGTTTTCATGGCTGTTTTCTCATTTTATTCTTAGGTTGTGTTTATTTTGTGCATTAGGAAGGACGTGGTATACCAATTTTCAGATGCGGGGTGGGGAGGTGAAGTGATTGGCCCAGGGAGAGTTATTTATTCAGCAAATGTCTCTTCCTTCCTTCCTCTGAGCTGCCATTTCTGCATTCTCCATAGTACTGAGAGCAAGGAATCAGTCCAGCGTAGGTTCAAATCCTGGCTCTACCATGTGGCAACTGTGTGACCTTGACAAGTGACATTTCCCCATGAGTACAACAGCCGAGCCTCAGTTTTCCCATGTGCAAAACAGCCAGTCATACCCCTCCTTCACCCATCACTCCAGCTCACTGTGTTTTGACCTGGTGACAGTGAGTCTCAAGGCTCGTGGTTTCCCAGCTGGGTAGAGCTGACCGAGAACCTGAGAAGCACCCTCAGGGCGGGAGGGACTCTGGGAGTCCGGCTTCCACACAATGCACTAGCTGCCTGCAGTGCCTGCCGGGGTCACTACATTGTCCCGAGGCTGCCAGGGGACCAGGAGCTTGGGCAGGCCTTCGAGTGGAGGGAACCCACCCTTTGCCATCCTTCCTTCTTCCTTCTCCCTGATTGAACCAGGACGTGGGGTCTTTTCTCCTACAGGCGATGAAGGTGCTGTCCAAAAAGAAGCTGATCCGACAGGCCGGCTTTCCACGTGAGTTTTGCGGGCCTTTGTTCTTAGGTGCAGGGGCCCACCCAGCGATCTCCCCTGCAGAGCGCCCTGGGCGGGCACCCCATCCCACTCAGGGCTTCACCCCCGAAGACAGCACTGAGCCTCCACTAAACTTTATTCATTTTCATTTAAAACTATTATTAAAGTAATATAGGTATCAAGTCAAAAAATCCAACAGAGGAAAACAATCTGGCAGTTCCTCAGAAAGTTAAACATGGGGTTTCCGCATGACTCAGCAATTTCACTCCTAGGTATATACCCAAGAGAACTGAAAATACATGTTCACACGAAAGCTTGTACGTGAACATTCATAGCACTGTTCACGATAACCACAAAGGTGGAAACAACCTAAATGTCCATCACCAGACAAATGACTAAACAAAATATATGTACATCTAATGGAATATTATTCAGCCATAAAAAAAAGTGAAATACTGATTCATGCTCCAGCATGGATGAATCTCGAAAACATTGTGCTAAGTGAAAGAAGGCAGACACAGAACACCACATATTATGTGATTCCATTTATATGAAATACCCAGAATAGGCCAATCCATTGACATAGAAGAAAGTAGATCAGTGGTTGCCAGGGGCTGGGGAAGGGGGAATGAGGGGTGACTGCAGACAGGTAGGGGGCTTTCTGCAGGGAGGGGCAATGAAAATATTCTGGAATTAGGTACTGGTGGTGGTTGCACAATCTTGAAATATACCATCAAGACCACTGAAATATACATGTTAAAATGGTGAATCTAAAAAATTTAAAGACCACGAGGTATTTGAATTATATCTACCAAAAAAAAAAAAAAAAAAAGGAAAACGAAAGAGCAGGGGGGCATGTGATGGAGAACAGCAGTTTCTGTTCTAGTCTTCCCTTTTCCCTACAGGCAGCCCTCACTTTCTGCTCTTTCAGTTGCTGGTAATTACCGTGTGTGGTCAGATGACAGAGCTGCAGGTGAGCGTATCAGAGGCTGCTCCGACATGAACTCCCTGCCAGCAGTGCTGGGCAAAGTGTCAGCTCGGGCCAAAAAGAGAAATTAGATAAGAAAAAACAACCCCTCCTAATACTAGGACCCAGTTTATCCTGCTTATCTGAACTCTGAGCCAGATAATGACCTTGTGCCTTGTGTCACTTTCATTGATTTACCATAATTTTTTTTTTTTTTGAGACAGGGTCTTACTCTGTCTCCCAGGCTGGAGTGCAATGACCTGATCATAGCTCACTGCAGCCTCAAACTCCTGGGCTCAAGCGATCCTCCTGCCTCAGCCTCCCGAGTAGCTGGGACTATAGGCAACGAGGCACCACACCTGGCTAATTTTTCTATTTTTTGTAGGGATAAGGTCTCCCTGTGTTGCTCAGGCTAGTCTCAAACTTTTTGCCTCAAACTATGCTCCTGCCTTGGCCTCCAAAAGTGCTGGGATTACAGGGGTGAACCACCATGCCCAGCCTAATTTATCGATTTTGACATCTGCTTCTGACTGCCTCCAGTGACCGATGAGAATTTTGCTTGCTTAAACTGTTCCTTACTTCCTATCTTAACAAAATAACAAGTGCCGTGCTTTAACAAAACAACCGTAAACCAGATGGCTTAACCAACAGACATTAACTTCTCACAGTTCTGGAGGCCGGATCGTAGCCCCTCACAGCATCCTCCTGTGGCAGAGAGGCTAGGCAACTCTCTGGGGTCTCTTTTATAACAGCACTAATCCAGCTTATGAGGACTTCACCCTCATGACCTGATCATCTCCCAAAGGTTCCACCTCCTCATCCCATCACATTGGAGATGAGGTTTTCACATTTGAATTTTGAGGAGGCACAAATATTCAGACCATAGCCCTTTCCTTTCCCCAACCAGGCAACAAAATGATACCATGATGTTTAGCTCCTCTATCGTTATACATCTGTGACTTCCTCCTTGTTCCCGGTGGCATAGCGAGTGTCTCCCAACTCCGCACTTTGTTAGATGTGGCCGTGAGCGCCTCCCCTCTCCTTTGAACACCCCACTTCTGACACCTGCACTGTCACCATTCCTTTTCCAAAGCTGATCACATCTGCATTCCATTCTGTTGATCACACTTAGAGCCCTTACATAGAATATGTGATATCATATGCGTTTTGACAATGGGCCTCTCCAACCTTGTGACTTTTTGACTGTCATTCACTGCCAGGCCAAGCAGTGACCTGAGTGCCTCTCCTTTCTGGCATAGCCTTTTGTTTTTCTCTCATTGGTACTTGCTTCTTTTCCTCTCCCTGGCTTCATTTTACATCTGTGCTGTTTCCACGAGTTAAGGAGATGAGGGATAATGTTTATGGCCATTTTATGGAGTAGAAAAACTGAGCCCTGGAGAGGGGAAGTGATGAGCCCTGGGATGTTGAGATTGCTGAGCTGGACCCCAGTTACCTCAGTGGACTCCTGCCTCTCACTGCAGACTGGGGCACGTGATAGGACGGAGGGGATTAACAGAAAGGCTGTAAAGGGGGTCAGAGCTCCGGCCTCACTGATTTCCAGTAGCAGCGAAGACAGAGGAGGAGAAGGCTGGTTACAGGCCCTGGTGGCATCAGCCACTCCAGTCCTGCTGAGACCCTCCCCCTTTAGTTATCCCACCTGCAGCTGTCCTCTGCAGAGGAGCATCTCTTTGCCCTGACCCTGGGTCCATCTGTGTCTCTTCCAGGTCGCCCCCCACCCCGAGGCACCCGGCCGGCCCCTGGTGGCTGCATCCAGCCCAGGGGCCCCATTGAGCAGGTGTACCAGGAAATCGCCATCCTCAAGAAGCTGGACCACCCGAACGTGGTGAAGCTGGTGGAGGTGAGGGTGGGAGGACATGGGAGTGGGAGGGAGGCGCTCAGTCCAGCCCCAGCTTTGTTAATTGCCAAACATCGCACCGCTGGTTTCCGGGGAGAGCCAGGTCGCACCAAACAGGTCACTGCAGGGCTGAGTAGTATTTCTTGCTCTGGGCTCCTTTGCCCCTGTTATTTCATGTCACTTCACTCCCACCTAAGACTATTTATTGCCCCCATTTTACAGACAAATTGAGGCTTAAAGGGATACTGAGCCTTCATCCCATTTCAGTTTCTTTTTTTTTTTTTT
>NW_012154285.1:5083865-5098429 GCF_000956105.1 Propithecus coquereli
TCCGCCCGCCTTGGCCTCCCAGAGAGCTAGGATTACAGGCGTGAGCCACCGCGCCCGGCCTCATATGAGTTATATTTATTAATATTTGCCACATTAGAATTTAAAACTGAGAACTTTTAAAACTATTTATTATTTCATTTTAAAACAACAATAAGGTTATTACGTGTTAACATAAATATTTTTATGAGAAACAACTTTTTCTGAAAATAGAAGAGTGGCATAGTTTTCCATTCTTGTGAATATTTTTTGGTTAATGTTTGGCTTAGTAGAAAACATCTGGATTTTCATGTCTGCTTCTGCATTCAGCCTGTTGTGATATCACAAGCTTTGTGGTTTCTAGAAAACCCCCATATACTAGTAGAAAATGTGAGTGAAAAGGGAAAATAATGTCTTTATTTTAAAGCGAAAATAGTTTTAACCATGTAAACTCTCTGAAAGCATCTTGGGGACCCCCAGAAGTCCCCAGGTCATGTTTGGAACACCTCAGGTCTAGATGACAAGGACTTGTAAAAATAGCGTGTGATAAAGTATTGTGTTGGACATTCAGAGTGCCATGGGGGTGTGGAGTGGGAGCAGCCAGCTCATCCTGAAGGGCTGGGAGAGGCTTCTCAGGAGAAGTGGTATTTGAGGGGGCCCTGGTTGTTGCCTGGATGGGGAAGACAGGAAAGGGCACTGCAGGGGGAGGAACAGTATATGCAAAGAGCTGGAGGCCTCTGTTTGGAGGAGTACATCCCTGCCTTTGGTAGATGGGAGGGTTTGCTGCCACCTTGCCTGGGGCCCATCAGGTGGGCAAGGTCCTGGGTCTGACTTTTGGCCATTTGTCCTGGCTCTGCCTAGAGTGCATCCCTTTCTCAGGGCCTGTTGTTTTGTTGATCTTGGGTGGCTGGGAAAGGCGATTTGATGTGGGAAAAGATGGGAGGACCAATTTAGCCAAGAATCCTGCTTTTGTTTTTTCCCAAAGAAGAGAGGTGGCAGCTGCAGTTCAATCTGTCACGCTGAATTTCACGATCTCGACTCACTGATGCTGGGGTTGGCCATCTTAGAGGAAGCCCAAGGGTGTTTGCTTAGCGAGTGGCCCTGGGTCCCGGTGGATCTCTCTTCTCCCCACTGCCCTGTGGCATCTGGGCTGTTCACTCAGTAAGACTCTTTGCCAGCACATCATTTGTTCAGTCATCAGGTGTTTCCTGAGCACCTAATATGTGCCTAGCCCTGTACGGGACATCACCGAGGCAACCAAGGTGGATATAGCCTGGCACCTGTCCTTTGGAGAGAAAGAGACAGAGCTGTTGCAGTTCCAGGCAGGGAGGCATCATTTCCTGCCGGGGTAGGGGACAATGCGGATGCTTCATGGTGGAGTCACTTGAGCCCGGATAGGACGTGAATTTTCACCCTGAAGACCAGTCTGTTGTCTCCTAGCAAATGGGCTGGATTCTTATTCAAGTGTGAGGCATTTCTCAGGGAGGATTTTGCCCCCTCCCATTCGTAACCTCCTTTCTGGGTATGTCAGACCCTTCAGGATCGGGCCAGGATGTGCTTATTTTCCAAAGGGGGATTTTTCCTGTGTCCTCCATCTCAGCTAGGAAAAGCAGTGTGAAATGCAGCCCCTCTGTTGGCAAATGCAGCTATGTGGATGCTGCTTCCTGCTCATCTCTGTTCTCTTTTTTCCTATCCTCCTGCCCCCTGGCTGGCCGGTCCATGTGCTGTGCCCATAGGTGCTGGATGACCCCAATGAGGACCATCTGTACATGGGTAAGAGAGCCCTTCCCTTCTGCCACCCTCGCTCAGGTGCCTGCCAGTGCCCAGGACAGAGACAGCCTTTTCTTCTGGCACCTCCCACCAAAGACAGCTCCCCCTTTCTGGCTCCAGCTGGGCTCTACAGAAGGCCACACCCCTGGTTGGAAGCAGGAGGTGGAAGAGTTCTTGCTGGAACTTCCTTTATCTGGATCTCCTATGCATTCATTTGCAAATATTTGTTGACCACCTGCTGTATGCTGGGTACCATTCTAGGTGGTACATAGAAAACATTAAAAAATTTTTTTAGATTTTATTTAACATTGTATAGGAAAAACGATAACCAGCACCTCCCACTCATGATTTCATGGATATTTGTCACCTAGGACAAGGCTAAAAAATTAAAAATTGAGGCTGGGCTCAGTGGCTCACGTCTGTAATCCTGGCATTCTGGTAGGCCGAGGCAGGAGGATCGATTGAGCTTAGGAGTTGGAGACCAGCCTGAGCAAGAGTGAGACCCCGTCTCTACTAAAAATAGAAAAAATTAGCCAGGTGTTGTGGTGTATGCCTATAGTCCCAGCTACTCAGGAGGATTGCTTGAGCCCAGGAGTTTGAGGTTGCAGTGAGCTATTGTGACACCACTGCACTCTAGCTGGGCAAACAGAATGAGACTCTGTCTTAAAAAAAGAAAAATTAAAAATCTAGTCACTTTCAAGAAAAACATTAAATAAATAAATAATAATTTATGTGGTATATAGATATGGCCAAATTATAAACATGGTAGGCAAATGAGTGAAGTTTGGTGAAATACAGCAGAAATCAAAAAATGTAAAAAGTTGTTTTGGCCCAGAATGTCATCCTTAGTGTAATTCTCTCACTCAGGGGTCCAGACCCAACTCCAAATGGCTCTGGGCTGTTTCTGAGGAGGTTGGTTGTTCATTTAACAAATGGGATGATTTGTCAGACCCTACTCTAGGTTCATCCAGGATCAAAATTCAGAACTCCCTGCCCTCAGGGCACTCCCTTAAGTATTACCCGTAGGTTTTGAAAGTGACAGTACTCTAAAAAGACAAAAACAACCTGAGCAGGGTAAGAGGAACCAGGATTGGTGTTTTGGGGAGGGAATTGGGAAATAGAGCGGCTCCTCAGAGAATGTCTCCCTGAGGTGACATCTGGGCAGGACAGTGGGGACCAGGTGGCAGAAGACTTTTTATACCTTTGTAGGAGTTTGGCTTTGACTCTGAGGGAGGAGGAAGCCATTGCAGGGTTTCGCTCTGAGGAGTAGAACGAGCATAAAGAAAACATGGCCCACGCTTCAAGGAGGAGTTTCCGAATCTGCTGGAGCCAGGCAGCTTCGTGGACAGTTTTTCACTTCTTGAGGTGGGAGTTGCAGACAGGAGCCGTGCCGACTTTGGGTGTGTGATTCCAGTGGTTTTGAAAATCCTGACATGGCCATTTTTTACTTTGCAGCCCAAGACAGGGTAGTGCGTTAGGTATCAGGAAGGGTCTTGCAACTGCAGGCCTGACCCTCCAAGAGTAGAAAACTCCATCTGTCTTTCTAGAGGTTAAAAAATTCCCACCCACTGCTCAGCCCCAACAGAACTGTTGGTGACTGAGAATAGACCTGTTTCAACAGGCCAGCTTCTCTCATGCTGACTGATGCATGGCGCTTGGATGGGTGGGAGGAAGGTGCAGAAATTCCCGAAGCTTGCGAGTTAAGACTTAAATAACCAAGGCAGGAAAGGCCGGAGCTGAGGGGGCCAGTGTTCCGGTGTCTGTGGAAGCTATACCTTGGGCATGGCATTTGTTTCCAACCACAGCCTGAAGGAAGGGCACATCTGCCCTAACTTGGGTTTGCCCAGCCCTGGTTGATGACCCTGAAGACGGGGAGGGGTCTGGGGAAGTTAAGTTCTTGTTCTCATCAGAACCTTTAAGCCTTGTTTACATATGAGGAGCTTCCCCTCTCCCCTTGGTCACTCCAGCCCTCGGAGAGCTTGAAACAACCCTTTAGTTTCTATCACACACTCACGCCATTGTGGGTAGATGATTCCAGAATAACAAACAACTCCAAAGTCATTCTCCACTGGATTTTGAAATCCACTGTGCCAGTTTTTCACTTCCTAAAGTACAGCTTCACATTCCCAGTTGTGTTTGTCCCAGTAGAGCAAAATTAAATAACTCTGCTCCATGACCCTGCATTTTCACTCTTAGATATGTATATACCCCAAAGAATTAAAAACAGATATTCACACAAATACTTGTATTACTACGTGAATGCTTGTACATGAATGTTCACCACAGCACTATTGACAACAGCCAAACAGTAGAAACAGTCCAAATGCCCATTAACAGATGAATGGATAAACAAAATGTGGTCTGTCCATACAATGGAATTAAGCCATTAAAAAGAATGAAGCACTGATCCATGCTACAACACGATGAACCACAAAAACATGTTAAGTCAGAGAAGACAGACACAAAAGGCTGAATATTGTACAATTCTATTTATATGAAATGTCCAGAATAGGCAAATCTATAGAGACAGAAAGCAGATTGGTGATGTCCAGGGGCTGGAGGGAGGGAAGAATGGGAAGTGTCTGCTAATGGGTACAGGGTTTCCTCTGGGGTGATAGGAGTGTTGTGGAACCACACAGTGGTGGTGGTTGCACATTATGAATTTGCTAAGTGCCACTGAATTATACACTTTAAAATGGTTACTTTTATGTTATGTAAATTTCATCTTGATTTGTACAAATGAAAAAAAAACCCCAACCAAAAAAACCCTGTGCATTGCCTGAACACAGTTTATGTAATACTTGGTGGTTGGAGGAGTAGTTTCCCATAAACATAGGGCTGGGAAGAAACTGGTGTGGTGTGTAGCATTTGTGTGTGAATGTGGGCCACAAAGGTTTGGGGACAGGATAAGGTGACCTTTGAGGAGATTCCCACCCCCACCTTGAGTCTTGTTTAGATGGAGAGTTATGGGAAAGCGTCAGAGGCCCACCTGATGAAAAGAGTTGAATAACTGGAACCATGTTATCTAACAACACTTGGTCTATATCCTGGCACGGCCATACAGCTTGGAGAATGCAGAAGGGGTTGTTGAAACCTGTTCTTGTGGCTTCTTGGATCGAAACCTTCCTAGTGTTTTGAAGATTCCCTATAGCTACTTCTTTGAATTTTTTTTTTTTTAATTTTTGGTCTTCTTTCACTTTTTTTTTCCAAGTATACTCAGCATAGGAAACACACTTTTTTGTGTTTTTTAATTTGCTTTTTAATAATTATGGGTACATAATAGTTGTATATCTTTATAGGGTACATGTGATGTTTCGATACAGGCACACAATGTGAATTAATCAAATCAGGGTGACTGGGGTATCCATCACTTCAGGCCTTTATCATATCTTTGTGTTAGGAACATTCCACTCTTCCACTCTCTCGCATAAGGTGCCTGAGGGCCTGGGTGTGACGAGAGGACACAGTTTAGCATCAGTCATATCCCTAGAGTCTCCTGGTACCAGTAGGGAATGAGAAGGGGCCCACGAGCCAGCCATTCCACCTGCCACCTCCTTCCTCCCCTGCCTTGTTTTCTTTGGCCAGTGGATCCTTGGCCATTTTGAGCACAAGAAGTAAAGCCAGGCTGGAGTCTCTACTGCTTTGCCTCCTGGTGGGAACGTAGCAAAGCAAGACCTTGGCCAGATTTCGTTCAGTGGACCTTTCCTCTCCCCAGCCCTGATGTTAATTTCTGTGGTTCTTGGTGCTTCTGGATGTGGTTGGGAGGTGGGAGGACTTCGAGGGGGCAGGATTCCCTGTTTACCACTGTAACAATTTACCCTTCTCTTCCCTGCAGTGTTTGAGCTGGTCAACCAAGGGTGAGTGTCCCATCTCCCAGCCAGTGTGATGCCAGAAGCTTCTTGAGCTGCAGAGCTGCCTGAGGTGGCACTGGGCTCTACTCGTGAGAGAGGGCAAGGGCCGGGTGGGTCTGGTTTGCGTTTTCATGCGTGTGTTGACCTTTCAGGCCTGTGATGGAAGTGCCCACCCTCAAACCACTTTCCGAAGACCAGGCCCGTTTCTACTTCCAGGATCTGATCAAAGGCATCGAGTATTGTAAGTGGGGCCTGCGGGAAGACTGTCCCCCAGCGGGTCTTAGCATTCCGAGCTAAGAATGGTGGGTGGGAAATGGAAAGTGTCTTGTTTCCTTCCTGGAGCATGAGGAGGTGGGTGAGAAACAGAATGGTGTGAAATGCAGAGTCGGGGATAGCTGCAGAGAGCCATCCTGGGGCCTTCCCCTGGTGAGCAGAAACCCTCTTCCTGCCCTCGGAGAAACGAAGAGTAATGGCAATAGTGACCGTTTATCCAGTGCTTTCTGTGTGTACTGGGCCCTGTTAGGGGCTCTACTTGCCTCATCTCTTTTTCCTCCCAGCAACCCCGAGATCAGGGTCCTCTTAACCTCCTGAAGCCTTAGTTTCCTCATCTGTAAAATGGGGATAAAATATCTCTCACCAGGGCTCAGATCAGCCAATACACATCCGTGGTTCTGATTGGCAGATGTCCTTTCTGCCTCTGGCTGTTAAAGGTTTTGGCTTGCCTATCACATAGGCTTGTTGTAAATTTTAACTGGGATAAATGTGAAGCTCTTAACCCAGGCTGGGCCCCTGACTGGGTGCTCAACAGAGGGAGCTGCTGGTGCTTTTATTGATATTATCATCATCACCCCAGAAGTGGCAGTTGGGTTTTCCAGACCACAGAAGTGTGCTCTGCCGTGTCCTGCTGACATCCAGGCAGGGACAGTTAGCAAAGTCCCTAATTCTGCTTTGTGGTTCACACTTCAAATCAACACACTCTGGTCATTGTTGGTTTGGTAAACACCTTGAGCACTGGCTGTTGGTAAGTGAAACTCTGTTTGCCTGTCACCAGTCTCAAGGCTCCAGGCTCAACAAAAACTTTCTGTGCATTGTCACCTGTGACTTAATAAATAACAGGCGATTATGAATTGCTTTTGGCAGTCAGCGTTTCATGCTTCATTTTTGAGAATAGTGTTAAGGAGTTCTTTCTTGAAGGTACTCTTTTCCTCTTATTTTCAGATCATGTGGGTGCCCAGCAGGTTTGGGGAGGGGAAGTTACGCAAGGCCTGGGGCCATGGGAGATGAGGCACCAGAGGACGCCATGCCTGTGTCTCCGGGCCATGTGGCCACGTGGAGACCCTCATGGGGTTTCCCTCCCCACTCTCTCCCAGTACACTACCAGAAGATCATCCACCGGGACATCAAACCTTCCAACCTCCTGGTCGGAGAGGACGGGCACATCAAGATTGCGGACTTCGGTGTGAGCAATGAGTTCAAGGGCAGCGACGCCCTCCTCTCTAACACCGTGGGCACGCCTGCCTTCATGGCGCCTGAGTCGCTCTCGGAGACCCGCAAGATCTTCTCCGGGAAGGTAGGTCTGGGCCTGCCTGGGCCGCTGGCTTCTGCCTGTGTTAAGGTCCTTTGGGTTATAAGTGGCAAAAATCCAACTCGAAGGGGCTTAAAATAGTGAATCCACTGGGAAAGAGCTGAGGAGTGGGCTGTGTTTGGCTTCAGGCCTGGCTAGATCCAGGGACTCAGATAGAAACCATCGCTATCTATCTTTCAGTTCTATTTTCCTGAATTGGTTGCCTCCATTGGTGGGTCAGGCACCAACAGCTCCAGGCTACTCACTGTCATTTGCCACCCTCAGCAGCCAGAGCGGTCCTCCTCCTGCACAGCTCCCACCAAAACCCTGGGGTTTGGCTCTGATTGGTGTAGCGGGGGTCATGTGCCCGTCCTTGAACCAATCACTATGGCTGGGGCAAGTGGTGCTGTCATTGGCCAGGCCTGGGTCACGTGCCCATCCCTGAGGCGCTGGATCTGCCGCACCTTGACGACGACGCTGCGGACTGAAAGTCAAGGAGGGGTTGTTCCCCAAGGAATGCTGGAGGGTTGGGTGCTGGACAGGCAGAAGCAGTGGCAGCACCCGTCACCGTTCTTTGTCCCCTCACACTGAGCTCTCTTTCCCTTGCAGGCCTTGGATGTTTGGGCCATGGGTGTGACGCTGTACTGCTTTGTCTTCGGCCAGGTAACGGGGTGGGGTGTCCTGTCTCCTGGGTGCTGCTGGGTGCCCCCCTGGCTGATAGTCACCCCTGCGGGGAGACAGTCCGTATTCATTTAAAAGTTATTTTGTTTCCACCGCTAGATGAGAGTGTGAGAAAGGATGGCTTCTTAAATGTACATGTCTGTATACGAGAATCGTACTTGTGAAAAAATGATCTGTTCAAACAGAGGGATTGGCAGAGGCTCTAGAGTTTGTCAGTAGCTGATGGATGCAGGGCAAGGGCAACACCTGTGCCGTCCCCCCACCCCTGAGCCTAATACCTACGGCTTCAATGTTCATTTCACCAGAGTGTTCCCAGAAGCTATTGTCAGAGGGATAGAATTGGAATGGAAATTAAAATCTATTTGATGTTATTGATTTAGGAAGAGCTATTTTGTCTTTTTTGTTGTTGTTTTGTTATTATTGATAGAGGCTTCTCTTTTTCACTCTGAAGTTCAGTTTGATTAATGTGAGCAATAAAAGCATGGATTTTTCCATTTTCTGAGCTTGTGCTCCTATTGAGGAAAGTTTCAGAAACTGGTCCCATGAAGACAGAAAGGAGTTTATTACTATCTCCCTCTAACATTTGTGTTTGTTTGTTTGTTTGTTCTTAGACAGAGTCTTGCCCTGTCACCCTGGGTAGAGTGCAGTGGCATCATTGTAGTCATTATAGCTCACAGCAACCTTAAACTCCTGGGCTCATGGGATCCTATTGCCTCTGCCTCCCAAGTAGCTGAGACTACAGGCGTGTGCCATGATGCCTGGAAAGTTTTTCTGTTTCAGTAGAGACGGGGGTCTCGCTCTTGCTCAGGCTTGTCTTGAACTCCTGAGCTCAAGTGATCTTCCCACTTCAGCCTCCCAGAATGCTGGGATTACAGGTGTGAGCCACCAGGCCTGGCCCCAACATTTGATTGGAAAATTTTTCAATCATGCAGCAAAGTTCAAAGAATTGTACAGTAAACACCCACATACCCCCCACCTGGATTCTGCCATTAACACTTTCCTCTACTTGCTTTATCACACGTCTGTACATCCCTCATCCCTCGATCCACCTGATTTTTTAGTACATTTCACAGTAAGTTGCCAGGATCTCTGCTCTTCCTTCCAAATGCTTTAGAATGCAGTCATTAGCTAGAGCTCAATATTTGTTTCTGATTTTTTTTTCCCTTGGAGGAAACTTGCATATAATGCATATGTAAGTGTTTTGTTTTTTTTTTTTTGAGACAGAGTCTTGCTCTGTTGCCCGGGCTAGAGTGCCGTGGCGTCAGCCTAGCTCACAGCAACTCAAACTTCTGGGCTCAAGTGATCCTCCTGCCTCAGCCTCCCGAGTAGCTGGGACTACAGGCATGCACCACCATGCCCGGCTAATTTTTTTATACATATATATTTTTAGTTGTCCAGATCATTTCTTTCCATTTTTTAGTAGAGACGGGGGTCTCGCTCTTGCTCAGGCTGGTCTCGAACTCCTGACCTTGAGCGATCCACCCGCCTCTGCCTCCCAGAGTGCTAGGATTACAGGCGTGAGCCACCGCGCCCGGCCAGTGTAAGTGTTTTATTCATAATGAGTTCTGTCAAGTGGATACACCTGTGCAAGCCACACTTTTGTCTCAAGTCACCACGCTTAATGAAATAATTTTCCTTGGACGGGAGTGGACCAGATAACTTTCTGCCACCTTTTCCAGCATTTTCAGCACCCCACATAAAAATTGTTTTTTCCAGCACATATAACTGAACTCCTCTTGGGTCAGGCCCTCTGCTGGGTGAGAGCATTGTCTGTCACCCGGGAGGTGGTGCAAAGAATGGGCTTTGGAATCATCCCAGTCTGGACTTAAGTCCCACTTTGCACTTCCTGGGACATGTCACTTCTTTAAACTTCTGTTTTTCTCTTATGTAAGATGTGAATAATACTCATTATTTTTAATGGCTTCTGAGAGGACTGAAAGAAATAATTCAAGTATTCATTAATTCAACAGATATTTATTGAGCCCTGACTTTGTGCCAGGAATGTTCCTAGACACTGGGGAGTCCGCAGTGAGCAAGACAGACAAAAACTCCTGCCTTCTTAGAGCTGAGGTGCCAGTGGAGGAGTTAAAAATAAACAAGCACATATGTACTATGATGTCTGGGACATGTGCTATGTGGGAAGTAACATGGCAGTGGTGGGACGAGGGTCTGTTTTAGGGGCTCAGGGGAGGCCCTCCCTGAGAAGGTGAACTGTGGTCAGACACCTGAGTGATGGGAGAGAACAAGTCATGCAGATATTGGTGGGAAGAACATTCCCAGCAGAGGGAACAGTGAATGAAATGGTCACAAAAAACTTCAGTACAGGGCATGGTCCGGGCCAAGGCCTGGCACATCACTGCTGCTGCTACAGCGTCTTTTGTGTTGTTCTTGGTGGTGGTATTGTTCACCTGGCAGGCGTGTGCAGGTAAACTGATGCACAGCTCCAGAGGGGGCCTGCAGTATGGTTGGGAAGAGCGCTAGCCCTTCTAGAAGGATATTCCTGGTCCTTCTAGAACTTGAGGTGGGGGACTGCTCCTTCCCCGGACTGGGCCACAGCTGTTGATCTCTGCTGTAGCCTGCATGGAGCGGCGCAGCACAGGTGGCCGTTGAAGGGCAGATGCTGCAGCCATTGACCACCACCTATCCCCGGTCTCTCTCACTGCAGTGCCCATTCATGGATGAGCGCATCATGTGTTTGCACAGTAAGATCAAGAGTCAGGCGCTGGAGTTTCCAGACCAGTGAGTATCATCCTTCTATTCTGCCTCACCTTCCGCTCCAAGTTCTGGGCAGTCCTGCGCATCTGTCTCCACGCCTGACATGTCTCCCACCCCCAGGCCAGACATAGCTGAGGACTTGAAGGACCTGATCACCCGAATGTTGGACAAGAACCCTGAGTCGAGGATCATGGTGCCAGAAATCAAGGTACCTACTGCTGGCTCCACTGAGTTGGCCCCTCAGCTCGGCCTCCGTCCATGCTGGACAGTGTTTGGCTCCACGTTGCCTCAGCCAGGCACCACTCCCACGTCCACGGCGCCACACTCCCCTCGGCACTGCTGCTCTCCCATGACCTGGGGCCTCTGGGCTGCTGGGGGCTGGCAAGGGCGGGGGAGGAGGATTTGGGCATCATGATCACTGCAATTGTGGGAATGGGATCTGTGACCAGCCAGCGAGACAGCCTGCGCTTGCTCTGATTCGCGTGGGCCGATGTGTCCACCCCTGTGGGCTGAACTGGGGCCCCTGTGTGCTCCACGCTCTGCTGCCAGACCTCAGATCCTTTCCAAAGGGCCAGTCCCTTTGAGAAAGCGCAGTGAGGGCAGGAGGAAGTTAATGAGCAATTTGACCTCCCAAGCCAGCTGCCTTGTTGCAGAAAGCACTATTAGGAGACCCCTGGACACTCCCACATGCCTGCTAATGCCACAAGCACACATCTGGCCCTTTTACAAATCCAGAAATTTTCCCTGGGACCTCTTGAGCACCTACCTAACTGGCATTTGAAGGTGTCTTAAGAGAGGGCTGCCTGAAAAGTCACAGATTAGGGCTTGGACCCCAGGGGTACAGAGTCGGGGCAGACCCCTGTCTGGGTCCTCTCTTGATTGTATCCTTCCAGCTGGTCTCACTGTTCTTCCCCAGGCCTATGTTTCCCATTCTGTGAAATGGGGAGACAGCCGCCTGCTCTGAGCTGAGCCTTCAGGCGTCCGGGGAAGTTCCTGAGGAGTGATGGGTGCTCCTCAGGCAGCCGGGCAAACAGATGCCAAATTCCGGTCACTTCTGCCAAGACCTGGGGCCAGATGGAGAATTGGTCTTAGATACATCTCAGCCTCTCAGCCCCTCCCATTCTCTGTTTCTCCATCTGCTCCACATTTCCTCCCGTCTCACCCACCCCTGCCCTCTGCCTGGCTCGCAGCTCTCTTGCATGCCTGAGCACAGCCTCTGCCGCTCGCATGCCCTCCTGGCTCCGCTCGCTGGCAGGGCCTTCCAGGGGCCTCTGTGCCCGTCCCTCACCCCTCCTGTCATTCGTTGAAGCTGCACCCCTGGGTCACGAGGCACGGGGCGGAGCCGTTGCCGTCGGAGGATGAGAACTGCACCCTGGTCGAGGTGACCGAAGAGGAGGTCGAGAACTCGGTCAAACACATTCCCAGCCTGGCGACCGTGGTAAGGCGAACGGACCGCTGACTGAAAGGGACCCAGAGAGCCTGAGGCAGGGCCCGGCGGGACAGAGCTGGACACAGGCAGGGGCCATCCCTAGCCCATAGCCACTGGCCTCTGGGCCTTGGTCACACACCAGGCCAGGTGACCTCGCATATTCCAAGCCAGGTCCCATGTTACCATGGGGTGGAGGTGTCCCTCTCTGAGGAGCATGCTGCCCCCTCTGGAATCCTGCTTTCAGAGCGTGTCAGGGGAGAGGAACCCAGGGAAGGACCAGGCAGGAGCCAGGGGTGGGACATGCAGCCGAGGTCCCTAAGACGGGATTCCCACCTGGCGGGACCTGCAGTCTCCAGGGCAGACGGCTCAGCGTGTCTCACATTTGCCATGTGGGCGGCTCCAGGGCTGGGGCAGAGGCTCCCACTCACATGCCTCAGAAAGTTCTTCCTGACTCCTCAGGGTGGCATTTTGCTTAGGAGCCACTGGGCCTCCTTTTATGGCCTTGAATTTGGGTCCTGACCCAGGAAGAAGGAGCCAGCATGTAGAGTCCTCAGGCCTAACCTTGGAGACTCTGGGAATCACCCACTCACTGAGACCCCATCCAGGAGGGTGTCTGGCTCCAGGAGGGAAAGCAGAAGCCCTGGGACAGAGACCAGCTGGCTGTCACACTGTGGCCACCTTGACAGCCCTGATTCTATGTGCCCAGTACCAGCCCCAGCAGGCAGGCATCGGGCTCTGGGATGGACACACGAAGTCTCGTGTGTCTGCAAAGACACACTGTCCAGCCTGTAGGGACAGCCCCTTTAGGAGCCTTGCTGCTGGCTCCTTCTCTTCCAGCTTTGCACCTCTCCCTTCTGCCTCCCCACACTTCCTCTCTCCTCCTTGCAAGCCCCACTCCCCAAGGCCGGGGGGTTTATCTACATCCTCCTCCCTTGCTCCCCCACCTGGGGCCTGTGCACGACCTTTACTGGTAGACTCACCCAAACCTAATCACCTTCCTCATCCTCCGTCTACCCGCTGCACCCATATCCTGCACCCACGGAGGGGGAGGCAGCTGGTGTCAAACTCTGTACCTGCCATGGGTTATTCTGTTCCAGACTTGGAATGTTCTAGTCCTGAATCAGTCCCCCCTTTTGGCTCCCCAGGTCTCAGCTGCAGGTTCTTGGGAGAAGGTGACCCTGGAGGTCTGGAGTAGGCATTCATTATTCCAGAAACACTTCTCGGACACAGTGGTTTCTCAGGCCTGTGCTGGGAGCAGAGGGTGGGAGTGCAGCAATGAACAAAACCCTCACGGCCCCGTCATCCTTGAGAGGCAGATGCTGGTCAAAACACCGACGATATATTAATATATTCAGTGCAACTGAGGGGCTGCGAGGCATGCCCCTAACGGAGGGACACTTGGCCCAGGCAGTGGGTCAGGAAAGGCTTCCTGGAAGATGTGGCTACACACCGAGAGGTGCTGGCCTGGCTGAGAGAGGGTAGAGGGGCAAACACATGCCTGGCAAGAGAGAACTGGGCCCAAAAGAAGCTTCCAGATAGCAGGGCAAGGAAGGTGGAGGGAGGGTGCAGTAAATATGTAAATGTTGACCCCAAGAGCCCAGGGAAGTTCCTGCAGGGTTTCAATCGGGGCAGCTGGAGCAGGGAGGGGCAGACAGGGGCTAAGGAGCTGTCCAGCTCGGAACTGGATTATGAGGTCCAGGCCCCTTCCATGTGTTCGCCGTTCAGCAAGCACTCACTGAGCGCCCAGCACATGCTAGGCACGGGACACAGAGACAAATGAGGTCCAGTGCCAGCTCTCGGGGGGCTCCCAACCTCATAAGAAAGATGACCCGGAAAGAATCACTCCCCTGTGCAATCAGAGGTCAGCACAGAGGGGAATAAGGCCTCCGCCGGGGAGGAGCTCCTTCTGCTGGTCTGACAAGACCACAGGGGAGGGGGCAAGGCAGGCTAACGAGGGGGAGGACACCTGCCAAGGCCCAGAGGAAAGAGGGGCTGTTGCGTCCCAGTGACTGGGAGAGCCTCACCAGGGGGCATGGACTTCGTTCTCCAAGTCTGCAGTTTTCTTTTTTTTATTGAGGTGAATTCACATAGCATAAAATTAACCACTTTAAAGCAAACAATTCAGTGGCATTTAAGACATTCACAATGTTGTGCAGTTATCACTTCAGTAGTTCTGAAACATTTTTACACCTTGAATCCCACCATTTCGGGAGGCCAAAGTGGGAGGATTGCTTGAGGCCAGGAGTTCGAGACCAGCCTGGGCAACATAGTGAGACCCTACCTCTAAAAAATTAAAATTAAAAAAACAAGCTGGGTGTAGTGATGTGCACCTGTAGTCCCAGCTACTTGGGAGGCTAAGGCAGGATCGCTTGAGCCCAGGAATTTGAGGTTGCAGTGAGCTATGATCATGCCACTACCCTCCAGCTGGGATGACAGAGTGAGACCCTGTCTCTTAAAAAAAGTTCTGAGGCCGGGCGCGGTGGCTCACGCCTGTAATCCTAGCACTCTGGGAGGCCGAAGCGGGTGGATCACTCAAGGTCAGGAGTTCGAGACCAGCCTGAACAAGAGCGAGACCCCG
>NW_012154285.1:5098670-5130630 GCF_000956105.1 Propithecus coquereli
AAAAAAAAAAAAAAAAAAAGTTCTGAAACATTTTCATCACCTCATTAGAAACCCCCCTGTTCATCAGTCCCCCCATCCCCTGGCAATCCCTAATCTACTTTCCATCCCTATGGATTTATTTATTCTGATGAGTCATAAATCATGCACTGTGTGGCCTTTTATGTCTGGCTTCTTTTACTTAGCGTCATGTTTTCAAGGTTCATCCAAGTTGTGACGTGTCAGTGCCTCATTCCTTTTTATGACTAACTGCACGGTATGAAGACACCACATTTTGTTCATTTCTTCAGTTCATGGACATTTGGGTGTTTTTACCTTTTGGTAAATTAGTGTTTTTTAAACAGTTATTTTTCTTGTTAGCAACAACCCCTAAAAAAAAAGCAGTTCATTCAGTACCTGAAATAGCTTGAAGGGGCACCACACTCTGGCGGGGGTTGGGGTGAGGCCCAGAGCTGGCTCCTCAGTGACGTCTGTGGGTCTGAGGCCATTCCCTTCACGCGACGCAGCAGCCAAAATCATCACCAAGGGTGATTGGTTCACTCCCTTGCTCCAGAATTTTCCAGGGCCAGCAGCAGGCTAGGTTCCAGACTCCTTCGGGTGAGGGATTCTGAGTCAGGGAGTGAGGGAATCAGATCTGGGTTTCAGAAGGGATGGGAGGGAGGGGGGAAGAAGATGAGCAGGGGCCGAGGGCGGTCGTGCAGGAATGGCTCCATGTCTCAAAGGACCCTCTCCTCCCCTGGCAGGGCTGTCTCCCAGCCACGCTGAGGACCCGGCCTGTGTCAGAGCCAGCGAGGCAGAGGCACCAGCGAGTTCCCACTCCCAGCTGTGGACGAGGCCAGCCGCCAGCGTCTCTCAGGCGTGGAAGGGCCTCTGGACTCTCTGAGCTCCTCTTCCTCACACCACGCCAGCCTGGGAACTGGCGGTCCTCATGGTCCTGGGATGTTTCCCCTCCTCCAGTAAAGTGCTGCCCCCCTGAGAAACTGGTACCCTCGTATGTTGCTGGTGGGAACGTAAAATGGTGCAGCCGCTGTAGAAAATAGAATTAACACATTATCCGGAAATTCTACTCCTAGTCTGTGCCCAGGAGAAATGAAAACATTTTGCGTGGAATACATGCTCACACAAACATCTGTACACAGCAGCACTGTGCACAAAAGCCAAAAAGTGGAAGCACTCCAAGTGTCTGTCAGCAGATGAATAGACAAGGAAACGTGGTCTGCCCACACAAAGGATCACTACTGGGCCACAAAAAGGAACGAAGCACTGATTCATGTGACAATGCAGGCCAACCTCGGAAACATGATGCTAAGTGAAAGGAGCCAGTCACAAAAGGCCACATTTGTATGATCGCATTTATAGGAAATGTCCAGAATAGGCAAATCTATGCAGACAAAGATTAGTGGTTGCCAGGGGCTGGGGCTGGGGGGAACGAGGAGTGACTGCTAACAGGTATGGGGTTCTTTTTGGGGTAATGTAAATGTTCTGAAATCAGATGGTGATGATGTGACTATACTAAAAACCATTGGCTCATATACTTTTAAATGGCGAATTTATGGTGTGTGAATTATATCTTAAAAAAAAAAAAAGCAGCCCCCACCCCCAGAATTATACCTGGGAAGCAAGAGTTTGTTTCTCATTGGGGTGGTTATGATGGATTTTACTGAAAATAAAGGCCTGGCCCTGAAGACAAGGCAGGTTGATGGGCCGGGAGGGCACATCCAGCTGTAGCTCGGGTGAGACAGTACCAGGTGTGCCCAAGGGACAGTGCAGAACCGCTGCCCTGGAGCGCAGGGCCCCATGGGATCGGCTAGACTGGGACTAGATTATGTCAAGCCTTGAACGTCAGACCAAGCAATGTGGACCTTGTCTTGCCAGCAGCCAGGGAGCCAGGGGAGGTTTTGGAACAAGTCAGACTCAGGGATGGCTCTGGGAGGTGAATGCTTGGTAGGAGGGACGCTCCCCAAACAGCCTCCCTCAGAGGCCCACGGTCGGCTGCGAGCCCTAGGAGCTGGCAGGGGCTCGGGACAAGGAAGAAGGAGGATGTTGCCTGGAATCTCCCCCTACGTGGCCAAACAGTCACCCGCCACCTCTTCTCTCCCCTGTCAGATCCTGGTGAAGACCATGATACGCAAGCGCTCCTTCGGGAACCCTTTTGAAGGTAGCCGGCGGGAGGAGCGCTCGCTGTCAGCGCCTGGAAACCTACTCACGTGAGTGCCCACCTGCCTTCCTCCTGGGGTGGGGGGCTGGAGGCCGAGCTTGGGGCAGCCCTGCCCACACACTTAAGTGGCCCCTTCCTTAAGTGGTACCACCTGGGAAGGCTCAGATGAGACCCATGAGGGAAGTGAGCAGCCGCGGGTTGTGGTTTCACCCCGTCCTAGGCTCAGCCCACCTCTTGCTGACAGCTAATCCACACTGAAGTTTTACCTTTCTCGGGGAGGGGCTTGCACTTTATTTGGGGGCCCTTGGCAGTCAGAAAGCACTTTTGTGGCCCAGAAGTGTGAGTGCTCAATGGTGGGATTGGAGGCCCTGTGAGGGGTAAGCAGTGTGGTCTCACTCGGACCTTGCGTGTCCGTGTAGAGAGGTGTCCACTCACCTGCTTGTCAAGACCGCCCTGGACCGGCTCTGTGAGGCTGGTGCTTGGGGTCTGAGTGTCTCTGGAGTGGGGACGGGCGTCTCATGGATCCCAAGTGTTCCTTCTCACTTCCCTTTCCCCCTCCTTCTGGTGATTCCAGCAAAAAACCAACCAGGGAGTGCGAGCCCCTGTCTGAGCCCAAGGTAACGCCTGCCTGCCTGTGCCGTAGCCTCTGCCGGGGCCTGGGGGCGGGGGCAGCTGCGGAGCACGGGGGCATTTCCACCCAGATGACGTCCCTCCCAGTCTGGGCTGCTGTGCCCAGGCTCCCCACCCGCCTCCAGACCTAGGGTTAGAACGAGGGGCATTGAGAGGCTTGGACCGGATGTGGGGTCATGCATGTGGGCTGGGGCTGCAGGTGCATGGCGCTCCACCTGCAATGCCTGCGGAGTCACCAGGTTTGAGGGCCCAGTGTTGCACCTGTGCAGACTTGGTGCACGTCACAGGCCCATGGCTGCCCCACCCTGAGTCTGCGTGGTCAGAGCATAGATCGGGCATGCTGTACTCTGTGGCTCTTCCTGAGGGGCTCTCCAGCCTCTGCCCTTCCTTTTCTGGTGTGTTATGACCTAGAAAATAAGCCCCTTTCCAGCCTGTTGCGAGGGGATGTGAGTCCTTTGACCCGAGTAGGAGCCAGACCTCCTTCCTCCAGGTTGGCTACCCTGCTTCCAAACACATCCAGGCCAGGTCACCAGAGCCTCCTAGGACAGATGAGGACTTTTGTCCCTATAAGACTGGGAGGTCCTGCTTGGCACCCCGATGCCCCTCCTGCTACAATGCCCAAGGCGGGCGGTGACCCCAGTGTCCTTCCCACTGAGCCTGATGTGGCAGCCTGACTCTCAGCTGGGAGCTCCAGGCAGCCATTTCTATTTCTTTTTTCATTTAATTTTTTTATTACTATTTTTTGTGACAGGGTTTCCACTCTTCACCTGGGCTCTTAGAGTGCAGTGGTGTCATCATAGCTCACTGCAGCCTCCAACTCCTGGGCTCTAGGAATCCTCCTGCCTCAGCCTCCCTAGTAGCTGGGACTACAAGCATGTGCCACCATGCGCAGATAATTTTTTGAATTTTTAGTAAAGACAGGGTCTTCCTATGTTGCCCAGGCTGGTCTCGAACTCCTGGCCTGAGGCGATCCTCCTGCCTCAGCCTCCCAAAGTGCTGGGATTACAGGCGTGAGCCACCACACCCAACCTTCTATTTCTTAAAAATAGCTTTATGGAGGTATAATTCACTTACCACACAATTCACACATTTAAAGTGTATAATGCAGTGGTTTTTAGCATATTCATAGTTGCGCAGCCGTCACCTCAATCAACTTTAGAACATTTCATCTGCCCGAGAAGAAACCCTGCACCCCTTAGCTGTGCCTGCCCAACTCCCCCAGCCCCAGCACCCACTAATCTACTTTGAGTTTTCTATGGATTTGCCTATTTCTGGACATTTCATATAAATGGAATCATACAATATGTGGCCTTTTGTGACTGGCTTCTTTCACTCAGCATCGTGTCTTCGAGGCTCATCCACGCTGTAGCATGTCTCTGCGCTTCATTCCTTCTTCTGGCCGAATGATATTCCGTCACATGGATAGACCACACTTTGTTTATCCATTCATCTGTTGATGGATATTGTTTCCACTTTTTGGCTGTCACGGATGAATACTGCTGCTATGAACGTTTGTGTACAGTGTTAGGAGCTGGCTTATGAGATGAGATTTACTGGTCACCCCTACCATAGGAGTCAGGGGCTTACATGGTAATCTAGGAGGAATGCTTGTTTGGAAATTATTCATACTTTTTAGAGGAACCTTGCTGTGCAGAGTAGAGCAGGGAAAAGGGCAGCTAGCAGTCAGAGCCTTCAGCAGACTCAAGAGGCTGCCGCGGTCACCGCCTGGTTCCCAGACATCTCTGCAGCCAGGTGGCCTGTGGCCCCACCTCAAGTGTGAGCCTCACAGCGTAATCGGGAGTGGGAGCCCAGAGGGGTGGCCCTACTGGGCCTTTCTCTTTTCAGCATCTGTGTTAGGGTCTGCCAGGCTGGGGCTGCCTCCTGTCTCTAAGCAAGTCTGCTGTTTGTTTTCTTTTTTAATTTTCGATGAGATCAAAATTGCAAGACAACAACAGACAAGAGATTGGCCCAAAGGGCTTTACCGCCCCTTCACTCTCTCACTTGTAGTCCCAGCAACACCGGGGATCCCTGCCCCTCAGCACTGAGGAGTGGGTGGGATGCTTTCGTTGTGGAAGCTGATTTAGGCATTGGGGGTCTTGGACCGGAGGCCCACCTGCTATCTGCAGTGAGACCCAGAGCAGAAGTTGAGGACCTGCCTTGGCATGTAGTTACAGCTCCCTCTTCCCCAGGGGCCTTTACCTGCCAGATCTTTTTTTTTTTTTTTGAGACAGAGTCTCACTCTTTTGCCCGGGCTAGAGTGAGTGCCGTGGTGTCAGCCTAGCTCACAGCAACCTCAAACTCCTGGGCTCAAGCAATCCTACTGTCTCAGCCTCCTGAGTAGCTGGGACCACAGGCACGCGCCACCATGCCTGGCTAATTTTTTCTATATATTTTTAGTTGTCCGATTAATTTCTTTCTATTTTTAGTAGAGATGGGGTCTCGCTCTTGCTCAGGCTGGTCTCGAACTCCTGAGCTCAAACAATCCGCCCGTCTCGGCCTCCCAGAGTGCTAGGATTACAGGCGTGAGCCACCGTGCCCGGCCAACCTGCCAGATCTTTATCAGAAACATAAAAAGCCATCTCAAAGGCGTTTCTTCCTAGGAACTACAGACGGTACCTTTTCTCTGCCCTTGTGTAGGGACAGTCCCCTATAGGGGACACAGATGAGGTCATTGTTGGGGAATGACAGACAGTGGCATGCCCAGCAGATTCTCTTAGAAGGGGACATCTGCATGATTGTGGCCAGGGGATGGACCCCTCCTTAGGGGATCCCCATCACACTTGTCACACCATCCACGCTGTCACAGCAGCAGCTCTAGCTGGGGCCCTTCAGGGACTCAAGGACTTTTCCTCTCTCATCCTTCTGAGGTGGTCCTTCCTTGGGCCTGGGTGCGGGGCCTGGGGCAGTGGTCCACAGCCCTTTCCTGAGGGCCGGCTGTGTGCCAGGCCAGGCTGGGAGGCCCCGCCCACTGCTCCCAGGAGCTCATAATGAGTGTCACAATCTCTCCCCTGCAAGAGCTTATAGCCTAAAAGGTGGGGGGGTTGAGATACCTACCTGCATAGTGTTTGTGACTTGTGTAGTGATTTAGGTGTTCCATAGGGAATTTTGCGTCTATTTTATAGCTCCTTGCTATGTTTGGCAAATGATGCTGGTCTTCCATGCAAAGGGGATGGATGCAAAATTTAAGTGAGCAAGAAAAAGGGGGAGAGGATCTCAAAGACCAGGTTAAGTAGATCACACTCCAGGTGGTGCGAGACGGCACACTGGGCAGAGGAGCCCAGGTGTGGGAGAAGCTGGCTCAGGGCCCTGCCAGCCCTTCTCTAAGTCTTAACGTTGTTTTCTGTCAAGCAGGAAGCAAGGCAGCGAAGACAGCCTTCGGGGCACCGACCCGCCCCCCGTGGGGGAGGAGGAAGTGCTCTCATGAAAGGCAGTCCCCCCAAGGAGAGTTGGGGGGCCCCAGCCCCCAGCTCCCCCGCACGCATGCATCCTCCGCGGCCCGAGGAGGTGATGGAGCCCGAGTAGCTGCCTGGATCACTCCACCTCGCATGCACGCCGAGTCGCCTCTGCGGGGCTGCTGCACCCCGCGTTTCCATAGCAGCATGTCCTACGGAAACCGAGCACGTGTGTAGAGCCTTGATCGTCATCTCTGGTTATTTGTTTTTTCCTTTGTTGTTTTAAAGGGGACAAAAAAAAAAAAAAAGGACTTGACTCCCTGACTTCGACCTTGGCCGCTGGCTGGCTGAACAGGCGGGAGTGAGGAGTTGCAGACCCGCGTGCATTTTGGGACAATTGCTTTTTAAAACATTTTGATGCCAAAAATCCTTCATTGTGATTTCAGAACCATGTCAGATATACCAAGTGAGCATGCAGGGGGTTTGAAAATCTTGGGAAAAGGAGCAGAAAACTCCGGGGCCCTGAGGCCAGGGAGTTATTGCCGCATTTGAGAGGGAGTGGAAGGGTAGGTGTGACCCCTCATGCAAACCCCAAACCGTGGCACCTTCCAGAACCTTGGACTCAAGGAACCAGAGTAGGGCTAGCCCTGAGTAGCTGCAGGGAGCTTCAATGCAACTTATTTGTAAGAAGGACTTTTTAATTTTTTATGGGTAGAATTGTAGTCAGGAAAATAGAAAGGGCTTGAAGTTTAAGTGCTTCTGGAAGGAGATTTTCCAACCCCAGAAGGGCGTTCAGCAGCTGTGGTGGGAAAAGTTTCTCCTGAAAGACGGAACAAATTTCTTTATGACAGCCACTCAAAGCGGGTTTCTGAGCTAGCCGACGGAGCTCTAGTAAATCTCTCTGTTAAATTACAAAATCTTCAGGGCAAAATCCTACACTTCCATGTACATTACATGGCTTAAGATTAAAGAAAAAATATTTTCAGTTCTCTAACTAGACTGAACTCTATAGTAGTTCAGACTTATTTAGAGCTTCCAGGATATACTTCATGGCTTCAGGCATGTGATCAGAGGTAGAGCTGATGAAACCTATGCCTGTATATATTAGCAGCTTAGCTTGTTTATAACCTGTGTATTCTAGAGACTTGCTAAGGTTTTGTTTTCATTTCAAATACTAACTGATTGTCGTAGTCAGTGAAATACTTACCCAGTTTCTGGAGGGCCATTTGGGAAATACTTTCATTCGACTGAGATGCAACGGTCATCCTTACTGTCAAAGCTAATGTAGGATCCACACTAACACTGGGGTGCCCTTTTAGAGAAGACTGTTGAAACCCAGAGCACTCAGGGTACAGGGAAACCAGGGCTTGGCACAGGAAGTTCTGCTTTGTAGCCAGAAGTCCAGGAAGAAAGGGTTTATCTTTTTGACTTGCAACTAATGTTTGAAGTTTGGTTGAGGATCGAGCGGGACTCCTTCCAGAGCCATGTGTGGGTGAGCAGGAAGTTCAAGGGGGAGGACAACTGGAAGGACTTTGCCTGGGAGATTCCGAGCTCTGCTTGCCGGTGCTCTGTGGGGTCTGGTTTGGGTGAAAGGCAGCATCGATAACTGGGCTCAGAGCACTGCTTTCCCGTAGTTTCCATCCGATCAGCCCCGGCATGAGGACTCCTCATAGAGACAAGAGCGAGGCCTTGTGACCCTCTGCCCAGCCCATTCACAGAGCCCTGGGCATTCTTGGCTTCCATAGATTTTTCTTAAGCTCTTGATTGTAGTTTAGCCAGACTTTTCCTGCAGCCGTATAAGCAGTTCAGAATTAGGGAATGCTGGTTTGGAGGAGCAAAGGTCACCCAGCCTAGGGAGGGTCGTCTTGCCTGCTAGCAGCTTTCTCTTTGTAACCTAGTACTTCCTTTTGCCCACTTCCTTTAAATATGTGGGGCAGTGACTCAGTAGTAGCCCCACCCCTTCTGGTAGCAGATGGGGTTTGATTAGGTTGCAATAAGCACCTTGCAGTGGTTAAAGCCAGCAGATCTCTAGTCTTAGGCCTGGCCTGTCTGTGAGCTCCAGCCTGGCCGAGTGGCTCGCCACAGGAAGATGGCAGCAGGTAGAAGCTTCCGCAGAACGACTCTTGTTTACACAGCCCCACCGGGCAATGCCATCTCTCCCCACCATGGAACTTACCATGTCAGATTTCTCACGTGGATCCTGCCAGCGATCAGGCAGCACCCAGCTGTTCTGGGGGCGGGTGGGTCGAGGGAGGCCCACACTGATACCTTTTTTTTTTTTTTAAACAAACACCAAAGAGAACATGGAAAGGACCCACCCCGCATGGAAAGGATAAGCCAAGAAGGCCGTATACACAAAGCATTAGAGCTACCACTCTCTTGGAGCACAAACAGTGATTTTTCAAAAGCCTGCTCGTCAGGAAAGGGGAGGAGCAGTTGTGGGCAGCTCTTCCGGGTGGGCTGAAAGGATGCCCACAGTTTCTACCACTGCTGCCTCACCTGTGGGACCAATTTGGTGTAAGCGACCTGCAGCCTGCACCTGTGGCCTCGAAGGAAGCACAAATCCTCCATCCCCTTCCGTTTCCTCTGTCCTCTCCCACCTCCCTGTCCATCCCACGGGTCACCAGTGGCCCCCAGAAAGCCTTATCCAGCCTCTTATTGGCACTTGGGGCTCCAGAGGCCTCTCCCCACTGATCTCGCCTTTGTCACGAGGCAGGGCTCCCGTCCTCAGAGCCCTCTGGGGACAAGGAGGGGAATGCCTGAGCAGGTAGATGCAGGCGTGGCCCGTCACTCTCACTCATCTTCCAGAGGGGAGCTTCACGCTGCCTAGTGGAAGAACCGTGACTTCCACTGGCTTCCAAGGTGCTAGGGAAGGTTTCAAGGTCATGGGTTCCCATCTTCTCTCCAGCTGCACGGGCTGAGTTTTGCGGGACTGCTGACTTTTCTATTCTGTGATTTATTTAACGCCCGACGCTTCTGTTTTATTCCTGATCCTTTCTACTATGCATTTTCCTTTTATCAGGTGTACAAAGTTAAATACTGTGTATTTATCACTAAAAAGTACATGAAACTTAAGAGAAAAATAAGCTTTTGGTGTTTTTCCACAGATGTTTAAGCTTCTCTGTAAACTTGAAATAAATGAACGCGAAATGGTGCAAAACCTGGGCCTCGGGGATTTTTTTGTTGGTGGTGGTTTATTTAGGCCGCCTGTCCTTATGTCTGCAGTGAGATCAGATGCCCAAGTCAAGGGTAACGTATGCAGCAAAGCCCTAATTTGTAGCATGTCCTAGCATCTTGATGCTCAGTGTGGTTCCCAGACTAGCAGTGTGTCACCTGGAGTGGGTTAGAAATCAGATGCCCAGACCTGGTTCAAACCTGTTCCCTAGGTGACTTGTCTGCGTGTTGAAGTTTGAGAAGCGCTGCTCTGGCAGGCAGGTGATTGCAAGATTCTGGTGGAGGCCAGAGAGGTGAGCTGTACCAGAGCAGTTCCAGTCACATTGAACACAACTGTGGGCCAGGCACACTATGTGACACTTCGCCCCATGAAATGTTAGCCCCATTTTATGGTTCATCCCCTGTCCGCTGAGGCTCAGAAAAGTTAAGACAATTGTCCAAGAGCTTGAACTTGTCAGCAAAGCCCCCAAACTTCAGAGTCCTGATGGTTGCTGGTTTCCATGGCATCTGGAGACTGTTGTAGAACCGATGCTCCTCCAAGCCAGAGGCTGAGGGCCCTCTGCATTGCACATGTGAATCTAGCCCAGGGCATTGATTTTCTGGCATTGAACCTCATTTTTCTGTCATCAAGGGGCAGAAGATGAAGTCTGAAAGATTCCTGGTCCATTGCTGCAGAAATACAGCATTAAAATCCTGGCCTCGAAGAGTCAAGAGCAGGGAGTTCCTGTTTGAAGATCCCACTGAGACTCTGATGAAAGTGGAAAGAAGTGCACGCAGATGTATCATTCTGCAGAGTTGTGGGGGTCCCTGAGACTCCTGGAAGCCCATGCGTGGATGTGAGGTTGAAGGATTCCTATTTAAGAGACAGCACCAGGGCTAGGGAGTGGGGACGCAGCCAACACAAGATGACTCTGGTGAGTAAAATAAGTAGCGTCCCCTCACCCCAGCTGGCCTTGCATTCCATTTTAGAAAAGAGGCCAAAGTGTCTCCCGCTCCAGAAGACAGCCAGTAACTCTCACTCCTTAGCCTGCAGGATATTAATAATAAACAAACCATTTGCCTTAGTCCATTTTGTCCATTCTGCTGTAACAGAATACCCGAGACTGGGTAATTTATAAAGAACAGAAATTTATTTCTCACAGTTCTGGGAGTTCAAGATCAAGATGCCAGCAGGTTGGGTGTCTGGTGAGGGCTGTCCTCTGCTTGCAAGAGGGCACCTTGGTGCTGCATCCTCTGGAGGGGAGGAACGCTGTGGCCTCACGTGGTGGAAGGTGAAAGGGCAAAATGCAGATGAACTCCCCCTGATCCTACTTGGGAGGGCAGGGCCCTCAGGACTCAGTCACCTCCCAGTATGGCTGCGTTGAGGATTAAGTTTCCAATACGTGACTTTTGGGGGACACATTCAGACCATATCACCATGCCTAAAAATTCTAAGTCCATTTGATCCATGTGCTCAAGCAAGCATGTTTTTATTTCATTTATTTATTTTTTGAGACAGTCTGGCTCTGTCACCTAGGCTAGAGTGCTGTGGTGTCATCATAGCTCTCTGCAACCTCAAACTCCTGGGCTCAAGCCATCCTCCTGCCTCAGCCTCCTGAGTAGCTGGGACTATAGGCGTGCACCACCACGCCCAGCTAATTTTTTCAGTTTTTGGTAAAGACCGGGTCTCACTCTTGCTCAGACTGGTCTCAAACTCCTGAGCTCAAGTGATCCTCCTGCCTCGGCCTCCCACAGTGCTGGGATTATAGGCAGGAGCCACCATACCTGGCCACAAGCACATTTTTAAAAGGCAGCATGAACCAAAGCTTCATCTGAGGAATTTGGTAAACTTTTTTTCCAAAAGCAAGAAAAGCCCAGTTTGGTCATTTATCCAGCAGCTGCAGAGCACTTCTAAAATAATCATTCTCCTCAGTGCTTGGAAAGGAATTTATGGCAAAGGTGGGGGGGGGGTGCAAACTGCTTCCTTTAGGGGGATTCTGAACACCTGATGCAGAATTAAGTCAGTGTGAAGTCGCAGCTGGAAATAGCTTCCTGAACACTTCACGCCTGTGGTGAGCCAGGTATAGGTGGTGCTGATTTTGGTTGGAGACTTAGGAAGCAAATGGGGAGGAGAAAGGACAAGCTACTGCCATGTTACCTACCTAAAACTGTGACCTATAGTGCAGTGCTGTCATTTTATGTGAAAATGTAAGCACAGGTAAGACGTCGCTAGAAAAAAAATCATGTAAACTCTACGGGAACACAACCTAATGAAGATCAAAATTCTTAGGCTTTTAAAATAAGTGGGGGAAAAATGAGAAAACGCCAAAAACAGACTGTTTCAGGGACCTTTTCTGAGCACAGTGAGCTGGACAATAATCAGATTTATTGGTTGTAGTAAAAGGGTAGGAAGGAAAGTTCTAGCACATGCTATGAGACAACACATGCAAGGATTAAGAAAATCTTGTTTTAATGTTTGGTCCTCAGTCACCTAACTCTACCTCATGACCTCAAGGACAGAGTCCCTGGTTGTGGGGAGAGGGATGGCTGCTCAAAGTCTCGTGACCACACCAGGTGGCCTTCCCTTCCTCCTAAAGTGCTTGAACAGAGTTGCCGTGGCTGGGAGGGCTGGGCCTGTCCCGCAGGCAGCTGCAGACAGGAGCTTCTGAGGACGGGCAGCCCCC
Source organism: Propithecus coquereli (assembly GCF_000956105.1). Taxonomy (NCBI): domain Eukaryota; kingdom Metazoa; phylum Chordata; class Mammalia; order Primates; family Indriidae; genus Propithecus; species Propithecus coquereli. Next base: position 5,110,685 of record NW_012154285.1, read on the forward strand.
GAGGCCCTAGAGCAGGCCCCAGCCCTGGAAGCTACAGCAGTGTCACTGCCCCTGGGCCAGCACTCACCCTGGTGACCCCAGGCTGCAGGGACAGCAGAGTTGACCCAGCCAAGAACAGACTGGTAACCTACTGTGCTGAGTGGGCAAACAAACCCTGAACAGGAAAGCCAGGAGCTGCTGGGCAACCCTGAGTACTTGTGGAGAATGAATCGGAGTCTGGAACCTTCTCTGGGGTGACATGGCAGCCGTTTCATTTCTCCCGCCTCCTCACGGTGCTTCGATGGGGCCGTGGGGAGCCCAGGTGGGGGTAAGCATCACTGGTCCGTCACTCATTAGCAAGACCCTGCAAAGAACGGTCAGCAGGTAAGTGCACCCCCGGCACGCACTGCCCCCAGACAAGCCTGGCGTCTGCAGTGAGGTGTCTTCCCTGAGGCCTTCTGGACAGTCCTTCACAGCCAGGGGCACGCAAGTGGATCCTAGGCATGGGACCCAACCCTTCCTGTTATACAAGGTCAGTTTAAGTAGTGTGTGGACATAAATTTTGTCATAATGTCCCTTACCATAACTAACTTGAGACATCATTGACTGAAGCAAGGCTAGGTTTTAAAGAGTGAGTCCGTCTGAAGACAAGTATGAAGTAAACACTAGTACAGTGGTCTGGAGGCAGAGCGGATGCAGAGTGGCGTGGCTGCCACGGTAGACAACGTGCCGGAATAGCGCCAGCCTCTGTAGAAGGGCCTCCCCAGACAGGCCCAGGGCAGGGTTCTTTCACCACTGGGACAAGAGACAGGTAAGATGCTTGGGTATCCTGCCTGCCAGGAGAACAGGAAGGGCCTACCTGCTCGTAATCTTCCACGTATTTATATTTCTTCTCCCGATAGTAGTATCTTTTCTTCATGCAGTAGAGGACTATGACATCACAGAGCACTGTTGCCTGAATTTAGCACAGGGCGAGACAGAATGAGCCGGGATGCTTTTAGCCCCGTTACTCTGTGTGTGCCCCTTCCCACACAGCCTGGAATCTTCTACTGGAAAGGAAAGGCTCTGCCATCTCCCCAAGAGGCCTGGTCTTGGGAAGGGAAGGTAGAGGAGGGGTGGAGTCAAGAGCAAGCAGCCTAGGGGGTCAAGTCTAGACACAAGTCCAGGGTCCAGGATGCCAACCAGGGTCTCCTCTCACTGTGCTGACTGCTACTGAGGACGCCCGGCCCAGCAGGGTGAAGGGAAGGGCCTGTACCACTCACCACCCCCAACAGCGCCAGGCCGGAGCCAATGTTGATCATGGTAGGGATGATGTCAAATTTCCCAGCCTGCGAAGACAAGAGAAAAAGAAATTAAGTTTCTACAGGGGTAGGGAGAGGGCCCGTGTCCCTGCGGGGTGTGAACAAGGGCTGGCAGCGGGGAGCCAGCAGCAAGCTACCTTTCCGAACACGATGATGTCGAAGCGGATGCCATATGCCTTGATGAGAGTGCGCTGCTCGTTGCCAGCGAAGTCATTGTAGTACTTGGCAAACCTGGGGAGAAGAGGGCAGATTAGAGGGAACTGGCACAGGATCCTGGGTCCTGGGAAAGGATGTCCCTTGCAGAGCTGGCCCTGGCTAACAGTCTGCTCTACCTGCTGAGCAGACACTAGAGTACCTCAGGGCCTCTCTGCTGGCTGATGTGAGCTCACGGGGTGGAGGGACACAGCGAAACCTCCCCCTCCAGCATCAATGTCCCCTCCCACAAGACGGCTGAAGCCCTACCCTCTTGCTCTGAATGTCCTTCCTGATAGGGCCAAGCCATCTGCCTCCCTCAAGGGGACCCTGGGTCCCTAAAAGTGAGCATGTGGCCAGCCAGTGCTGCAGGTGGGGGACTGAGTCAGCTGAGAGACTCACAGCACCAGCCCTGAGCATTTTTTTTTTTTAAGAGACAGGGTCTTACTCTGTCACCCAGGCTGGCGTGTAGTGGTGCAATCATAGCTCACCATAACCTCAAACTCCTGGGTTCTGGTAATCTTCCTGCCTCAGCCTCCCAAGTAGTTAGGACTACAGGTTCATGCCACCACACCTGGCTAACTTTTTAAAAAGCTTTTTGTAGAGACAGGGTCTTGCTATATTGCCCAGGCTGGTCTGGAACTCCTAGCCTCAGGTGATCCTCCTACCTTGGCCTCCAAAGTGCTGGGATTATAGATGTGAGTCACCATGCCTGGCCTTTTTTTTTCTTAAACCATCAATGAATGAATGGATAAACAAAATGTGATCTCTCCATACAATGGAATAGTATTTGGCCATAAAAAGAGATGAAGTACTGATAAATGCTACAACATGGACGAACCCCAAAAACATGATGGTGAGTAAAAAAGGCCAGGTAGTGTATGATTCCCTTTATATGAAATGCCCAGGTTGTTAGCGGCTGGGGACGATAGAGGGTGATAGCTAAAGGGTACACGGTTTCTTTTTGAGGTAATAAAAATGTTCTGAAATCAACTGTGATGAAGGTTGCACTTACCTGTGAATATACTGGAAACTACTGAAATCTACACTTGAAATGGGTGAATTGTATGGCATATGAATTGTACCAATAAAACTATTTAAAAGTATATATAGCAACTTTGTGAGGCTGAGGTGGGAGGATCCCTTGAGGTCAGGAGTTTGAGACCAGCCTGAGCAAGAGCAAGACTCTGTCTCTACTGAAAATAGAAAAATTAGCTGGGCGTGGTGGTGTGTGCTTATAGTCCCAGCTACACAGAAAGCTGAGGCGGGAGGATCGCTTGAGCCCAGAAGTTTGAGGCTGTAGTGAGCTATGATGATACCACTGCACTCTAGCCCAGCCAACAGAGTGAGATCTTGTCTCAAAAATAGAAAAGAAAAAAATACACATAGCGGCAGATGGTGGGGGGAGAATCACTGAGACATGGTACCATTTGCTGGCCCGTGTTCTATGGGGATCTACCAGGAGCCTGCACCTACACCCTAGGCAATGATCTGTCTGGCCCACAACTTGCACCTCACAATCCAGGTCTGGGAGACTCAGGTGGGGCCTGATGCTGGCCAAGGTCAGGTGAGTGGGTGTCCTGAGGGCTCCATCAGCTTCTCTGTTCTAAGATCCTAACCCAAGCTTGAGGTTTCCATGGTGGTTTCTATCAGAACCGTGTGACGGTCGAGATGCAGCAACATAGATCTAACTGCTAGGAAAAAATGTCAAGGTCTGCCCTACTCTCAGTGAGCCACACGGTTCCAAAGGACAGCAGATCCTACAGTTTCGGAAATTTCTTACTCTCCCATGTGCATCTGATGCCATGCATCACCGCTAGGGGGAGACAAGTGCAACACAAAAGAGCTGCTGACCGGCTCAGATGGCCTTGCAGGGCCTATTTTTCAGTGGCCACGTGTGGGAGAAATGCAGCAAAGGGCATGTGGAAATGGACGTGGCTGCAGATTTTGCTGCCTCAAGGAGATGGCAGTTGTGACCCTGGCCTAGCCCTCAGATTACCAGCTGCACTGGGTTGAACAGCATCCCCCCAGATTCACATCTACCCGGAACCTGGGAATGGACGTTATTTGGAAATAGTGTCTTTGCAGATGCAATTTGTTAAGATGAGGTCATACTGGAGTAGGATGGGCCCTAAATGCAGTGACTGATGTCCTTATAGGAAGAGGAGACACAGAGGGACGAGGGCTGTGTAACAGAGGCAGAGACTGGGCAGCCCCAGGAAACTGGTTCACCAGCATTTTCAGCAGCGACACCAGCGAAGGCCTTTCTTGAGCCTAAGAACCTGTATCCCCTCTGGAGATTCTGGGGCAGGCTCAGCCTTTGAGAAGCCAATTGCTGGGCCAGGCCCCAGAGGCCTTTGGACCAGAGGATGACAGGATCATCTGCTCCTTGCAACAGCGGGTGGAGGTCATGGCGGAGGCTGGCCCTGGACAGCTCAAGCCACCAGCCTTTCCTGGCTGCTCTACAAATGATCTCAACACGTTTCTCGTGACAGGGAAGGGCAAGGAAGTCTCTTGGGCTGGGATGCCACTGGGGCAAGATGCTGCCTGGAGCACTTTCCCTGGCATGGCCTTCCCCCCTTGGATGGAGGATGGACAGCCTGCCTTTGGGGTGCCGCCTAAGTGTTGGATGCCCCCACAGAAGAGTGACCAGCCACCAGCACCCCCACTACACGAGTGATGGGGCCCAAGCTCATGCCCACCTAAAATTGTAGCCGGGAGACACATTGTGGTCGACGTCCCGGGTATCAAGGCGGCGGAAGGAGTACTTGGGCAGGCAGAGGGCGGCGGCTCTGTCCAGGTTGCAGTCCCAGTTGACTTGGATGCCCATGATGCCCCCCTGGGAGTGAGGCAGGGCAGCAAGGTGCTCATCGGCGCCGGCTCTGGCGCAAGACACGTCCAGTCATGCTGGGAAAGCCAGGGCCTGCACCTACCTCGACAGCCATGTCCTGGAAGCTGTGTCCTGCATTCTCCACTATGTCGCCGAGACGGAATATGGGGCAGAAGGGATCTGTTTTGGCATCATAAATGCACGACTTGAGGTAGGCAGTGGTGATGTTGGGAAGGATATTCCTCCTAAACTCGGGGGCAAGCAAAAAATCAGAGCAAGGAAAACCTCAGGGAAGAGCCAGAAGTTTCTCCAAGACATGGGTGAACTCACACACCTGGCTGCCACTTACTTGCTGAAATTAAATTTGGGATACCAGATGTTGTTCTTAACTAAAAGAGTGAAGTTTTCTGCAGCCCTTAAAAAAGCAGGTCTGAAAAAAATTATAACATATTGTTAATAACAGTACAAATATCTATTTATATAGTCACATACCTATGTAGTATTGTAAAAAACTTATACATATGTATCTTACAATGTCATGTAGTCAAGAAGAAGAGGAAGCATCTCAAGCATTTTCTACGTAAACACTAGGTCAAGGGAAGAGATTAAGCCAAGCCTTCCAGGTTCTTCCTCTGGTGGAAGGGCAGGGCCTTTGCCCCCAGGCAGTGGGAACAGAGGAACCTGCGGGGTGGCTGGGGAGGGCCGAGTCTGGAGGCCTCGCTGGAAATGATTCAGTGGCACTGCTGGGTTTCAGGGCTTGCCTCGCTCGCTCTGGTGTTCTCGGGGCAACGAATGTTCAACAGATCTAGTTTTACAAGTCAACGCAAAATTAAATTTCACCTACAGGCTGGATCCTGACCTCATCTGAAAAGCACACAAAAAGCACCTGCCTACTGGCGCACCCGCCTTTTCTCAGAAGTGCCACGCCAGCTCCGGGCTGACGACACAAGTTGAATCTCTCCCCGAGGGGGCTCATTTCTCTGGTGGATTCTACAGGCGAATGCTGCACTGTATGGCTGACCCTTCTGCGGGGGAGGCCTCCCCTGATCTGGGTGGGATCTTTGAAGTCATAAATAGCATCAGTCGCCTTCCCAGCCCTGAGACAGGAGCAAGGCCAATGACAGGGCCACAGTGAGGAGAGCTGAGCCCGTCCCTGTTGCTGCCAAGTAAAGGCCTTGATCAAGGCACTTCTCTCAGGGCTGTAAAGTCCCCATTCCTTCAAGAGAGGGATTGTAACAGGGTTTTTCAAACTTTTGCCATTTTGTCATTTCCTGTACTATAACTGCACCCCCACATCTGTGTACCTCATATGCAATACTTCAAGATCGACTCATCTTTTTAAAAAAATTGAGATGAAATTCACGTAACATAAAATTAACCATTTTAAAGGGAACAGTGCAGAGGCATTTAGTACATTCACAGTGTTGTGCAACCATCGCCGCTATCTCATTCCAAAACATTTTCATCACCCCAGAGGAAACTGCCCACCCACTGGGCACTTCTGCCCATTCCCCCTCCCCCAGCCCCTGGCGCCCACTAATCCACTTTCTGTCCCTATGGATTTGCCCGCACTGGATGTTGCATATGAATGGAATCATATACAGGTTGAGTATCCCTTATCCTTTATGCCAGAAGTGTTTTGGATTTTGGATTTTTTTGATTTTGGAATTTTGCATCCTGCAAATGGAGCTGACCAGAGGCAGCCTGGAGCAGAGACTGGTGTTGTTCCTTGAGCCCCAGTGCTGGCCATGCTGGCTCTTTTTGGTTTGACTGAGTAAACCTCCCCCTGCCTCGCATACCTGTGTGTGTGTGTGTGTGTGTGTGTGTGTGTGTGTGTGTTAGGTGTATTTGTGCAAATGTGCTTAAGGCACTGAGAAATGTTTCCTGTCAGTTATTTGCAACTGAAAAAGTCCTTACAAGTGAGTCATCTGCACCCATATCGTGAGTGACAAACACTTGTGGTCCACCGCGCCACTGACGGCGACCGCTTTGTGGTTGAGAACCGCTGTCCTAGGGCAGCCTGCCTGCACAGACGCCAAGAGCACATGAAAAGCCGCAACACACAGGCTTAACTCTTCTGCCGCCTCCGCTCAAGGCCAAGACCGGGTATTTCCTTCCCAGGGGCAGGACTCACTTTGGCACGTGTGTGTCGTCCTCTACCGGACACCAGGCTGCCACCTCACATGTCTTCACAGAGCCATCAAAAGGCACGCATCTGCCAGTCGAGACTCCTACAGGGGCAAGGGGGACCCAGGGCCAGGGATGTCTCCTATTTTCCACCTTTGTGGGGTAAAGGTGAGAGCCCCTCCATAGCATCCTATGCAGCCAATCTTAAGCTGGTCCGATTCCAAGATTTAGGCAGTGTCCAGGAATTGGAATCGGGGGAAGACAGTCACCTGAGTGCTGGCCACATCGCTGCTGACTCATGGACAGGGTGACGTCAAGCCACAGAACCAGGCAAGATCTGGGATGGTTTTGGGGGCTCACACAACAGAGGTGAGTATAGAGAGGGGGCCCCAATCTCGACACCAGGCTGACCCAGGGGCATGTGAAGGAATTGGGGGTTTTTCTTTACCCCTGAGATTTCTCTTTGAGAGACGCTCCACAGGGGAGGCGATCTTGTCGGGGGCCGCCCTCCCCCGGTGGCTGTAAGCTCATACCGTTGCTATGGGTGCCTGCGGAGCCAGCAGTGCAGTTGGCATCTGATCTACAAACGGTGGTCTTATCTGGAATCTGGGAAAAGAAGAACAAGTGAAAACAAGCTCCACGTGGCTGGCCCCTCACACAGCCAGACAGGCACAGAGAGAGCGGGTAAGGCCCGGGGAGCCACCTACCTCAGGACAGGTACCCTGGGTCTGGTTCATGGTAACGATCATGTTGGTCATAATGAAGAGGGAGTTTTCCTCCTGCAGAGTGGAGAGAGCACTGTCGTATCACCCTCGGAGTCAAGCAGAGCCCTAAAGTCAGACGTTCGCTTAATAGGACAATTCAAAAAACCCATTCTCCTCCATGAGAGTTTACAGGCTAATTGACAACAGGGACTCAAATATATATTAATACTTGAATGTTCATAGCAGCACTTTTCACAATAGCCAAAAAGTGGAAACAACCCTAACATCTGTCTTGGTCTACCCATACAGTGGAATATTACTCAGCCACAAAAAGGAATGAAGCCCCGACACGTGCCACAGATGGACAGGTCTCAAAAACATGATGCCAAATGAAAGAAGCCAGATACCAAAGATCACAAAGTGTATGATTCCAGTCACATGAAATTTCCAGAACAGGCACATCCATAGCGACAGTAGGTTAAGTGGTTGCCGGGGGCCCCGGGGAAGGGAAATGGGGAGTGACTGCTTAATGGGCGTGGGGTCTCCTTTCGGGGTTAGAAAAATGTTTTGGAACTAGACAGAGGTAGTGGTTGCAGAACATCGTGACTGCACTAAATACTGCTGAGTTTTTCAGTTTAAAGTGGTTAATTTCTGTTAAGTGAATTTTACCTCAATTTAAAAAAAAAAAAGTCTACAACCTGAAATGGTTTCTCAGTAAATCTTGACTTATTGAGGGAAAAGAGGCAACAACTGCGCAAACATCGTCTGCCAACCGGATTACCTCCGAGGTATAAAAACACGAGGCCTCAAAGGTCGCAAATCTGGCTGTTTTTCTTGCCTAACTGGAATTAAAAATAAATAAAACATTCTAGAGAAGATTCGCTCGGGGTCAGCAGGTGACATTTCTCTCTCTGAGAAGGTTCTATTTTCTCCTCATAGGTAAGAAGGTGCCAAATCATTGATTTAGAGTTTGTGGAAAACAATTTGCTAGGATGAGACTGAAGAACTGTTAATAATGACCTCCTAATATAAGGAATAAAAGAAAAAGACCTTAGAAGATTCTAACGGGACCCCTGACTCCCTGAACTGGGCACTGGCATTTTATTTATTTATTTATTTACTTTTTTGGAGACAGGGATCTTGCTATATGGCTCAGGCTGGTCTTGAACTCCTGGGCTCAAGCAATCCTCCTGCCTCAGCCTCTTCAGTAGCTGGGACTACAGGTGTGCACTCCTGTGCCTGGCTAGGTACTGGTATTTTAAAAGGAGACACCTGAAGCTTTCAGCACTTTATACTCCTGGGAAGAAAAGAGTCAGTGATGGGAGCCCCGGGCCTGAGAAGGTGGTGGAAGCTCTAGAATAGCTGGCATCTTCCAAAGAAAAGACTAGAACAAACCATGTTGGGAGACAAGGAAATGGCCACAAGACGAAACATGAGGATGTGCATGAGGCCACAGTCTCTGCTGCCACCTGTCACGTTCCCAGGTGTTCAACATAGACACACACTGCTTGTTTGGTGTTTATAGAAGGCTGCTCCCAAGAGTCTCCCGAGACTTAAATAATTTCAGTACGGTCACTTTTGATTCCTATCTCTTATCTACTTCAAATATAGGGGAACTTCAGTCTGGAGATGAGCCAAGTAGATGCACACAGGTGACTGTGTTTCACCTACAGAGAAACACACAGACATCGTGAAAGCTCATGAACAAAGCCCTGCGGAACTCACACAGCCCCAGCCTGAATCCGCTACGGAAGGCGGAGTTGCTGTGTGTTCCTTTCCACCGAGGGGCAAAAACAGGCCTTGCACCCGTTGCATGTCCAGTGAACATACGGAGCCTCACATTCGCAGAGCACCCTGGCCGAGGCTGAGGCCTCAGAGGCAGCAGCGGTCTCTCCTGACACAGGTGCACGCCCACAGCACTGCCCACCTCCAGCCAGCTACGAATCCCCTGTTCCAGTTGACTGTTGTGGCTCATTAGCTCTGTCTCCTCTATGGACACCCCAAAGACCCTTCTCTGGAGAAGGCAAGGGGAAAATGGACACACTCGAAGAAATTTTCTGAAGTCCCTGCTTTCCTTGACAAGAGCTCTAGGTCAGGAGTTGGCAGCTTATCTGTGTTTGGTAATCCTGGGCCCCCAGCACAGAAGCCATCTGGAGAGGTACGTCAGGGTTTGGCCATGTGGCATGTAGCTGTTACCAGGGCTAAAGAGTCAATGTTTAACTTGGAGCTTTGCAGATTATCAGCCTGGAGACTGGAATGCCGCCCGTGTCAAGTAATTTCTTCCCTTCCCTTTGTTCCTGATGGGATCCTAGGCTGGTATGTCTGTTTCCTTCTGGTTTGAGTTTGGGTCTCTAACTGCGCTTTAAGTTTTTATACTATCTGAAAAGATTTACCTTGTGGGTTTAAGACAAAGCAAACCCAAAATGTGGAAAGGGGATATCTCCACCTGAATTTTTCCCAGGATATAAGAGATTTGCTTTCTCGCCTTTCAGGGCTTGAGACAGACTGAGATGTCCATCTGGAAAGCTTCGTGTATTTTAGCTAGCCACGTTTTAGGGCTGAAAGGAACCGCAGATGACTGAATATGATTTGTCAGTTGTTAAGCCACAAAGAGATCTGGCTGCACAGCTTTCTTAGACTAAAACAATCCAGTCTGGGCATCAGCGATGTTAGAACTCTGGCCATGCCAATCATTAATCAAGTGTGCAAAGTCAGCAATGGGAAAGGTGCAAACTAGAGGTGTCAGCGTTAGACAGAAGCCATAGTCGGAGACATACCTGAGGTGGTATCACGTAATCAGCCACATCCCAGATCCGGAATCCAAGTTGAGAAGTGTTGGTCACAGCCACACCTTTGACCTTGGTAGTAACTGAGCTGACCACAGAGTCCATTTCCTGGTAGCCCTTTTCCCACACAAACACCCACCTTCAAAATAAAACAGGCCTCTTAAATTGCCGTTAGGATTCAGTGAATTTGAATTGATGCCAGGGAGCCTCAGGTAGCCAGAGGCTGAAAGTACGATGTTACTAATTATGTGACTTTGCAAAAGCTACTTAACTTCTGGGGGCTCTATTTCCACTTCTGCAAAATGGGGATAGTAGCACCTAAACCACAGGGTGGTTTGTGGGAAACAGATGATGCAGGTAAAGCACTTCGCACAGCGACTGGCACAAAGAAAATGCTCAGTGAATGCTGTCTTTATTATTAGATACTTGAGCACTTTCAGTCCCCTGCGACTGGTGGGAATCATCAAGAGATAATAGAAGTTATAATAATAGTTACCATTTGAGTGTTTTTAGGTGCCAGGCACTGATCTAAGCTCTTTATATGTATAAACAATTTAATCCTGACCACTTTACAAGGCAGGAATCATAGTTATCATCTCCATTTTACAGCGGAGGAAACAAAGACACACAGAGGGTAAGTGATTTGCCCGAGGTCACACAGCTAGTGAATGGCACAGTCAGGATTTGAACTCAAGCCAGAAGCCTCTGAAGCCTCTTCTCTTACCCACTATGCTCTGTCTAGAAAAAAGAATCCTACCTTTTAAGGAACTTTTTATAGTAGTTTTTTACTTTTCCCCCCAAGAATTTAGGTCACATGTATGCTTCTCTCCTCTGAAGTGAGGATATGACTACCAGTTGGAATAATTAAAAATCTAAAGGCCTTAGCACCTAATAGTTAGGGCACCAAAACCCAAACTGGAGGCAGCGGGCTCAGCTCCACTCCTCATTAGACATAACTCTGGCCAAGTTGCTTAACTTCTTTGTGCCTCAGTTTTTCCTATCTGTAAGATGGGAATGATAATAGAAATTGACAGGATTTTTGTGAGGTCAAATGAGTTAATGTATGTCAAATGCTTAGAACAATGTTTGTGAGTCATCACTGGTAGGCTGAAATTGGCCAGAAGAGTGTATTTACACCTTGGAAATTGGCCAGCACTACAAATCAGAACTCCTCTACCCTGAGCTGTTGTTAAAAATCTACCAGAGACTATTATTGTTATTTCTAGAATCGAGAAATGCTAGGATCCATCTCTTCTTGTAAGTGCTAGATGTTAAGACTTCAGAAATTCACTGGTTTTGGTTACTTATTTATGGGTTTGTTTGACCTGAGCAGTCCCCAAATTCATTGCCCATCCTAGAGATGGACTTTGCTCCTGACGAGTCCTCTTCTTCAGGGCTTCTAGGAATTCAGCTGCAGTATAATCTTCCATTTAATTCCAGTGTGACACACAGAAGCTTAAGGCAGGAAGGCCACTATTATTTTTCTGACACTACTGTTATGCTGACACACAGAAGCTTAGGGCAGGAAGGCCCATGTACTCCCCAAGTATAGTGAGTTGCTTAATTTAGAGATATATGATTTCATTCCAATCATTATCATATAATAAACTACTTCCTCAATATGTGACTGACTGATAACAGAATTAGATAACTAGGAATTGCATGTTCAGTCTTTTTTTGAGGAAGGGTTGCTGTAGATCACTAAGGGAGAAGAGACCACAATTTCACCAAGACAAATTGAATCAGGAAGTTAACACATGAGGCTTTTTTTTTATAAAGCCTTTGGTCAGTTTTGATTATAGCAAGATAAATAAAAGCAAAAGCATATACTGCTTTAAAGATCTCATGACTGAGGTAGAGAATACTCCATAAGGAGCCCCACAGAGCTGTGCTGCCCAACAGAAATATGCTGAAAGCCACACATATAATTTAAAAATTTTAGTAGCCATGTTAAAAAGTAAAAAAAAAATAGGAAAAATTAATTTTAATGATATAGTCTATGTAACCCAATATATCCAAAATATTTTTAACATGTTATCAATAAAAAATGTACCGATCTCATAGGTCATAGTTTACTCTTTTTGTACTGTCTTTGAAATCTGGTGTGTATTTCACACTTAAAGCACACCTCAATTTGGAGTAGGAACAGTTAAAGTATTCAATAGCCACATGTGACCAGTGGCTCCATAGAGTACACCCAGTTATATACTTTCTGCAGCCCAGAATTTTACAGGTAACCTAAGGGAGATGTGAACTGAAGCAAAAGCCAAGAGCAAAAAGCTGCATGAGAGCTCTTGACCCTAAATGCTTCAGGTCTAACCAGGGATATGAACCAGCCAGTAGCAGGTCTCAAAATTTAAAGAGTGTATCACAGTCACTGTAGGGCGACAAGTTGGTAGGACTGGTACCATGTCAACCCTGAGACTTAATGACTCCAAATTTGGGTGTGGGGCAGGTGGTTCTGCTGTAGAGTCCACACCTGGAAAGCCATCTTCTTGAATACTACTAGTATCTACTGCTGATGCTGATAAATGTTGGAAACCAAACCTGTCCCATCATGTGAATTCCCCCGGGGCAGTGTTAACAAATTCCAAACCCTGCCCCAAGGTGGTGGGGTCTGTTACTTTTAAACAATTCTTCCTTCATTAATCTTCCATGATCCTGTAAGTTTGGGATACTAGGTCACTGGTTCCCAAACCTTGCTGGACATCAGAATCATTTGGAGAGTTGGTTATACTCAATAGCAATTGAATCAGAAGGTCCGGAGATGGGAGCCAGCAATCAGAATTTTTTTAAAGATTCCCAAATGGTTCCAATGTGCAGTTTCCGGACCACTGCGCCAGCCCTTTTGAGAAAAGGAAACAAGCCTGTCAAAACACCTGTCAGCCCAACAGCTGTAGACACCATTACACCCCAGGTAGTGTTTACAGTGGTTCCAGTTGGCAAGGTAATTCCCACCTCCTCTCTCAGGTTGTACTCAATTGTAACTGGTGCTTTCCAGTACAATGATGCATTTAGTGAGGCCCCAGGGTGGCAGGGCATGTACAGCATAAGGCAGCAGCATGGCGAATGACTCGGCTAAGGCAGGCACAATAAAAACCTCCGACAATCCCACAAAACGAAGGAAGTGAGCTCTAAATACTTTTGGAGGTGTGACCTCTCTACTATCTCGGGTTACCACATAGTGCTCAAAGGAAAGGACCATAAGCCACAGACCCAGAAGGAACCAAGTGCAAATCCCAAGCCTTGGTTTTGTCAGATTAACAAAATACGAAGTGAAGGGCGAAGATTGAGACATTCAGGGAAAAGCTCCCACAGCCAACAGGCATCATGGAGCAACTCGCAAGGTTACACAGGAAAAGCAGGACTGAAGGTCCAGCCAGGCTTTGCCTTTAAAACAGCATCGAAGCAGCCTCCTGCCTCCCGTGGCCCCGGCACGGAGGAGCGGGTCCGCCAGTGGTGGGAGCACGGGGAGGATGTGTCTCCGGCCTCGGGTCGCCACCCTCGGACTCTATCTGGAGGGCGCCCGCGAGGCTCAGCCGGTGACCAAGCCAGGACGAGCAGGTGCACCGCAGGAACCGCGGGCTGTGCGGGCCACCGGCCGCCCCCGCACTGCGGCCCCGCCGCGGGCCCCCCGGCGCCTGCCGCGCTCACCCGATGACGTAGGCCAGGATGAGCAGCTGCACCGCGCGGTTCATGAGCCCCACTTTACGGCTGCGGATGAGCACGATGCGCGGCGTGTCGTACTCGAACAGGAAGGGCCGCAGCACTTCGCAGCAGCCCGCCATGGCGCCGCCGGCCTCCGCTCTGTGGGTCCCGCTGCCCGAGCCGCCGCCTCGTCCCAGCGCAGAGCCCCGCCCAGGCGGCCGGTCGGCGCGGGGGAGGACCCGGAAGGGGGCGGCGCGGGCCCCGGGGCCTGAGCGCAGGCAGGGAGTGACCTCCTCCTCGAGGATGAATGACCCCCTCAGTGAGCCCCTCAGGAGGGCTGGGAAGAACAAGGGGCCCTCTGAGGAAGGTGGGGCCAGCGAGGAGAGGGTGACTTTCTCGAGAGGGGCTGAGTTCGGGTTGGGGGTAACGAGTGACCCCCTTAGGGGGCCTAAGAGGACTAGGAACCTCCTCAGAGGACTGGAGGGCCGTGGAGAACAGCCACCCCTCAAGAGTGCAGGCTCCCAAACTTGTGCAGGGTCCAATGGGGGCAGCTGGGGCGGCGCTGCTTTCTCAATTTCTGGGGGAAAAGCCTCAAATAGCAGGTATCCCAGGAACCCTGGGCTATAGCCACACACCCTGTGAAATGTCCCTCCTGGAACTGAAGGCTGGCCACATTCCTACTCTAATTCAAATGCTTCCTTAGTTGCAGCCCAGGAAAGGAACACCCACAGTTCCACCTCTTGGAACACAATTTTCTACATGTATATTTGTTCATTCCCTTCAGATATGTTTTCATAGGTGAATTTTATATTTAGTTGTGAAAGGATGGTGAGGCTTGTGAGCGAAATAAATCAGCTCTCTGCTGTCTCCCTCCCTCTGCACCTAACTAACAGGTACCCTGCTGAGCTCTGTTTTCACAACATCTTGAAGGAGCCCAGCAGACAAAAGGAAATGTCAATTTTTTTACTGTTGCTAGACCTATTGACTAAAACTGCTTTTTAGCTTCTGTTTCTATAGCTTGGAGTAGTTCCTGAGAAGCTCCTGGATGACAGCAGGGGGGACAAACTCCAGACATCAAACCCAGCCCAAAATCATATCTTGAGGGCAAGGTTGCAGACAAGATCTCCAACAGCCATTCCTGATAGCCTGCTATCTGTTGCCAAAGCAAAGAAAAGGATGCATCAGTCTCACAGCCATTCTTTTATCTGCTTGCAGGTAAGAAGAAGAGAAGGAGCGGATACAGCAGTTCACAACACCCTGCTAGTTGAACTAGAACCATAAGTCATCTTTCATCCTTTTTTTACATTTCCAAATAAAAGCTCTGAGTAGCCGGTTTTCTAGGCCAACACACTTTTCCATTTTCTTTCTTGTGTTGTGCCCCTTACCACTCTTAGGAAAGTAAAATAAACTTCATCCTTCTACCCTAATCTTTTTTTTTTTTTTGAGACAGACTCTTGCAACCTCAAACTCCTGTGCTCAAGCGATCCTCCTGCCTCAGCCTCCCGAGTAGCGGGGATTACAGGTGCAGAGCACCACGCCTGGCTAATTTTTTTTATTTTTGGTAGAGATGGGATCTCACTCTTGCTCAGGCTGGTCTCGAGCTGCTGACCCCAAGCAATCCTCCCGCCTCTGCCTTCCAGACTGTTAGGATTACAGGCTCTTTGTCTGGAGAAAATTTTTCTCAAACCGGTGTGCACCAGCTCTACACTAGCTCACCACCCTAACAGTTTCACTATTCCATTGAAACATACTAGTAAGCATGTTCCATATGTCAGGTACTGTCCACCGAACAGAATAAGTAAAAAACCACCATCTTCATGTGGTTTAAATTCTAGCAGGTAATTGGCATAAATTTTTAGTTTGTAATCATAGTCAATGGTGGTGCTTTTATTTTCTGATCCACACTACTTGTTTTCCATGTTACTGCAGACTCTTCATAATGATAATTTTTAGTCCATGGACTGTTTCTTCTGGAGGATATGCCATGATTTCCCTAACTGTTCTCATCTAATTGCTTCTTAGTTTGTGGATCCTATGCATAATCTTTGATACATTTTTAGTTCATTTCCTGGATGTGAGATCCCTAAGCTACACCAACTCATTTTTCCAAATATAAAAAGGTGAATAATAAAATATGCAGGAAAACAGGCAGCCTCTGCTTCTACAAATGGAATTGTTAAGTTAGAGGGAGGAACAGAGATGCTACCATCTCTAGTCCAAAATAGTCCTAGGAAAAGGTGGTGGGGTTTAATTTATTCATTTAACAAAAATTTACTCACCTGCTCTGTGGTTGATGGGGGCCTCTGTCTTCCTGGCCAGGTGTGCAGATGCTGTCTCGGACCCGGACCCGCTGCCCTTAAGAAGCTGCCTTGGTGTTTGATCCCTCCCTAGACCCCTGGGCAGCTGCCCCTTGAGGGGCCTTAGCTGCCATCTTTCTTGTTGGGGAAATGGCCCCATTCTCGACCTTGCTGGCTGTGGGTTTTAAACTTTTACTCTCAGCTTTGGTTGGTTTTTCTGTGGGCCTTGGTATCTCCTTGGCCGTTCCTACTGCCTTTGACCTTTGACTTTCTGCTGAGCCTGCTGGTACTGGAAGGGGCCCATGTGGTCTTGTCTGGCTTTGAGGGAGCCTTCCTAGCCTTACCCAGTTTTGCCTCGATGTCCTTGGCCTGATGCCTTTCTTGGGGGCCTTCTGCTTGGCTGTACATGGTTTGGGAGGTGCCTTCCTCACCTCTCCAGGCTTCTTGGCTGGCTTTTCCACCTCGCCAAGCTGGAAGGGTTCCTTCTTTGCTTCACTTGATTTCTTGGGGCCCTTCTCCTTGGCCTCCCCAGTTTTCCTGGGGGCCGCCAGGCAGCCTTCCTCCTGGGCTGGATTTTCCTCTTGTGCTTGGGAACTAATTTGAAGCTGCCAGTGGCCCCATTGGCCTTGGAGTTGAGAGGTCTGGTGTGGAGGCCACGACACATACCCATGTCCAGGGCCTGCTTCAACAAGTACTTGAAGTGGATGACATCCACCATCGGGTACTTGTGCAGATATGGAGGCAGGCAGACAAAGTCTTTGTCAAAGTGGAGCTTGGTGCAGTTGGGAGGGCTTAAATTCTGTATAGAAAAGGAAAACCCAGTTGCTAAATCTTCATTGGAAGGAGGCTTAAAAATCCTTTTCCTTAAGAATCAAAACACATTTCCAGTCCTCATTAATACTTATCCCATAGTAACAAGTTAGTCCCAACCTTACAAATCCCTAATATAAGTGATTTACCTGAGTTTTGGAGTGAGGTCAGTTAATAAAAATGTAGAAATACACATTTTCATAAATTGCTAGTTAGTAACATATTGTTAGGCCCAACCAGAGAAGCTGATTCTGAAAAATGATTAGGAAAAGGAAGTTATTGTAAGGTTTTTGGATGGGCGGCGGCAGAGAAAGAAAGACGGGCAGAGTGAAAAGGGCAAGCAACGAGGCTTTATTGGGGGAAGGGGAAAGAGAGCACTCCCGGACAAGGTTCACTGGTCCCGAGAGAGGGGGCCAATCAAGTCGCGCACAAGTGTTGAGTGGGCTTATAAAGGTTTTGGAGTTGGGGGATGGGGGTTTCTCTTTGGCGCGAACTTTTGGCTTTGGTGCTCAAAGTAGAGAGTTCTTTGTTACAACCTTTAGGGCGGGACTCATGGGCTTCCTTTTTCTCTAGGAGGGGAGGGGTGCCCACCACCAGCCTTACAGTTATTTCATTTATATTCTTGCCCTTGCTTTATCTTTAAAAAAAAAAAAGCTTTATTGAACCATAATTGACATAGAATAAGCTGCACATATTTGAAGTACACAACTTGATAAATTTGACATGTGTATACATCCATAAAACCATCACCATGATCAAGATAGTAAACGTATCCACTGTAAGATCAGAATAATCTTAGTATATACAAAGTAAAAGTAACTACTGATTTATTTGGCTTTTCAAATACATACATCTTAATCATTCAGTTGCTTTTTTGTTGTTGTGTGCTTGACTGAATGTGGTCAGTTATTGAGCAATCTTAGGAATGTAGTTTTAAAAGAAACAGGATTTTAATAAAGATGCCAAGACAATTCAATGAGGAAAGAATAGTCTTCAACAAATGGTGTTGGAACAACTGGATATCCATGTGCAAAAGAATAAAGTTGAACTCCTACCTCCTGCCACGTATAAAAACTCAAAATGGATCAAAGACCTACATATAAGAGCTAAAACTATAAATCTCTTTGATGAAAACATAGGTGCAAATCTTTGTGACCTTGGATTACATAATGGTTTTTATTTGTGAAACCTAAAGAACAGGCAATGAAAGAAAAAATAGATAAATTAGACTGCCTCATCAAAATTTAAAACTTTTGTGCTTCCAAAGAACCACCAAGGAAATGAAAAGAACCCATAGAATGGGAAAAATATTCAAAAATCATTTATCTGATAAGGGTCTAGTATCTTGAATAGCTTAACAACTCTTACAATTAATCAATAAATGACAGCACAATTTAAAAATGGGCAAAAATATTAGAATTAACACTTCTCCAAAGAAGATACACAAGTGATCACTAAGCAAATGAAAAGACACTCAATATCATTAGTTGTTAGGGAAATGCAAATCAGAATCACAAGGAGATACCATTTCATCCCTGATAGTGTGGCTATAATAAAAAAAGATGGACAGTCAAAAAGATGTTAAGGATGTGGAGAAACTGAAACCCTAACACATTACTGGTGAGAATGTAAAATGGTGCAGCCACTTTGGAAAACAGTTGGGCAGTTCCTCAAAATGTTAAACATAGAGTTACCATATGACCCAGCAATTCCACTCCTAGGTATAAACCGAGAGAATTAACATGCAAAAACTTGCGTATGAATGTTCATAGCAGCATTCATAATAGCCAAAAAGTGAAAATAATCTAAATGTCCATCAGCTAATGAATACATAAAATGTGGTCTATCTATATGATGAAATTTTATTCAGCCACAAAAAGAAATGAAATACTGATACATGTTACACCATGGATCAACCTTGAAAATACTATGCTGAATGAAAGAAGCTGGACGCAGGTCACATATTGTATGACTCCATTTGTAGGACATGTCCAGAATAGGTAAATACATAAAACTGAAAGTAAATTAGTGGTTGCCAGGGGCTAGGGGAAAGGAGGGATGGGAAGTGACTGCTAATGAGTGTGAGGTTTCCATTGGGGGTGATGAAAATGTTCTGGAAATGAAATAGTGGTGATAGCTGCAGAATCTGTGAATATACTAAGAGCCATTGAATTGTACATTTTAAAAGGGCAAATTTTATGGTGTTGGAATTGTATCTCAATACTGAAAAACAAGGAGAAAACAACAAAGGCCTCAGAAAAGTCAAAATATATGCTGCAAAACAATGGGGCCAACATCATGTTCTTTCTTTTTAAAGGAGCATCTCAGGCCCTCAGCAAAGCTTATGTATTTTTATTTTAGATACAGTTCGAACAGTTTTGATTATCTGGTTTCTTTGTTGCTTGTTAAGCCAGTTCGTCATTACCTTCTTCCTTGAGGCTGTCCTTTCTCATAGAGGTGATGCAGCAGCCATTTGTATACTGTGTGACTGTGTCCTCCTGCCCACAGTTGATTGGACCACAGGTGGGGACCTGGACCACAGGTGGGAACCTGGCCTGAACCTGGCCAGACTGGTTCTCCCCTTTGGCTTTGGCATTGGGATAGAGGCAGCTCTTTGTTCTCTGCAGGTGACTGGAACTGAGTTGATGTAACTAACCATCACATTCGTGGAGAAGCGAAGGAGGGTAGGCTGCAGAAGCAAGAGAAGGAAAGAGCCGGACGAAGAGATACAGAGGTGAGAGAGACTAAGAGAATGGCCACTTTGGTTTCTGCTGAGCTTCCACTTCCTGGTTCTGCACCACCACCCCGCTTCACCTTTACTCTTACGATACCCCTGTAACCTTATAATAAATGTTCATTTTGTTCAGAAGGCAGGTAGCCTTCTGAAACTTGGAATTGAAAAGACCATGGCTGTGGACTGAGGACCCAACAGATGAAAAATGTCTAGTAATGTAGGTGTTAAAAGAAACATTTGTATGAATACAGCAGATTAGAAAGAAGTAGGAGGCACTGCCTGAGGCCACCAATACTAAGAGCAGCAATAACTAAATAGCCCATGAAAAGAAATAAGTTTCTATAAAAAACAGAGCCAAGAACTCCAAAAAGCTCATCAGTCTGGGACCATTTAGTTGAGAGACCAGCAGTGACAGACCGCAGTGTGCCTGGGGGCATCATCTGATTGTGGAATGATAAAACCAACATTTGCCACAATGGCCTTGAGCCACAAAAGGCCAGTCAAATGAGGCAGCATCCTTTGTTCAGGAGTATCTTCA
>NW_012154285.1:5133170-5136587 GCF_000956105.1 Propithecus coquereli
ATCATCAAGAAAGATATTTCAGGAGTAAATACTGAGTTTGCTAGGCACTGGCGTTTATGTGAGATTATCTCTAACTGTATATCCTTAGACAAGTTGTTTATTTTTGAGGAGTCTCTTTCTTTATATGTAAACTAGGGATCAGTGTCATTGTGCCAAGTATAATATTGTCTTTATGATCATAATAAGGACAACAGTTAAGACCCTGCCTAATGCTTTATAGGCTTCATTTAATCCAATCTCACGTGAACCATGAAGTAGATTCTGAGAAGCAAAACTGAGACTTAGTGAGGTCATACAGGTAGGTGGTTGAATTGGGATTTGAGTCCATGTCAGTCTGATTCCAGGATCTTTGCTTTTAACTATTTCCTTGTGTAGCCTTAAAATGCTGTGAAACCAATTTGTCTACTCTAAAACATTGTTTAATATTGCGCAGGGCCATTTTTATGATCAGACTTGGTTTCATTGCTTGGTGTGTACCAAGGTAAGGGATAAGAGGATTGTGGGGTCACCTTGAGACCCTTTGAGAAATCCTGCTTGTGGAGATGACAGTTCATGGAAGCCCTACATTTCATCATATTCTCTGATGACAGAGAGACAGGAACACATTAGTGTACACTGTAATCAATTCAAATTCGTTTAGAAACTAGTAGATGCCCAAATGTTTAAAAGGATTACCCAACAGACTCAGAAAAATAGGACCCAAAGATACAGTCCCATTAGCGTCAAATCCTCTGACTTTCTAAGACAATGTCTTAATTACTATAGTAGGCAGAATAATGACCTCCAAGGATATCTATATCCTCATTCCTGGAACCTATGAATAGGTTACTTTATATGGCAAAAGGGACTTTGCAGATGTGACTAAATTAAGGATTTTGAGATTGGGAGATTGTCCTGGGTTATTTAGGTGAGCCCAATTTAATCACAAGCGTCTTTAAAAATGGAAAGAGGCTGAGAAGTCAGCATCAGGGAAGGAGATGTGACGGCAGAGTGAAGAAATTGCTAGCTGGGGACCATGAGCCAGGGAATGACGTGAGAAAGGCAAGGAGAGGAATCCCCCTAGGACCCCAGAAGGAATGCAGCGTTGCCAACACGCCGAAGTTAGCCTGTAAAACTCATTTTGGTTTTTTTGTTTGTTTTTTTTATTTTCTTAATGACGTTCACTGGAGATGTAAGACTCATTTTGGACTGACCTCTAGACCTATAAAAGCATAAGTTTGTGTGTGTTGTTTTAAGCTGATAAGTTTGTGGTAATTTGTTATAGCAGCAATAGGAAACCAGTATAGTTACTAACTCCATAGAAACATAAACATAAGATTCTTAGATTAAGCCACAAAGAATTTCATTTACTATTTTTAGTCTTTAATCTTGGGACATTTTGTTTTCTCTTGCGAAGACCTTGGTGTATGTTGTCTGTGTACACTCAGATACATGGCAAGGGGCCAGGGCTTGAGGGAGGAATGCAAAGCTATAACTCAGTTAGGTGAATGATTATTCCCCCACAAAGTAATTTTTATGAGCGCAGAAGATAAATTTCAAAATAAGAGCTTAAAAAAGAAATTTAAGACCATTTGTGTGAATTTAGATTGTTCCTCTTTAAAAAACAGAGAAACAAAAAATTTTTAACACAGTGTAGAAACATTTGTCTCATTTAATGTTCTTAGTGATGTTTCCCAGTAATTGGAGGTGGGAATCCTCTTCGGTGGTAGAGACCGATGCTGTGACGGGTGATAGACCAAAGAGGCAAAGGCCACAAAGTACATAGATTTAACTGGAAAAGCTTCCAGTGATTTGAATCCCACTCAGGCTGTCTTGTTTTTCTATGGTATAGCTTCAAGCAAGGGAGGTAAATTCTCAGGAGATCAACCATGTGGTTTGCCTGGGACTGAGAGA
This sequence comes from Propithecus coquereli, assembly GCF_000956105.1. Taxonomy (NCBI): domain Eukaryota; kingdom Metazoa; phylum Chordata; class Mammalia; order Primates; family Indriidae; genus Propithecus; species Propithecus coquereli. Next base: position 5,135,064 of record NW_012154285.1, read on the forward strand.
TTTCCTGGGATGTGGACTTTCAGCGCTAAAACTGGGAAAGTCAAGGGCAAACGAGATGAGTTGGTCACCCTCATCCCTGGAAGGACAAAGTAGTTGACTAACTTCAGGAAGCCTCGTGATAGGGCATGTGTTGAGCCAGGACCCTATAGGCCACTGATATCCACTTCACATCCCAAGCTTCTGTGTTCCCAACCTTCACTCTGGAGACAGTAGCTAAATCTGAACTAAGCTTGAACCAGCTCTCTTAGAAGAGAAAGGGCTGTTGGAAGAGTCAGGGAGGCTTTCCAAGAAATGTGGCCTCTAAAACCACACCTCCTGTGATCTTGTAGCAGACATCTTCAAGCTTACTTGGAAATTTGAACCAAAACAAAACGACAACAACAAAAAGTTGTCAAAGGTGTACCTTTCATGTGACTTATCTCATGAAGATGGGGTTTTCTGAAATATACAGACTGTATTCATCTTTCCCATCTCTTAACAATGACTGGATTATTAACCAAATAAACAGTCTTTGGCAGACCTAAATCCGGCACAGTGGGAATCCAGGTGTCTTCCGCTCTAAACAGGAGTTTGTGCTTTGAAAACCACCTTCATATGAGTGATACTCAGAATCCCATTTTACAATTGAATAAAAGCTCAAACTCTTTAGTGGCTGATAAAACATTGTAGAGGTCTCCTTGCTTTTTCTGCTTCATTGTGCCTCCCTCTGTCATAAGATAATAGTTGATAACAGTTGGTGGCTGAGAGAGAAGGAAAGCAAGACTCTTCAGACTCTAAAACCACCAACGGTGTTATAAAATTTTGCATTTTCTGTTGTTTGGATATAGTGAGAATAACCTCTAAGTCCACATAAGCAAATCGCAAAGCATTCTCTTGGGATTTTCCCATTTCTTTTCTACCCTTAAGTGTGGCCACTGACAAATCAGAGAACACCCGAATAGTTTCATAACTCTGAAGTGTTAGGCATGTATGATGTGAACTGTGCTGAGATTCGTGAGATGCGTGTTGTACAGTTAACGCTAGCGCAGCCAACAGGAAGTGTTTGTGGAGAGTTACACCCTATCCCTCTCTTCAGTTGCTTCCCTTTCTCTGGTTTTTCCACCCCCTGAGTTCCACTCTCTGGGCAGTAGGAAATTCAGTGGGAAGTACATGACAAAGTGCCTTCACTTTCTTTGGGTTACTTGTGGGTAAAAGTTGCCTCTTTCCTGCTCTGAGAATTATCCAGAATGCTCATCTCCTGCCTTTAGCATCTTTACTAGGGGTGAAACACAATCAGCCTTAGGCTTCCATTTGGACAAAATCTGCCATTTGGCTTTGGTTTTAGCCTCCGCCTCCTGAAGGTCAAGTAGTCAAATGCTCTGCCATTTCTAAACTTGTAGGGGATCAGTGATTGTGGCATCACATAAATACTCATCATTTCTAATCAGGGTGTCAATGTCAATGATATGAATGAGGCCTGTCACTCATTTGTTAATATGTGAATATTCACTTTCAAATGTAGGTGAGCTTCTAGTTGTAACTGGA
>NW_012154285.1:5137512-5152801 GCF_000956105.1 Propithecus coquereli
GAGACTGTGTCTCAAAAAAAAAAAAAAAATTAATTTCTAATTTCATTGAAATACGGTTGGAGAACCTTGTCTGTATCATACTGATAGTTGGGAATGTATTGAGGAAAATACATGGTCTAATGCATATCTGTTTTTATAAATGTCCTTGTACACCCTACAAAAGAATGTGCATTCTTGCCTGGGTGTTGAATTCTCTATGTATTAATATCTATTAGCTCGAGGGGGATCCTCTCTAAGGAAGTACATTTAAGCTGAGGTCTAATGTCAGGAAGGAGCCAGCTCTCTGAAAATCTGGGGAAAGTATTCTAGGCAGAGGAAACAGTAAATGCAAAGGCCCTGAGGTAGGAATAAGCTTGGTGTGTTCCAAGAACAGAAAGAAGGTCAATAAAACTGAAGCATAGTGGGTGAGGAGGAGAGCGATGTGAGCTCAGGTCCTGAGAGGTAGCAGAGGCCAGATCAGGTAGGGCCTTTGGGACCATCATGTGGACTTTAATTTTAACTCACATAGTACATTCACTGACCACTTACCAGGTGGTTTGCTAAGCACTTTATCTAAGCTTAATGTCATGTACAAATTGATCTCATTTTATACAATGGAGAGAGCATTTTGAGATGAAAAGTACCTTAGAGATCATATTTAGCCCAGTCCTTTCCTTTGGCAAACAGGAAGCGAAGATGGGTGTTAGAGAGGTCGCAGAGATAGGCTCTGGACATCCCTCCGCCCCTTTAATGGATGAGCCCCAAAAAAGGAAGACTTAATTTTTACAATTTCATTCAAATGTTATTAAAGAAATCTTATCTTGTTATGAACCTCTTTGTAAAGCAAAAATCACTCTCACCCATCCCATTCTACTTATTTCTAGATTTTTATAGATCAGATTTACTTAAAGTGAGTTTCCCACAGAGACTCCCTCCTTTCCTAAAATGCTCTGCGTGCTCTAATTTTACCCCTTTCTGCTTTGCTTTGACATTTGGATCTGTTTCTGGGAGACAGCAGCTTCAGCCTGCCCTACATTTTCCTCAGTGCCACCTTCATTTCCAGGATGACCTGTCCCAGCCAGTTTTTGATGGGGCCTCTGTGGCACATTCAAAAGCTTCCACCTGGCAAAACATTCACAGTGATGACCCAGTGCCATCGCCTGGCTGCTTGCAGGTTTGCCCCTTACCCTCCTTGGAGGCTGAGCCACGTTGCTCTCCCAGTGACACGGGAGCTAGCGTAGATGAACCTGAGCAAGCAAGAACTGGTTCCAGGTGCTGCGCCAGGCAGTCCTCAAACTCCAAATGGGCACAGGGCATGTTCGGGGCCTTCCTGCATATAAGCCTGGCTCAGATACAGGGATCCGCAAGTCACTCCGTGGACCTCATCCCTTAGTGCTTTATCTGAAGTTAAGGCAGGTTTATTCTCATGGGGACAGTAGAAATTACATGACGATGGTAAAGTTAACGCCTCAGGCAAGGTGAGGCCTTGAATTCCACCCTGGGAAAGTGAAAGATAAGATTGATATCCCTAGTACTTTGGGAGGTCAAGGCAGGAGGATTGCTTGAGGCTAGGAGTTGGAGACCAGGCTGAGCAACATAGTGAGACCCTGTCTCTACAAAAAATTTAAAAATTAGCTAGGTGTGGTGGCACATGCCTGTAAGTCCCAGCTACTCAGGAAGCTGAGGCAGGATTGCTTGAGCCCAGGAGTTTGAGGTTGAGCTATGATGATGCCACTGCACTCTAGCCTGGGTGACAGAGTGAGACCCTGTCCGTTAAAAAAAAAAAAAGAAATTGGTATCTACCAACCACGGCTTACCCCTTCTTCCTTGCAAATTCCTTGTTCTCTCCTAAAATGTTTTGCTCACTCTTTCTCCTGGTTTTCTGACCATGCTGGAATCTCCAGTGGAATATTTTCTTAGCAAGACACATTTCTAGGCATTCGCAGGGCACAAGGAAATATGATCAGCAAGACCTAAGCCTCCGGTTGACACTCAGACCAAAAGAATGACAAGACTCTGCAAAAAAAGTACCTTTTTTTTAATCACATAAAGAAATTTTCTCAAAATCTCACAGTTGTCAAAGCATTAGTGGTTTTCTTTTTTTGTGGTTTAAAAAGTTATGATAAATATATAACAAAATTTACAATTTTTATCCATTTTTAAGTGTACAATTTAATGGCATTAAGTACATTCACAGTGTTGTGCAGCCATCACCTGTGTCCATTTCCAGAACTTTTTGATCATCCCAAACAGAAGTGTTGAACCCATTAAACAATAACTCCCATCCTCCTTCCCTCATACCTTTGGTCACCTTTATTTTACCTTCTGCCTCTATAAATTTCCCTATTCTGGGAAGTTCACATAAGTGAAATCGTACAATATTTGTCCTTTTGTGTCTTGCTTATTTCACTTAGCACAATGTTTTCAAGATTCATCCATGTTGTGGTATGTATTGGAACTTTATTCCTTTTTATTGCCAAATAATATTTTATTGTATGTATAGACCACATTTCATTTATCCATTTATCTGTTGATAGACACTTGGGTCATTTCCATTGTTTGGCTTTTGTCAATAATGTTGCTGTTAGGTCCCAAGCGGAGAAAGAGACACAGGAAGCCTCCAGTGTAGCAAAATGCTGTTTATTTTGAGCATCTGGGTGCAGATGGGTGGAGGCCAGAAAAGCCCTCCACGAGAGAAAAGGGGAGAGCCTTGGGTTTTATAGAGGGTTTTTCTGGGAGGAGTAAACAAATTCTTTTCAAACAACTGGGAGGGATAAGGAAAGTAAGTTCCCCTCTTGCATTCCATTCCTTTATCTCCCTAGGGGTCTGGCAAAGGCTACATGCCCAATAACACCCCTAGGAAGGGGACGGGTGGGTTTTATAGGAGGTTTGGATGGAAGTTTGGGGAGAGTGAGTTCTTTAAGCCTAACAGCTGCTGTGAACATTCATGTACAAGTATCTATTTGCATGCCTACTTTCAATTCTTTTGAGTATTTATCTAGAAGTGGAATTGATGGATCATATAGTAATTCTGTGCTTAACTTTTTGAGGAACCGCCAAACACCGGCATTAGATTTCGTATTCAAAATATATTTGTCACAATTAAACAGAAGGAAGACATGTATAGTGCTAGCCATATGCCAAATCTTAATTGAGTTACTCAAAACAAACCGTGGTAGAGGAAAACCTAAAAGATGGTTTTTAAGCTTGATTTCTGGATTTCAGGAAATGCCACTAACCTCTTCTGATGTTTCTGAATTATTGACTTTGTCATTGTGTATAATGTTTTCCAATGAGGGGAACGAGACAGTTTTCCTTTGTCTCCTTAAATGTGCATTCAGGGTTAAAGGTTTTTAACAAATACTATCTTTTCAGGAAAAAATATGAGATCTAATTAAAGGCTCAGATTCTCTTTAAGCAAGAAATGTCATGCATATTGTGTTCTGCCTTGAACATCTGTCCCTGTCATTAGCTGTCCTTCTGTGGTGTCATTTCATATAGTGTAACGAGCGTGCCATAATTTATTTAACCAACCTTCTACTGTTGGACTTAAAGGAATCTTTAAAAATTCTTTTAATGATTCTCCCTTTTCTGTCACCACCACTAATTCAGTACTACAGGTATCTTATTGAGTCACTCCTGTGAGATCCCAGCAGACTGCTAAATGAAGTCCCTTCCCCAGGGCTTCCCCTTCTACCCAAGGTCCTCATCTGTCTGGATGATGTTCTTAAGTCACTGCTTTCCTCATGTCCCCTGTCAGCCCCAAGAATCATTCCACCTTGAAGGCTTTCCCACATCAGTCCCTGTTTAATCTTCCTCCACTTTCTTCCCCATCTGCAGAGCTAGTCAAATCTGCTTGTACCCTCGGCACATAAGCTTATTTCTTTCTGGGCCTGACTCGTGCCGCCGGTCCTGCTGGGAATGCCTCTTCTCATCGCACGGAGTGTTTCCAGGCTCTTCCCCCAGCAAGGGCCTGTTTACGTCTCACACGCTTCGCAAGGCTCCCATGGTTATGCCTGCCTGGTGGCTTTTGCCTTTCTTTGAGCTTCTGCTTCAGTGAGATCAGACCACACATTTTATGAGGCAGTAAGTAAACAACCAAGCTGTGGACTGTGTTTGGAACATCCTAGTTGCCCTGGCCATCTGAGAGCTCCCGGAACACACTCTTTTTTTTTTTTTTTTTTTTAGGTGAGTAGATGAGATGTCTTGCTATGTTGTCCAGGGTGGCCCCAAACTCCTGGGATCTGGGCTCAAGGGGTCCTCCTGTGTAGCTGGGACTACAGGCACACAGCACCAGGCCCTGCTCTGGAACACACTCACTTCTATCCCACCTCTTTGTTTCGTGCCTGCTGTCCCTTTTCCTGGAAGGCCCTTCCTCCAGCTCATCACGGCTGGCTCCTTCGTGATATTCTGATCTAGTGTCAACGTCACTTCCTCAGAGAGACCATCCTGGCTCCTGTCAGAAATAACTCCCTTGCTTCTGTCACAACGTCCTGCTTGTTTCTTTCGAACCCTTTATCCCAAGGTGCTCTCACCTCATTTCTTTACCCATTGATTGCCCGTCTTCCCCACTGCATCCAACCTCCAGAAGAGCCTGTCTTCTTCACCTGTTTATCCCTGGCACCTGCAGAGTGCCAGGTGCTCTGTAAATATTGGCTGAAGGAACTGATGAGCTTGGACAAAATGGGGAAGGAGAAGGCAGATGTCATGGGTGTCCTTTGGATTTCAGGCTTGGGGAGTTGAGCTGATGGCAGGTGGTGCTACTCGCTGAGCTTGGGAGCTCTGGAACAGCACGTGAGGGTGAGGTGGAGGGAACAGAGGGAATGATTTCCCTTTTGTAACTATTTGAGTTACCTCTACGCTGTCGAGGTATAGACTATCTGGAGGTGGTTAAATACATGGGCCTGGAGCTCAGGAGTGATGCTTGCACATCGTACAAATAAGAATAGCTAGCACGGTTAGATATGTGATAAGTTGCCTGGGGCTGTCCAGCCAATAAGTGGCCAAGCCAGGATTTGAACCCAGGTGGTCCGTTTCCACAGCTGTCCTGAGATAGGCATGTAGGGACCAAACCCAGGAAGAGCTTCTTGCCTTTGAGGAGCTTATTGTTTATTGGGGGAAATAAAACATAAACACTCATAATTTACCGCAGGCTTGGGCCCCATTCTTTTAAGTCGGCCCTTATCCAAGCTAGTCGAGTATAGCAGTTCTCGGTTAAAATGGCAAGTCAGTGTTAGCCACCTCCTCCTTTGATTCCGGAAGACTCAGGCTCATGTGACCTTGATAATTCATTAAAAGGAGCCAAGTATGTTGGAAATGCAAAACCCTCTACTAGATCATCATTTATTTTGGAAATATGATTCATAACCCTCTGGGACTGGAAAACAGGAAACTGAAAGATCACAGTAAAAGTGAAAGGAGAAGGTGATTTCTAAATCTGTTCAAAGAAGCGGAGTCAGGGAGGTGGGGATGCCACGGGATTCCCAGAACGATGACTGCAGGGCATTAGAATAGGGGTTGAGAAATACACAAGCAGCAGAGGGTAAAAGCCCACCCAGTGCACTGAAATGGATAATGTGAATAGAGAGGGGTGGTGGTCACAGTTCCTTATGGGCTCTAGCAGGCAGGGCTTTGTGCAGACAATGACCGCGGGTGGAAGCCAAGCCAAGCCTCTACTCTTTGAGGGCTGCTGGTTGGCCTGGAGTTAGAGATGTTTTAATCACCTCCTCTCACCTCATTGGTGAGGGAGGGATTCTAGTGGCCACCCCAGGGTTAGAGGGATGGGTGAACACACGACAGCCAACGCTGGTCAGATGAGATTGGCAGCAATTTATTGTCACATATACTAACAGCTCAGGGGAGAAAGACACCACGTGCCATGCAGGGCCACCCGGGAGTTGTGCTCAGGAGCAGAGTGAACAGCCAGAGCCGGGGGGAGTCAGGCTTTGTTGCATTAAGAGGGTGAGGTGCCCGTGGTCCCCACGGGAGGATGTGATTGGCTCATTTGGACAATTCCTTGGGTTGGCAGGAAACTCAAACTCGCTACTCAGCAATAAGCAGAACTGCATCTGGTCTGTTCGATAAGGAAGGTTGTTTGGACCATCTTTTCTAAGGGAGGACGTGGAAGAGGAACTTGTGGTTAGGCCATCCCAGGCACTCCAGATTTCACCAGATGTCAGACAGCACATGATATTGGACCTTAATTTTAGGCCTTACCCCACCTTGGTGGGTCCTGTTGATTGCCCCTTGTCTCTCAATTTAGTACCCTGCTGCCCTGGATCTGAAGCAGTCTCACAAGCAGTCTCACTCCTACTGACTTGGGACAGGGGCTATTCTAAAATTCAAGGCACACCAAAGCTTTTCCTCCTTTTTTTCTTGCTGCCAGTCTTTTTGTGACTTTCCAAGAGGAAAAGGAGGGGAGAAAAGAGAATAATTCCATTTGGCTGCATATTTCCATGAAATGAAAATTAAAACCATATCTGCCACCACTCCTAGTTGATTTTCCACACAGTGATCAGAGTCATCTTTAAAAAATCAAAGATGAGCCTATCAGGCTCTTGGTTAAAACCCTCCAATTACTCCCCATTTGTGTTAGGATAAAGACAAGCTCTTGACCATGGCCTGCAAGGCTCTGTGCAGCTTAACCCCTGCCTGCCTGTACAGCCTTGAATCATACCTTACTTCCCTGTACTATTTATGGTACAGTCACACACATCTCCTCTAAGATCTGGAAACCTGCTATGTTTTTTCTGCCCCAGGACCTTTGCACATGCTATTCTCGCTGCCTAGAATGCTCTTCCCTTCCTACTCACCTGGTTAAATAGTACTTATCCTTCAGATTTCAGCTAAAACATTCCTTCCTCAGGTAGGACTTCTCTGATCTTTCCAAATAGGTCAAACTCCTTCATCATAAGCTCTCGGAGCATCATTTGCCTTCTTCCCTGTGATAGTCATCACAAGTTGCAAACTTACATTTGCTTGAATTATTTGATGAATGTCCATCTCCTCTTACTTCCGTGAGAACAGCAACCTTATCTATGATTGGTCTCCAGTGAGTGCCCCAATGACTATTATTGCATGAATGTGTCAATGAACAAGTTAACTATGATTTGGGGACCTTCTGAAAAAAGGAAGTCAAGAGAAGACTTAAATTAGACATCACTTTTTTTTATTATCAAAACAGTCATGTTAAGAACACCTACATTGCAAAGCTAGAATCAGGAAGGGTTCAAAAAATTGTTCCCTTTTGAAAAGAAAAATGCAAGTCCATTACCAATTCTACATGCACTCCGCCATCTACAGCAAGAAAGTATTAATAGATCTCTTCTCTTCTGCCACAGAGACGAAGCAGTGAATACTTTGCAATCACCATATCAGAGGAATGTGCTGAAGTATAAGAAAACGGATCCTACAAAATGCGACTCTCATTGCCTATGGCGATGACATTATTTTATGCAGTAGACTAAAAATAAGAATACAAACACGATCCCTGTTATTGTAGGAAGTGTCAGGCATTTTACACACACAGCTGAAGTAACACATCACCCTCTTGCCCAGAGCATCAGTGGGGAAGGTGAAGGGAAACAGTAGATGGATCCAGTGTTTATTTGTCATTCCAAGTTCTGACTCCATCTGGGGCCTCACTGAGGTGACAGAAACAGTAGGAATAAGGCACCAAAACTGAAGGTATAAAGGCCCAGAGGCCATCAGAATGGAAACCTGTAACAGTTACATAGAATTCTTGGAGCAGAAAACCTTCAATTCCAAAAAAATCATACATAATCCACTTTTCAAAAATATCTCTCAAAAGGTAGTAAAAACGAAAGCTAAATCTGGCATAGTTAACTTGATTCCTGAGTTTAAAGCCAGATAAAATCCTTTAACGAAAAAAGGTTTTTGGCCGGGTGCAGCGGCTCACACCAGTAATCCTAGCACTTTGGGAGGCTGAGGAGGGAGGATCGCATGAGTCCAGGAGTTCGAGACCAGCCTTAGTAAGAGCAAGACCCCATCTCTACAAAAAATAGAAAGATTAGCCAGGCGTGGTGGTACACACCTGTAGTCCCAGCTACTCGGGAAGCTGAGGCAAGAGGATCGCTGGAGCCCAGGAGTCTAAGGTTGGCAGTGGGCTATGATGACTCCACTGCACTCTAGCCTGGGAGACAGAGTGAGATCCTGTTTCTACAAAAAGTTTTTATTCATGCCATTGTACATTAATACAGTAGAAAACTGCTGCTTTTCAAAAAGTATCAAAATAGTAACTCTTAGAGTACGTGTTAAAACCTCACAGATCGTTCATTAGTCACGGTATTTAATAGTGGTCTATAAATTACTCCTAGTTATTGTTTAGAAACAGATAAATAGCCAACTCTAATGACAAAACCATGCAAAGGAAATCCTGAAGTAGAATCCTAAAACCCATGACTATTCACTTTCATATTTTTAGTGGTTGGTATATAGAAATGGTGAAGGTTTGGGTGTGGGTTGCTTTTGAAGCAGCATCCAGAATGTATCAATTCTAATCGGCTGCAAAGTACAGGATGTTATAGGCAGAAAGGCAGCTTTTTGGTCATTTCCAGTCATAGAATTGTGATGAGGATTGGAATGTACTGGGTAGCTTGGCAGTTAGATTTGATAGCTTCTGGTTTGGTGAGTTACCTGATTTGGTCTGCAGCCCTTCTAGAACTATCTAGTAGAAACCTAAGTTCCTGAGGGGCTCCAGGGTTGGTCTGGGCTCCCAAAGAAACTTGGAACCAGGGAAAGTGTGGGCTGAGTCTATGTCCCCATTCATAAGGCTTGTTCTTTGTGTCAGTCATCTGTTGCTGTGTAACAACCAACCTCAAAGCTTAGTGACTTAAGACAGCAGTCTGGCTTTCTGGATTGACAGGGAGGTTCTCACCTGGGGTGTCTCATGCAGTTTCAGTCATATGTTAGTAGGGCCCAGAATTACCTGAAGACTTCTTCTCGCCCATGTTTGGTGACTAGGCTTGGATGGCTTGAAAGCTGGGGCTGGCTGGTCAGGCACTCTCCTCTCCACATGGCTGCTTGAGCTTCCTCACAGCAGGGCGGTCTCAGGATAGGCAGACTTTTACATGGGGGATGTTTTCCCCAATAGCAGGAGTTCCAAGGGACAGGAAGTAGAAGCTGCCAGCCTCTTAAAACAAAGATCCTGACCCTGACACAGCGTCACTTCCACTATTGGGTAAAGCAGTCAGAGCTGCCCATTCTTAAGGGAAAAAACAAAACCCTTGGGTCTTGAGGGATGAGTGTCAAAGAATTTGTGGTCACTTTTAATCTTTCACATTCTCCAGCCAGGACCAAAGAATTTGTTTTCAGTTGGACATTATCCTAGTCTGTCCTAATACTGAGATGTTTTGCATCCATGTAGCTCTTTACACTTTACAAGACAGTTCATGAACACTGTCTCAATTTGTCCTTACCATATCTCTGAGATAGTAGGTTGGTTAACGAGGAGACAGAGGTACAGAGGTTAAAGGCCTAGGGTCACACAACTTCCTAGGGACAGAATTGAGACTTATATCTGAATCTCTTCACTGTCAGTCCATGCAAAGGGATTCTGGTTTGTTTGTTTAACCAAGTCACTCTGCTCTCAGACATATATAGAGCTATATGAGATGAAAGCACATTTCCCTTTGGCTGAAAATTTGGCCGCAGATCTTTGCAGGTGAAGTTCAAGGTGATGGCAAAGGTAATGCTAATATGACTGCTGCAGCCCTGTGCTGTCAGTAGGGACTCTTGAAGCCACTGTACCGCCCTTCACTCTTGGGAAACTCTCTCCGAATCCTCCAGCGGCAGCAGCTGGGTAGGATGGCAAAATCAGCCATGTCAGGGGAGCCAAAGCGCCAGGTGGTGTAGCACCTGTAGGCACAGTGCCGCAGCCGGCTATTGTTGGGATCCTCATCGAGCTCCAGCAAGGGCTCCTGGTAGAGCAGGAGGAACTGCAGGACATGTCTGGACAAGACAAGCTTCCTGAACGGCTGTGAGGTGGTGATGCAGGCCCCCGGCTTTTTCCGGCAACATAGCTCCTCCAGGCACCTGTGGCTCTCGGGGAGTTGGGACGGGAGGCAGCTTCCACACTGGCACCACTCCGGGCTGTCCCCGGATCTAGGAGTCGCCTCTTCATGAAGCGGCTGCATCTCCTCTGTTTCTCTGGGAATGGAGGGTGGGTCGCGGAGAGTCAGGGGGAGCTTGGACAAGTCTGTGAAGTCCAGCGGGGGTCTCTGAAAAAGTCAAGTGTCCAAACCCATCAGCAATCATGACCCCCGGGGCTCTAAGTTCTTCAGTTTTATCCTTAACTTATAAAATTACATTTAATATTACATTCATTGTGGTAGCTATCATCAATTAAATGTGTGGATCAGGACCGTGCTTGTGTTTTGTAAGCACTGCCTCACTTAAGCCTTTGAAGGACCTCAAAGAGAGATATGTATCCTTGTCTCCACTTCACAGATTTGGAAAGTGAAATTCAGAGAGGCCAGGCCTCAGTGCAGGTATCACCTCTTGTCCTGACCACCCTGTCAAGTTGCTTTCCTCCCAGGTGATTCTCTTGTCACATCACGATATTCTACATTATTCATAGGACCTATCACCATCAGAAACAATCTTATTAATGTGTACATTTACTTGATGGTGATGATTCTTTCATATGAAAGCAGGGACCCTGTCTGCTTTGTTGCTGTATCCCCAATACCCAGCACGGGAGAGATAGTAAATATTTATTGACTTAGCTCCGCTCTCTCCTTTCCCTCCAGGCTCCTCTACTGGCAAACCCATTTGTTATCCTCCAAGGGAAGTGGCCATAATTGCCACGCCTATTCTTTGTGACATACACCTTCCTTCACTGGGTAAAGATGGCCCAAGTCAAGGACATTAGACTGGATAGTTCTTGTACATGAGTGTTCATAGTATCATTATTCCTAATAGCCCAAAGGTGGGAACAACCCACATGTCCTTCAGCTGACGAATGGGTAAACAACATGTTATGTCCATATGATGGAATATTATTCGGACCTAAAAAGGAGTGAATTACTGATCCATGCTCCAACGTGGATGCACCTTGAAAACATGAAGCTGAGTGAAAGAAGCCAGACACAAAAGGCCATACATTGCATGAGTCCATTTGTAGGAGATGTCCAGCATAGGCAAATCCATAGAGACAGAAAGTAGACTAATGGTTGCCAGGGAATGGGGGGAATTCAGTGTGGGGAGTGGCTGCAAAATGGACGTGGGGTTTCCTTTTGGGGTGATGAAAAAGCACTGGTACTAGATAGTGGTGATGGTTGCACAGCATTGTAAATATACTAAAATGTCACAGAATTGTTTAAAATGGTTAAAATGGTAAATTTTATATTATGTGTATTCTACCATACACATATGCACACACACACAAACTAAATATAGTCACGTGCCACATAATGAAGTTTTGGTCAATGAGGGATCCCATATACAATGGTGTTCTCACAAGATTATAATGGAGCTGAAAAATTCCTGTCACCTAGTGACATCGTAGGCATCAAAACATCATAGTGCGATGCATTTCTTATGTGCTAGTGGTGATGCTGATTTAAACAAACCTACTGTGCTGCCAGTTGTGTAATAGTATAGCATGTAGCCTCAGCAACTTAGTGAGACCCTGTATCTACATAATATTAAAAAATTGGCCAGGCATAGTGGCACATGCCTGAAGTCCTAGCTACTCCAGAGGCTGAGGCAGGAGGATCTCCTGAGCCTCGGAATTCTAGGTTACAGTGAGCTATGATTGCACCACTGCACTCAGCCTGGGTGACAGAGCTAGGCCCGGTCTCTAAAAAAAGGAAAAAGTATAGCACATAGAATTATTTACAGTACATAATAACTTGATAATGATAATAAACAACTATGTTACTGGTTTATGTATTTACTATACTTTTTATTGTTATTTTAGAGTATACTGCTTCTCTAATTTAAAAAAAAGTTAACTGTAAAACAGTCTCAGGCAGGTCCTTCAGGAGGTATTCCTGAAGATGGCATTGTTACCATAGGAGATGACAGTTCTATGGGTGTTATTGCCCCTGAAGACATACTAGTAGGACAAGATGTGGAGGTGGAAGACAGTGATATTGATGATCCTGACCCTGTGTAGGCCTAGGCTAATGTGTGTGTTTGTGTCTTAGTTTTTAACAAAAAAGTTAAAAAGTTAAAAGAAAAATTAAAAATAGAAAAAAGCTTATAGAATACAGATACAAAGAAAATATTTTTGTACAGCTGTACATGTTTGTGTTTTAAGTGAAGTGTTATTACAAGAGTCAAAAAGTTTCAAAAAATTATAAAGTTTGTAAAGTAAAAAAGTTACAGTAACTTAAGTTTAATTTATTATTGAAAAAAGAAAACTATATTTTTATCAATTATAATAGCCTAAGTGTACAGTGTTTATAAAGTCTTCAGTAGTATACAGTAATGTCCTAGGCCTTCATATTCACTCACCACTCACTCACTGACTCACCCAGAGCAACTTGTAGTCCTGCAAGCTCCATTCATGGTAAGTGCCCTATATAGGTGTGCCATTTTTTTCTTTTATACCATATTTTTACTGTACCTTTTCTATGTTTAGAAATGTTTAGATACACAAATACCATTGTGTTTTAATTGCCTACAGTAGTCACTACAGAAATATATATAGGTTTGTAGCTTAGGAGCAATAGGCTATACTGTATAGCTTAAGTGTGTAGCTATACCACCTAGGTTTGTGTAAGCACACTCTGTGATGATAGCACGACAGAATTGCCTAACGATGCGTTTCTCAGAACTTATCCCAGCTGTTAAGCGATGCATAACTGTAGTTTACTTTATACACACTCCCAAGAAGGACATTAGAAGAATGGAAAAATTTTGGCTACTCTCCTTCACGAAGAGATGTAAAAAGAAGATGTAAAAATCCTAAATATTAGTGAATTTGGATCTAGCAATAAACACAAAAAATAGGACGTCACATTCAAATTGAGTTTATTTCAGGAATGCAAGGTTGGCTTAATAATTGAAAGCCAATCAGTGTAATTCACCACATAATAGAATAAAAGAAGAAAACTCATTGATCATTTCAAAAGAAGCAGAAAAATTTTTTAAATTTAATATCTGGTCATGATAAAATTCTTAGCAAACTAGGAACAGAAGAGAATTTTCTTAATCTAATAGAGCATTCTTAAAAACTTGCCACAAACACTATAATGAATGAATAGTGAACTCTAGAAAGCTTTCTCCCTGAGATAGGGAATGAGACAAAGATGCCTGCTATTGTCACTTCTGTTCAGTATTGTACTAGAGGTCCTAGCTGGTGTCATAAACACCAGACGTTAGGAAGAGGCAAGGAAGGATTTTTTTCCCAGAGCCTTCAGAGGGAGTGTGGCCCTGCCAACACCTTGATTTCAGAATTCTAGCTTCCAGAACTGTGAAGGTATAAATTTCTGTTGTTTTAAGCCACCTAGTTTGTGGCAATTCATTAGGGCAGCCCCGGGAAACTAATACAGTTAGTGAAGATACGCAGCATCCAGAGCTGCTGGGAAGAGTGTGAGTTAGAACAACAGCTCTGGAGCACTGTTAGTATCTTCTGAAACTGAGCATATGCCTGCCTTATGACTCAGCAGTTCCACTCTTAGGTAGTTACCCAGTAGAGTGCCTTATGTTTACCATAGCAGCATTACTGGCATTAGCTCCAAACTGGAAACTACCCAAGTGTCCATCAACAGTAACATGGATTAAATAAATTGGATGTTTATAAAATGGAAATTATACAACAGTGAGAATGAACTGTTGCTATATGCAATGTTATGAATGACTCACAAAAATAATGTTGAGTGAAAGAAACCAATCAGCAGAGTATATACTGAGTGTCTTCATATAGTATACTGGTATACTATATGGTTCAAGTTTTATAAGATTCTAGAAGAAGTAAAATTAATTTTTGGATACAGGATGACTACTTTTAAGGAAGCGTAGTGACTGGATGGGAGCATAAAAGGGACTTCTAGTAATATTCAATTTTTTAATCTGGTGCTGGTTACATGAGTATATTTACTTTGTTAAAATTTATGGGTTATGACTGGTATAAATTTCCAGATGTGTTTATATGTATAGTAAATTTTCTTTTAAAAAAAAAAAAAGATAATGTTTTAACTTACTGGGACTTCTTGGCCCTTGACATCTTGCAGACTTTTCCCAAGTAGCTGCTGGTCCACCATCCTAATGTGGGATTCATCCACAAAGGACACATACTTTAATGTCTAAGAAAGGAAGGTTAACATGTTTACTCACTTTTGTATGGAATTATCAAGAATTGCCAATCTAAACATATCTAAAGGCAACTGTTATTCCCATTTATAATACCCAATGACAAACTATTGAACCAGCTAACTAAAAACTCTTGCTAGGCGAGAATGAATAGCTTCTGAGTCTAAATGTAAATCAAATGGAACCTCATGCACCTTAACTTGTAGGTGCAGCCTATCCACAGCTCACTGCCTAATGTTTTTAGGTCCCCCAAGCACTATGTAAAATTCCTTTGTTGTGGTCTCTCAATTTTAGTTACTCCAGGTTAAATGTCTCCAGAAAGTTACACTATTGCAACTTAAATTATTTATATGTTCATTAGATTTCATCCCATCTTAGGCCATGAAATGGTGATTGTTTTTAGTTGGAAAGATGAACTTTTATTTCAAAATGTGAAAACATGTACAATGGACATGAATTGTGCATTCAGCTGTTGGAAAAGGACAGTGATGTTCTTGGATGAGGGAAAGACAAAGAAACTCTCTTTGTTTTTAGGCACCAGGGATTTCTCTTTGGGGGGGAATCATGGTGTTGAGTGCAGAGAACCTGCTTAGTAAAGTCCAAATTAATGAAAACAATACAGATGAGGCTAAAATTCCCTTTGACTACTCCCCCACCCTGGGCTCCTTTCCAGAAGCAACCCCTGTTACCACTTTTGTGTGTATTCAACACCTTTTGCATGGATATGTATACCACACACATATATATGTATGTGTATACACATGTATATAGATAAAAAATAAATATAGGTGCATGTATGTGTATACACATGTATTTCCTGGCTTTGCCCATTCAGAGGACCTAGAATCAGTGACACTCAAGCGCAATAAAGACACCTACATTTCACTTTCTAAATACCATTTTCCACTAAAAGAAACCAGGATGTCTTAAAGAAATAGTTGGTTCTTGAACTGGGTCATGGAAAGTGCAAGATGAGTCTTCAGCATTTTTATGTGTTGGAAAGTAAGAAAGTGCTCAGAGTGATGGAGAT
>NW_012154285.1:5152851-5184902 GCF_000956105.1 Propithecus coquereli
ATATAGAATTAGTTTATATGTGTAGATTTTTTAACATATATATCATACCATACATATTGTTCTGCAGCTTGTTTTTATACAAAATGTATTGGTTATTTACTCATGCAAGTACCTATAACTCAGTAGTTATAGATCCAATGTTGGAATTTCAGCTCTGTGGCTTATTAACTGTATGACTTTGGGCAAATTATTTAACCTTCCCGTGCCTCATTTCCTCTTCTATAGAAAGAGAGAATAGTGGCAACTACCTACATGATTATTGTGAGGATTCAGTGAGTTAATATATACAAAGCATTTAGAAATGCTACATAAATGTTGGCTATTATTATCTACCTCACTCTTTTAAACAGGTGCTTGGTACTCACTATGGGTTTATCATAGTTTCTTTCACCATTAACCTATTGGACGTTTGGGTAGATGCTATTTCTTCACTGTTAACAATCATTTATTAATAATAACTTAATAATCAGTGCTGCAGTGAACGTCTTGTACACATGTACTGCTTGGGTACTAATGTGAGAGTGTCTCTAGGGAGCATATGGAGAAGTGGAAATGCCAGGCTGTAAAGTATGTCCCATTTAAATGTTATCAGTTACTGCTAAATTGTTCTCCAAAATCATTGTGGTTTTGTTTTTTTTAGTCTCTACCAATTTAATAAATGATAACATTGATAAGTCCTGGAACATAAAAATTTGCCTTCCGTACATCTTGCCTCTCCATTTTTGTTTCTATTCTTCTCTATGACCAAAGGATTCATCTGGGAGATGGTCAGTTGGGGTGGAGTCTGGAGACTTAGCCACTACAGGATTAAACCTGTGATTTTGGCCTAATTTTTGTGCATTTCTCAGCGATCTAATGGAACCGTGAGTGTTTGGGTGTCCTATAAGCACGGCGTGCCTTACCGGCTTTGGCTCCACAATGGACTCACACTTCTTCCTGTAGTAGTATTCATTGACTGCGCAGGGCTCACAGCACTTGCAACAGGGATAAACATGGGATCGACAGCAGCTACTGGAGTAAGTGTTGATGAGAAAGTCAATGAACATAGTGGCCTGGAGAAAACCCAGACAAGCACCAAGTTAGTGAAACTTCTTTTTCCCAAATCATTTTCAGAAAGCATGAGAAAGAGAATCTCTTACCAAACCAAAGTAGGAGAGGGTCGAGCCAATGTACACAATCAGTTGGATAATGTCAAATTTTCCTCCCTGAAAACAGAGTGGGATAGTTTACTTGATTGAAATTCAGAGCAGCGCTCTTTTGCTTTCCCATATGCAATTGCTGGTGTAGTAGGGAGTGGAGCCCAGTGCCGTGACTTTGATAGATGGGTTCAAGTGCTTGCTGATGCAGAGATTGTGCGGATTGAAACTATGACTCTTGTTTGCCCTGTTTCTGCTATCCAGGGTATGCTTGGACTCATCAATGTTTTCTTTCTTTCTTTTTTTTTTTGAGACACAGTTTCACTCCGTTGCCTGGGCTAAAGTGCTGTGGCATCAGCCTATCTCACAGCAACTTAAACTCCTGGGCTCAGGCAATCCTCCTGCCTCGGCCTCCCGAGTAGCTGGGACTACAGGCATGTGCCACCATGCCCAGCTAATTTTTTCTATTTTTAGTTGCCCAGATAATTTTTTTTTTCTATTTTTAGTAGAGACGGGGTCTCGCTCTTGTTCAGGCTGATATCGAACTCCTGAGCTCAAGCGATCCTCCCACCTCTGCCTCCCAGAGTGCTAGGATTACAGCCGTGAGCCACCTGCCCAGATGGGCCCATCAATGTTTTAAGCAAACAAGCATTGGAGCCACTGAAGATTTGTTATTTTTCCATTCGAGGTGAGGGTTTCAGACAAGCTTTCCCTAGAAGAGGTTTGAGATTACTTCAGAAGCAGAGGGAAGGAACGTCCTCACAGACTCTTCCCTTGGGTGGCCTTGTGGATTTTATTCTCAATGGTCTTTCTCTCCTCTCAGCTGTAGCTTGTTGATTCTTGTGCTGCTTATCAGCATGTTATATAAATAATGTGCTGTGAAGCAGGGTGTTATGGGATCTGTTGATTTTTTTTGCATACCTGGCATCCCTTCATTCCTTCTTCTGAAAACAGCACCACAATTTTTTGGGGGAGAACCATTTCTCTTTATATTCATTCCATGTAGTTCGGTGGGGGTTGGGGGGTGCCTTGGCTCTCTCCTCTGGCCCCTGGGCTGGGTCAGGACTGATTCAAGACCAGCCATTGAGAGTATGACATGACTCTGGTCACAGTGATTACTTCAGCAGTGGGCATGTGACCCATATCAGGCCAATCAGGGCCAATGGCATCTGCCTGAGGCCTTTGCTCAAACTTTTGGCAAAGAGGTGTTTTCTTTTAATTGAGGTTGCTGGCTGGGTGTGGTGGCTCATACCTGTAATACCAGCACTTTGGGAGGCTAAGGTGGGAGGATTGCTTGAGCCCAGGAGTTGGAGATCAGCCTGGGCAACATAGCAAGACCCCATCTCTAAAAAAAATAAAAATTAGCTGGTTGTGGTGGTATGTGCCTATAGTCCTAGCTGTTCCAGAGGCTGAAGCAGGAGGATCACTAGAGCCCAGGAGTTTAAGGCTGCAGTGAGCTATGATCATGCCACTGTACTCCAGCCTGGAGACAGCAAGATCCTGTCTCTAAAATAATAACAAAAATTGAGGTTGCTAAACTGGTCAGATATAAGGAGCTGTGTGATACTACCATATAGAGATGGCCAGTCTAAGGATGATACCAAGACAGAGGAGAACATATGTAAGAAATGGAGGGAAGCAGATTCCTGAGGATGTTGTTTCAACACCTAGATCTAGCCATACCTGAGGCTTGAAATTACCCCTGGATTTTTTTCAGTTATGTGAACCAAAAAACAGACAAAAAAAGGACTTTTTTTCCTAAGCCAATTTCAGTTGGATTCTGTTACTTACACACTATTTTGCAGAGGGTTTTCTTTCTCTCTCTTTTTTAAGCATCAGAGTATTTTTAAAGTTGAATATTAGAATTTTTTCCAGGGCCACTCTTTCGGTTTTTTTCTCCCCCCGCCCCCACCACCAGTGCCACTCTTGTACTCGTCAGGTGACTTATTCTTGGACAGGACTCCAGGGACATTTCTTCCTCCTCTTTTATCCCATGTGTGAAATGCACAGTGCTAACTAATGACTATGATCCAAAGCATTCACTCCTTGAAGGCACTACAACCATAATTAGCACACAGTCATAGGAAGGAGGTGCCTGGGGCTGGAAGCAGAGACTTACGGTGCCAAAAACCAGGATGTCAAAACGGATCCCAAAGACTTTTATCAGAGTCCGTTTTTCAACATTGTTTTCCTTGTAGTACTTGGCATATCTGTAGGAGGAAAAGGATCCATATGTATAAAGCTCTCTTTGAACGTGCTGGTATTTTATGAAAGAAAAAACCAAATCAGTAGCTGACCTCGTCCTCCTGGTCTGTCTTCCAGCTCTGCTGCGTGGCAGAGGGAAGAACACAAGCCAAACCCCTGGATTACTCTCTCTGACCACTTGGAACCGGAAGCTTCCACCTGTGTCACCCCCTCTACATGCGTCATCACAGATTGATGGGAAATCAGCTTTTAGCTTAAGATTAAAATGAATAATTTTTAACCAATACAGAATTAACAACAAGCAGAGAAATTTTAAAAAATAACTTCAATCAATCTGACTATTCCTTAAGGGGGGAAAACAGATTTGGCTTCTAGAACAAAGATGGGGGGAGTGGAAGTGGCGGTGAGTCTCAGGTACTAATTGCTGGATCGGGGACAGGTGTGCTTAGCAGTGTGTTCTAACTGTATTTTCTCATGTTCTGTATTTGTCTATTTGGCAACCATTAATCACAGGGCCCAAAACTAAAGGCCAACGTTGTTTACATCTCCCCTGCAATCCGGCTTTTGCGAGTGTGTGAAAATCATATTACAGACCCTCCAAACAATCCCGAATTCATGCCCCCAACCACCTCCTTTATCTGACTCTCACACAGGAAGCCAGGATTTCTCCTCAGGTCTGGGTAGGGCTGGACCAGACAGCTAGAGACCACCCCTGTAACCCACAGCACACCGGCATTATTCAAACCAGCCAACTCCAAGCTGTTCCCTCAGCCCTTCCTGGCCCTTCCCGTGGAAGACACAGTAAAGTTTCTGGGCCATTCTGTCCCCTTGATTCTGCTTCTTGGCAGAACCCAGTGCTTTCCCTGTGGCCCTGCCCAGCGTGGCATGGCACAGCCCCATCTCTTGGCAAATGTACATAGTAAATTCTTTCAATGGCATTGACCTCTCTGTGTCATCACTCAGTCACCTTTATAAAGGAAGACCCGGGCACAAATCACAATCACCCCAATATGCAACTCTCACCAGTGCCAGAGTCAGGAAGAGTGGTTACATTCTATTTTCCATGAGTAATTAGGAAGGCTTAAGCCACAGACTTCATGAAACTTTTAAATCTGTCCCTCCCTCTCACCACCTTTTGGTGTTATTTTTAGATAAGGATATATATATATTTTTTTTTCTGAGTTATTAATTCACCATCTATTTACAGGTGTGGGGAGGGAAGAAAACAGAAGACAGATGCTCTGCCAAAACATAATATGGAACATCTGAAACTCTTTTTTTCAAAAAAACTGTCAAAATTTGACATTGAGATGAGTTAGATATTATCAGGCACTTCAGTGCCTGTTTCTGGCCAGAGGGGTTTCAATTTCTTTGCATCTGATTATTCCTGTTCCAAGACAGTTCTTTCTTCTTCTGCTGTGTTGAGTGATTTGTTTTTTAATACACAAGGAAGCATGCATCACCACTGCATGCCCCAGGGTAGGCGCTATCTCCCAGTGCAAGTTCGTTTGCCTGGGCAGGTTAACATGGTACAGTAAGTACTTGAATTTCTGCTTTCAGGGTTGTGTTACAGTGGTTCTTAAACTGAAGGCAAGAATTACTGTGGGGGGAGTATGTTCAAAAGAAATACTCCTGAGCCCCACTCCCAAAGAGTGATTTCAGAAAGCCCGAGAGGTTTCTAGAAATCTGTACTTCTAGTAAAGGAACCAGGTGATTCTGATGCAGGGGGTCAGTGGGCCACACTTTGAGAAACACTGGGCCCTGAACAAGAATGTTTTCTTGCACACTGTAAGGATTTGTATAGTGGCCCCCAAAGAAGATATGTTCAAGTACCTAACAACCCCTTCGTGCCTGTGAATATGAGCTTATTTGGAAATAGAGTTTTGCAGATGTTATTAAGTTAAGGAGCTCGAGATGAGATCATCCTGGATTTAGGGTAGGCTCTAAATCCAATGAGTGGTGTCCTTATGAGATAAAGGAGAAGGAGATTTAAGACATAGAGACACAGGAGAAGCCATGTGAAGATGGAGACAGAGACTAGCGTGGTGCAGCCACAACTTAAGGAATGCCTGCAGCCACCGCAGCTGGAAGAGGCAAGAGAGGATCCTCCCCTAGAGCTCCAGAGGGAACGCGGGTGGCCCTGCTGACACCATGACTTTGGACTGCTGGCCTCTGGAACCATGAGAGAATACATTTCTGGAAACTAGGAAACTAGTACAGGCACATACTCATTCTGGACCTGAGAAGTGCCTCATACATTCTGTTTGGGCCTGCTCTGCTTTACACGTGTTGTAAATAAACTGAATCACAGTTCACTGAATAAGGACATTTTGCAATGGATCATTTTGTAAAGGACAGAATTCTACAATGTGATCAACTTCTTCAACTTCCTGTGTTTCAGAAAGTTAGATTTTCTCATATACCTCATATAACCTGTAATTTTCTTCTCTTTTGTGTGGCTATTTGAAAATAACTTGTCCACTTACCCATCAGATCTTGACAATTTATTTTTGGCCAAAGATTTCTTCTGGTGCTCATTTCAGACCACATGCTCGAATACTTTGTTCTAAAAGAATATTAACGTCATAACCACCTCAGGTCTTCAGAAAGCTCAGATCTCTCCAGGAACTAATGTTCTTAGGCTTAGCTCAGCCACTCGAAGGACACTTGCTGACATCTGATTGGTACATTGCCGTGTGTGCTTCTGCTGACTGCTAAAAGAAACGGCCTGGAAAGGCAGTCAGGGGACCACTGATCCTGTCCTCTCTTCTTGCTAATGGCCTGCTGCTCTGCTCTCTATTTAGCAGAGCAGCAGGGGATGATCAAAAAGTTGCCTCAATGAGGAGCTGCTTTCAGGGCCCTGATGAAACTCCATTGACCCAGAGGAGACAAAAGGCATCGGCCAGCTTGACGTCAAGGGTTCAAACTCAGATGCCTATAGTGGCCAGGCAGGGAACAGAACTGAGTGATGCTGGCCAGGTATAAGTCAACAAGGAGTGGAGGGACAGTGACAAACCAAAAAACCACATGCCCTTTCTAAAGGGGACCACTGGTACTTGGCTCCAGCCGTGACTGCCACGGAGGCTGTGGACCCAGGATATCCTTAGCTTTCCTGAGGACTGTGCTTTCCTAGTTAAGAAGAAGAGAAACAGCACACACAGGAGCCCACATTATAGGAATCAATTGAGAAAAAAACTTTAACTTCTCTGAATCCCTTTAGTGTTTGTGGTATACACTAGCAGTTCTCAAAGTGTGGTCCCCGGCAGCAGCATCACATGGGGACATGTTAGAAATGCACATTCTCACTCCCACCCTCGATCCACAGTGGGGGCTGGCCTCAGCAATCTGTGTTTTCACAAGCCTCCAGGGCAGTCCGATGCTCATTCAAGTTTAAGAAACACGAAATTGACCCTCCACACTCAATACGGGGTCCTGGAACCAGCAGTTCCTCCCCCTGTGCTTGGAGAGGCCTTCCTTGGCCACGTCTGCCCCATCACACTATCTTGTTTGATTTCCTTTGCAGGACTTATCATCATCTGAAATGGTCCTGTGGGATCTGTTCTGTTGAGGAATAATTTACATATAATGAAGTGTGTGAGTCCTAAGGCAAATGAATACCTTGTATAATCTCTACCTCTATCAAAATCTAGAACATTCCATCATCCCAGAAAACTCTCCTGTGCTTTCCAGTCATTTCCTACCTCCTTCACCCTCCTCCCCAGCTCAGCAACCACTATTCTGTCTTCCATCATCATAGGTGATAGAACTTGAACTTCATGTAAATGGCATCAAACATTACGTACTCATTAAGGTACGGCTTCTTTTACTCAACATAATGTCTGTGGGATTGATTCATCTGTGTTGTTGAATGTAACAGCAGTTACTTCCTATTTTATTTGTACCGAGTAGTGTTTTATTGTATAGATATACCAGAGTTTATTTATCCTTTCCCTTGTTGGATATTTGGGTTGCTTCTGGGTTTTGGCTATTATGAATAAGGCTGCTATGAACATCATGTACAAATCTTTGTGTGGATTTCATTTCTCTTGGATAAATACCTAAGAATGGGATTATGGGATTTCTGGATTATAGGGTACATCTATGCTTAATTTGGTAAGAAACTTCCCAATAATTCCCTAATGTGGTTGTACTATTTTACATTCCCACCAGGAAAGTAGGACAGTTCTAGTTGCTCTTCTCCTTGCCAACATTTGGGATTGCCAGTCTTAGTAAATTTTAGCCTTTCTAGTTGATATGTAGTTGTATTTTATTGTGGTTTTAATTCATATTTTGAATTGACTAGTGATATTGAGTTTCTGGAACTTTTTATTTACTTATATTTTGTCCATTTACCCTTACTAGAATATAAGCACCAAGAAAGTAGTGACCTTGTCTATTTTCTTTACCAATATATACCGATTGGCACAAGAAATATTTTTTTTCTGCAATGCACATTTGATGACTGAATGAGTGAGGAATGCCAACATCAATTTCCTACCAGCTTCATTAGTCTATTGGTGTACTTGGCAACTCTTTCTGAAAAGGGAACAGCATATGCCTATTTTGTGTCTAGAACCAGGGCACAAAATGACCAGTCATCATCACGGTCACAGAAACATGCCTGGCACCCCATAGGCAATGATAGGTCATAGAGACTGTGTTAGGGCCAAGTCACTACTGGGACAGAGTTATAGGAACAGGCTGAAAAAATGTTCCAGACATAGGAGGTATGGTGGAAACTAAGTTAGGACGGCACAGGCGAAAGTCAGGAGCAGATGAGCGAGCTGTGCAGAGGGTCAAAACAAGAATGAGTCAGCACCGTTCAGCGAGGAGGAGCATAAGAGTGCAAATGAACCAGAACCCTAATGAATTCATGGGGTTGAAGTCCCGAAGCCAGAAGCACACATGATGTGCTACAAAGAAGCTTTAAAAGTAAGACAACTCTTGTAGCCCCAGCTACTCAGGAGGCTGAGGCAGGAGGATCGCTTGAGCCCAGGAGTTGTTGCAGTGAGCTATGATGATGCCACTGCACTCCAGCCCAGGCAACAGAGTGAGACCCTATCCAAAAAAAAAAAAAAAAAAAAAAAAAAACAAAGAAAGAAAAGAAAAAAGTAAGACAACACTGCAGGTGAGGAAGCAGAGTGGCCCAAGATATTGAGAGTCTTAAAAATGTTCTTTCCAAAGGGACTTCCATCAGGATGGCAGCCTGAGCTAGAGCAAGAAGCCCCACACCTCCACCCCTCTCCCACCTCATACACACAGAAGAGCAAGATAAAATATTTCTGAAAAGTCCTATCAATACAATACTGAGCTCAAAACAAGAAAGGACATTTTTTTTCTAGCTGCTAGACATGTGTAGTCAGTCGGGATGGAATCCATGTCACCCTTAAAAGTACCTGAACCAGGTCTATACCTGAGGAGCTGGAGTTTCAACATGCTTATGGGGAAGGGGGCTGGGGCTGCAGAAGCCTCACATAGCAAGGGAGCAGAAACTGGATTCTTTTAGTAGAAATCCTGAGCCCAGAAATTAAACTGAATACTGATTCATGATCGATAGACACCATACGGTCCCGGCAGGAACAACTACAAAATTACATAATCATCCCAGAGGAATGTCTCCGTATGCCACAGCACACACGGAATTTTGCATAAGATTATTTCTACAGAAGACAACATCCCAAAGCCCACAAGGAGAAATCCCACCCAAGTTACTTCACATAATAGGTCTGTATGAAAGGAATTATACAGTAAAATGGACAAAAGGAGTAGGATCTATAAAGCAAGAATGGAACTCACTGGAACAATAATAGATGGCTTTGAAAAAGAACCAAATAAAAATCCTAGAACTGAAAAATATAGCCATAGAAATTTTTAAAAATCTGAAAGCGTATGATAAAACGTTCCTAACCTTTGATTCAATAAGTCTAGAAATTCAAACTAAGGAAATAACCTGGAATTCAAACAAAGATGTATGTGCAAAGATGTACAGTGCAGAGTTATTTATAATAGAAAAGCTGGAAATAACCCAAAATGTCCAATAATGGAGTCATGGGTGAGAAAATCATGAGATAGCAGGGAAAGAGTGTGACTTATGGGGCCAGAGTGATGTCAGTTAGAATCATGGAGTGTCTCGTCTGATCTCGGAAGCTAAGCAGGATCGGGCCTGGTTAGTACTTGGATGGGAGAATTATGGAGTGTCTATTATTAGCTGTGGGCCCTGGACAGATCATCTTCCAGGAACACTAATATCTACCTTCCAGGGTTGGTGAGAGGCTAGAGATGGTGATGGCCAGTGCCTGGTATGTAGAAGACCTCCCCTAAATTGCAGCAATAGTTATCGGTACACCCACATGATAGAATGTTATGATATTAATGTCATAGCCACAAAGAATTTTGAGTGACCAGAGTATTAAAAAAACCCACAAAATACCAAATGACATGCATGAAACAATCTCATATGAGCCTCGTGAAAGAACTGGTATAGACAAGGGAAATTCCCTCGATTGTCTCAGGGTAAAGGAATTATGGGTGATTTTCATCCTCCTCTATGCTTTTCTGTTTCCCAAGTTTTGTTTTTGTTTTACAAAGAGTGTACATATCTTTGATCATTAAAAAGAGAAAAAGGCCAGGGGCTTGCGCCTATAATCCTAGCACTTTGGGAGGCCGAGTTGGGAGGATCACTTAAGGCCAGGAGTTTGAGACCAACCTGAGCAACATAGGGAGACCCCATCTCTACGAAAATTAGAAAAATTAGCCAGGAGTGTTGGCATGTGCCTATAGTCCCAGCTACTCGGGAGGCTGAGGCAGGAGGATCGCTTGAGCCCAGGAGTTTGAGGTTGTAGTGAGCTATGATAACACCCACTCTCACCTGGACAATAGAGTGAGACCCTGTCTCAAGGAAAGAAAAGAGAGAGAAATTCATGCAGAAAATTCAGTCACTGCCTATCTCTTAGAGGGAGTCTTTTTTCATTGTCTTGTTGCCCTGGGAACCAACACTAGTCTTACTGACTGTTGGGGCTGTAGTACAGCTGGGCCTGAGGCTTCCCATGGAGCCAATGGCCAGCCACTGGGCGAGTCTGACCCGGAGTTACCTGAAGTTGTAGCCAGGGTACAAGGACTCACTGGTGGTCTTGTCATCCAGGCGACGGAAACTGTATTTGGGACGGCAGTGATGGAACCAACTGTCCAGGTCGCAGTCCCAGTAGATCTCAATGCCCATGATTCCACCCTGGAGAAGTCAACAAGAGACAGTCTCCATATCTGCTGGATGTGCATAGCAATTATTGCTGAAGGAAAGGTTTTCTTTTTTGAGGACAAATGCTGATTAAAGGCTTTAGAGCCACAAGGGCAGCCCTATCCAACTCGCACAAGCATTATCGTGGCAGTGGCAACGCATCTCCTCCTATCTGGGACCCACCACCGTTGGAGTTATTTTCCTAAAATACAACTTTCAACAAACTACTTCTGCACTCTAACACCTTTAATGGCCCCCTCATCAAAGATGAAGTCAAAACTTGTTAGGGCAGGCACCCTGTGAAATGTCTTTTCTGCTTTACCTCCCATACTCCCCTAGGGAAAGCTCTTTGCAGGTGTGATTAAATCAAGAGTTTGAGAGGGGGGATTATCCTAGATTTTCCAGGTGGCCCGTAAATGCCCCCTCTCGTAAATTCCTTTACAAGTGTCTTTATAAGAGGGAGGTTTGACGCAGATAAGGAGTCACCGTGACCACTGAAACCAGGTGCTACACTGCTGGCTTTGAAGATGGAGGAAGGGCCTATGAACCAAGAAATGCAAGGGATGTAGCTCTAGAAGGTAGAAAAGGCAAGGAAATGCATTCTTCACTAAAGCTGTAGAGGAAGCATGGCCATGCTGACACCTTGATTTCTGCTCAGTGAAACTAAATTCAGACTTCTGACCTCCAGAAACAAACAAAAAAAAAGTGTTCTTTTAAGCTGTGAAGCTTGTGTTAATTTATTACAGCAGCTACAGGGAACTAATATACCAAGTAGCTCATTCCCAGGGCAGTTGTGGGGTTAGATGAGGTAATGTAGGTAAAGTCCTTGGTACGGTGTATGGATTTACTAAATGCTCAGGAAATGAGAGCCATATTATGAAGACACAATGGCCTGGTGTTCTGGCCAGTTGACATCCTCCATCTCCTGACACACACCCCTCCACGCCCCACCGTACAAAGACACCACTAACCTGAATTGCCACATCTGAAAAATTATCTCCTGTTTCCCGGAAGATATCTCCTAGTCGGAAAATGGGACACTGTGGATTCTGAGTCTTGTGAAAGTTACAAGTAATGTTTAAACCGGGCAAGATGTTTCTCCTGTGCATAATTAAAAGCAAACACACACATAAACATCTCTATTGAAAACAGATCCACCCAGAAAAGTCATTCCCGGATTCCAGGGAAACAGTAAACGTTTGTTGTTTTGGGGCCTCTGAGGTTTGGGGTGATTTGTTACACAGCAGTAGATAACTAACACAGCCAGGCATCCTGGGCACTTACGTGGTGTAGTTATGGCCGGGGAAGTCGATATTGTTCTTGATGAGCACAGTGAAGTTTTCAGCACTGTTCAAGAGTGCAGGTCTGGGAGGGAGAAATGCAGAATGCAGTGACTATAAGAGACCAAGGGAGTCCGTGTGCCAACAGGCTTCTGGTTTCTTGCTTTTGGTCTTTGGAATGAGTGAAGAGACATGGCTACAGTAACCCAGTGGGCCAAGCCTTCCAAAATTCTCCATAAAGCCTCTCCAGCTTCTCCAAGAAGAGTTTCTCCCTTCTTGAGACCCAGTGGCATTTACCGTGATACTTTTCACACTCTGATATAATTACATGTTTAGGTATGTGCAATGATTGGCTGCTCCGTATCTGGGACTTCTCGTATGTTGCCTAAAATGTAGCACAGTCTCTTGTGCACAGTGAAATAATCTAGTGCCTACTACGTGGTGATGGATGTGTTGAATGAATGGTGAAATGAGCCATCTTAGCTAAATCGCATGACATATGAGAAACTGAAGTTCAGGGAGTTGCTTGCCCAAGGTCACATCAAAATGTAGCCCAGGGACAGGCACACTTATCTAATGAGTGAGTTGATGGCAGAGCTGGAACCGAAAACCACAGCCAATCAGAGGGCCTCTTGTCTTGAACGAAGGACTATGTGAGTGTAGGCTGCTATCCACCCCGATCTGGGAAATTTCTTCTGTGACAGAGAATGTTTCCTGACCTAGAAATGAACCTGGGTAGAGCCATTAATGATTGCAGGCCAGAGAGGGTGACACTGCCTGGCACACCCACCCTGCCATCGGGAACCTCTGCCTGAGCCTTCCACAGGCCAGCTTGGGGCAGTTTTCTCTTTGCCCCATGGATGCTGAGGGAGTGGTCCTGAGTCTCATTGGTCTAGAACTGTGCTGTCCACTATAGTAGCCACCAGGCATACATGGCTATTTAAATTTGAATTCAATTAACTTAAAAATTCAGTTGCTTAGTTGCAGTAGCCACATTTCAATTGCTCAATAGCCATGTGTACCTAGGGGCTACCGTTTGGACAGTGCAGGTACAGAACATTTCCATCATTGCAGAAAGTTCTATTGGGCAGTGCTGGTCTAGAACCACCACACTTCTAGAGGAAGATCGTGTGTATGAACACATGTGCACATGAGCACATGTGCGTGTGTGTATAAGCCACGCATGGAGCTCACCTTACAATAATTGTACAAGTATCATCTCATTTAATGCTTACAACAGCCCCATGGGGTAGGTGAAATTATTCTCATTTTACAGACGAGGACACTGAAGCTCAGAGGGGTTAAGCCACTTGCCCAAGGTCACACAGCAAAAGTGTGTTAGAGCTAGGATTTGAATCCAGGTCTTTCTGACTATTCTCTGCTGAAATGCATTGGCCCTTGTAGCTTCTGAGATTTAACATTCTGACCTTGTGTGTTGAAGGGGAGAATCAATACAGGGGACTGCCAAATCTGTATGTCATGTGAGCATTTAATTTGAGAAAACTTCTCCTCTCCTCCCTCTTTCCTCCTCTTTCCCTTCTTCTTCCTTCTTTTCCATCTTCCTTTTTCCTTCCTTTCTTTAATCTTCAGTAAAGACACTGACCAGTCAGGTGGGCCCTCCTGTGGCACTAAAGGAGGGGTCTGGAAGTGCCCTGCTGAGATAGCCAGGAGGGTGGGGGCACCCAAGGGTGCTAAGGGTAGTAGCTACTGACTAGCTGGTTCAGAATTATTTTAGGATTTTAACAACCAGCATGGCCCTGCCAAAGACACTGCTTTGTGCCAAGCAGTCCCCCTTACTTACAGGGGTCCCCAGGCAAATAAGACCCAGGGCTTTATGGGGCTGTGCTGAGAAGGGAAAGCCCCAGCAGGCCTCATCTGGTCACTTCTGAGGGCCACTGTGCATGTCTGTCCCCCACCATGCAACTCACCGGGGGGCCTCCTCTACTGCCTCAATGGGACACCAGGCGGCGACTTCGCAGGTTTTCTGGTTCCCTTTATACACTATACACCGTCCGGTCTGGATTCCTATGGGGGTTGAGGGGTCGTAGAAGCACAGATATGAAAGAGCCGTGGTGAAGGAAATTCTCCAGGAGGGGTGGCATTAACTCAGCCCAAGCAAGAGACTGTTTATGCTTTTCAACCCAAGCAGCTTCAGCTTCCATGAAACCCCACCCTGACCACAAACATACGAACGGCAAAGCAAATAAGCAAAACGTTGAACAGTAAGCTTTTTTAAAAAGGCCCAGGGAAAGCACAGAAAGACTGGATTCTATTGGCTCTCTTGGTTTCTTTATAAGAAAAGATGCCTGAGAGAGCAGCTGACCAGGGTGTATTCTCTCACCTGGTGTAAATGGGCTAGAACCTGGCTTCTCAAAGGGGCAACTGAGTCCCTCAAGGGGTGCGAAGCCATGGAATAAACATGGCACGTCTTCCTGGAGTAGTGTCAGGAATATTAACAGATTTCTAAGGGAGAATTAATTAAATAGTGAGTAATGTTAAAATGATCTCTATGCCAACTCAAATACACATGTATTATGGAATTGTATGCAACGTTCATATGCCTCTGTGTGTGTGTGTGTGTGTGTGTGTGTGTGTGTGTGTGTGTGTAGGTGTTATAACCACTGATGGTTTTTTCTTTTTTATGGTTTTTTTTTTTATTGTCAGGTTCCTTTTTAAGTTAAAACATAAGATAAGGAAATTCTGTAGATTAATAGGAGGGCTGCTTCCAGTTGCTCTGGGGGTACAAGTTCATGCTCCTCAACCTTTAGGGAAATTCGGGGGAAAGTTTAGAATGCGCAGATGACGCTATGGGCCATGTGATTTTTCTATCCATTAGAACCCTGAACCTGCTAGGTTTTCAGGAGCTTCTCTCACTGGGAAATTGGAGTCACATTCACAGTCAGCAGCTGGTTTGCTGGGGACAGAGCCAAGGCATGGGGCAGATACTGGCTCACATATGATGATGGTGGAAGAAGGCAGCTGAGAACCAAAGGCTAAAGACCTGAATTGTGCATCATGAATGTCACCAAGATGCTAGACCATCCACCCCCAGGGTCCCTGGAAAAGAAACAGAAAGTACCTTTGCTCTTTGGGTCCATCCATCCCTTTTTACAGCCCCGGTCAGAAGAACAAAGCGTCCTGCGGGTGGGATACTGCAGGGAGAAGGACAAGATCATGGGCAGTAAGTGGTGTGTGCTACTAATGTACGAAGAAGCGGATGTCTACGTCCACACAAAATCTTGTATGCGAATGTTCACAGCACTGCTACTCACAACAGCCAGAAAGTGGAAACAACCCACATGTCCACTGATGGATGAATGGAAAAATAAATGTGGTACATTCATACATGGAATCTTATTCAGCCATAAAAAGGATGAAAGACTCATATGTGCTGCAACATGGATGAACCTGGAAAATGTTAAGTGAAAGAAGCCGGTCACAAAAGGCCACATATTGTATGATTTCATTTATACGAAATGTTCAGAATAGGCAAATCCATAGAGACAGAAAGCAGATTGGTGGTTGCCAGAGGCCAGGGGTGGGGGGAGTAGGGTGTGACTGCTAATGGGGACGGGGTCTCCTTTTGGGGGTGATGGAAATATTCTGGAATTAGATGGTGGTGATGGTTGTACAACTCTGTGAATAAACAAAAAACCACTGAATTGTACACTTTAAAATGGTAGATTTTATAATATGTGAATTATATCCCAATAAAAAACAAAAATAAATAAAAATTTGAAAAGTGGATGTTTGGGTAGCCAGGGACCACAGCCCTTAGGGAGAGGACAGGTGGCCTGCTCCAAGCGGCCCTATGGTTGCAGGACTGAGCAGTGTAGACAGGTGCAGAGACTCAGCAGGACACGTGGAACTGAGGGACATCAGCCAGCACACTCTCCTGGCCTGAGAAAATGAGGCCAGCCCAGTTTCAGGGCTGAAGGACAGGGTAAGGAAAAGAGAAATGAGATGACTTGGTTTATGCACGTTTGACTTCCATTTTCTAGGAAGCAGGCTTAATGACCAGTCTTAGAGAAGCCAGAACATGACACGAGTATGAAAATAGCCTCTGTTCCTTGTCCTCTCTGCGGTTTGTGGCTCTTACAGCGATTCAGGGCAAGGACCTAGGTCTTGGACCCAAGTACACCTAGGTTTTGCAATAACTGCACCATTTTATAGCTGAGTGACCTCAGTAAAGTCACTTCACCTCTCTGAGCCTCAGTTTCCTCATCTATAAAAGGAAGGTGAACAGATTTGTCTTGTATGGTTGTTGTGAAGGTTAAATGAGTTATGAAAAAAGGGGGTTAGCACATAATATTTGCTCAATGAATGTTTCTCATAGTTTTCAAACTCTCTCATGATCTCTTTTCTTCCCAGGCTTCCTTCCTCTTATCACCCAGCATGTCCCTGGCCTCCTCCCCTTGTGACCTTCCAAATTAGACTACAAACCCTTTGAACGCAAAACCTGAGCCATATCTTTGTAGCCCAAGAGCCCAACACCTAATAGGTCTTGATAAATATGGAATGAATGAAAAATGAATGAGTGATCATTCACTGTGGCTCATGGAACGTTATGTTATTTTCATTATCAACTGGAAATAAATCTCAAGAAAGAAGAGAAACCAATTTTATTTTGCTCTCCAAAAGAAATTCTAAAATTAAAAAAAAAAAACATTAGTTTTGTTTTAATCTCTTTTGTGATTGCTGCACAAATTAAATATGGCCACAAATTCTCAGTCACTCTCCTGATTGAGAGGTGGAGTGTTTCCCCCTCTTTTTGAAGCTAGGCTGGTGCTGTGACTCCATGACCAACAGAAGTCAGAAGTAATGCTGTGCTCAGGCCTAAGCCTTAAGAAGGCCTGGAAGCTTCTGGTTTTTGGTTTGGGGAACCTGAGCTGCTATTAGGAAGTTTGGCTACCCTGCTGGGGAGACAATGTGGACAGACGCTACAGAGAGGAAAAGTCTTGAGGGATCCCACAGAGGAAGAGATGCCCCGTCATCCCAGTGCACCAGTCGAGTCTCCAAATGACACCAACTCTAGATGTCATGTGACTGCAACTCCATGAGAGATCCTGAGGGGGACCAGCAGAAGAACCACCCAGCTGAGCTCAGTCAACCATTGAACTGTGAGAATTAATCAAATGCTTGTTTTAAGCCCACCAGGTTCAGGGTAGTTTGTTTTGCAGCAACAGATAACTGAAACAAATGTCTATTCATTTTCCTGTATAACTGGGACTTGGTCATATTTATTAAGATGATCGGAGATAGAGTAGATGTTGCTATGCAAAGAGAGGAGGGGAATGTCCAATTAGACCAACCCAAACCAGCTTGGGGGATAGGTTAAAATCCCAGAGAGTTACATGGTGTTGTCTGGGCTAACAGTGCCCCCACAGAGCCCTTTGGGTTCCAACCACTCTGAGTGACATCCTGTCTGAGGAGAAGTAACATGTCATTTGAATCATAACAGCTCACAGTTATTGAGTGCTTACAATGTACCATGCCTTGTTTTAAGCATGCTACAGGTATTCACTCATTAGTTTCAATAGTCCCAAGAGCTAGGTTTTGTTGTTAGCCCCATTTTACAGATGCATACGTCAAGGCACAGAGCGATGAAGTCACCTGCCCAAGGTCTCAAAGCTAATAAGTCAAGTTTGGAACCATTAGCAATCTAGCTTGCAAGCCCAGGCTCTTAATCCCTAGGCTATCCTACCTCCCTTCCTTATGAGTCTCAATAACTTGAAAAGTATCTTTGTGTGTACACAGGGATGGAGTGTGGCATAGAGATGTCCAGAGCATGGAACAAAAGAGAACCAGGGACCCCAAACTGGATTAGAAAGCGAGCACTGCTGGGAAGGGAGGTGGAGGGGAGTGTTTAGCTGGACTGGCTGCGAGCGAATTCATCAGAGTAGCAGGGACGGTGCAGCGGACATGGGGGCAAAATAAAGGTAGACAGGTCTCTCACTCTAGCCAGGGCAACAGAGTGAGACTCTGTCTCAAAAAAAAAAAAAAAAAATAACAAAGTAGACAGGTCTCCTTTTAGGGGGAGTGTTATTGACATAGACACCAAGGGAATGTCATCTTGGTTCGTAGTTCGGGTACAAATGATGGCAAAGACTGTACTGACTGTTTACCCCGAGCTCCTAGACACTCAGGAAACTAGACCTTGTTGCAGAGTGGGCTGGTGACAAGACTCCACAAGCAAGGCTGGTCCTGCCCACAGGCAGAGGCCCTGGCTGGGTGGCACCACCACTGCCACGTGCCTCAGCGTTGGGAATGGTCCCGGGTGAAGCACATTATGTGACCTGAGAGGAGAGGCTGGAAGGGTGGGAGCGACAGGCCGTACCTGGTAGAAACACATTGGTATAGGTAAACTTAGAACAGCTAGTTTTCATCTTTGAGAGCAGAAAGCAGGGCTGTGAAGGGACAGAGCAGGACAAATACAATTTGATAGGGAAGAAAGTTTTCCAGAACGAGGTAGGAGAAGGTCAAGAGTACAGAGGGGGCAAATCCAAGTTGGGAAAGACTGTTTGGGGGGATGGGGTTGGTCACGGGGGGGTGTGTGAGCACCTGATACAGAGGCTAAAACTCTTAAGAAGTGGGATGAACAGGCAACCCTGAGTGGCTTGACAGCGTGTCCCAGGACTAGCCCTGCACACAGCTCAGTGTGGATCATGGCAAGAGAAGCTATGAATGAGGACACCCGGCGTCTACTCCTGGCTCTGCCTCCAGGAAGCTGTGTGACCCTGGGGAAGTCACTTAACCTCACTGAGTCCGTGTTCTGACCTGTGAAATGGGGCTGGGAATGCCATTATCCTCCCAAAGTTGTGAGGCTCCAGTGAAACGTAAAATGTTGTGCAAATGGCAAGAATCATTGTTGTCATAAGCCACGAAGGGACCCAGTGATGGTAAGAGCAGGGCTCCAGTCTCCACGGGCCACAGTGCTGCAGCAGGAGGCCGAGGGGGACAGAAGAATCTGGCGGCCATGGAGGGAGACCTGCAATGTCTTCTTCTCCTTCTTCCACTCAGCCAGCCCAACCCCACAAAGAGGCAGTTGCTCAGTAATTATTTGCAGCTCAAATACACCGGGTCCCAATGTCTGCTTCCTCCTACCTGCGCCTCCTCTAGGAACTCTTATCACCCATCCAGCCGCTCCCCGTCCCCTCCTTACCTCTGGACACAACCGCTGCTCTTGGCCTTCGGTCTTGAGAAAGTTTGTCATCACAAAGAAGGAGTTCCCCTGCAGAGAAAAAGGAAAGGGAAGGAAAATTTGAGGCCTTTGAGAAGAAAACTGCTTAATTATAATAATCCAGCTTGCTAAGTGCCTGGGGGCGAACCTTTCCACTCTTCTAAGCTTCTAGAAACCAGAGTCTATAGGCAACCTGGAATATGCCAAGGGCTTAATATCAAAGCCTGATGAGCCTCCCTGCTGAGCCGAGGGAGAGCAAAGGAACAATTCAAATGGCGGAGGAGTCATTTTCCATTCCAGCCTCAAAAGCAGCCTTTTCGGGGCTTTTTGGACAAAATCAAATCCCATTAAATTGAAATGCAAGAGACCTGTGGAGGTGGGAGTAGGGGAGTAGACTTCATCGAACACTGTTCACATTTTCCAGGACATTAATTAAAGGGCGATAGGGCAGCCCACCACCTGGGCAATGGCAGGATTTTAATGACCCACTGTTAGAAACAAACAGCAGCTTCAGCTTTATGGGTTTTTGCAAAGCTTTCCAGCTCCGTGGGACTGCAAACGTGCGTGCCCTTTTGTCCCTACTGCCCGCCCACCCCCCCATCTGTATTTTGCAATCCTCAACCCCACTTTAATTTCTCCAATTTGGCAATTCTGCTTTCATTTTCTCTGCTTGCAAATTTAGACAGTCACATGCCTTTTCTCTGTGACCCGCACCTTTCCTCTCATTGCCAATTACATCCTTTCTTTGTGCAAAAATGTGCACAAGAATGAGCTCCTGGAGACGGTTTTTGTTGATGAAATGCCACACAAACAAAGGTGCCTTCTGGGTAGAAAGTTCTTTGCCCTTCTGAATCTAGGCAGACCTTGCCGACTTGGTGGCTCTGCTTCTCAAAAACTGTGTATAAATGGAGTGTGAGTGAATCAAATCATGTTTTAAATGCACTAGGACACGCTTCTATTTTGAGAAACCCTGTAGGACTTGATAAAGCAAAGAATCGTCTCCTTTGAGCTGCTGGATCTGACCCAGTTCTGCAATTTTTAGGTTTTCTCAGTTGGGATTTTTACAGAGCTTTTAAAATAGGGCCAATGTTTTTCTGGAGTGAGGCTCTAGGTCCCAGGGGAAGGGGGCAAGGCCCTGGTGACAGTAACCAGGGGTGAGTCCTGGGGGAGTGCTGCCAGGTGCTCACCTGCAAAGGGAAGGTGTAATCCGCAGTGTCAAAGACGTGCTGCACCGACTTCTTCACTCCGTTCTCCACGATCTCCTCTTTCACCTCCGCTATTCCTTTCACCTTGGTGTGCACAGAACTGATGACAGGCTCTTTCTGCTGGTATAGCTTGTCACTCACCAAAGCAAAGCTAAATGGCAGACAGAAAAGCATCAGTGGTCTTCTCGAGGGAGGCACCATGCAGTGGTTTGGAATAAAGGCTCTAAAGGCCACTTCCATTCAACTCTGCTGTGACTCGCTTCTCTGTGACTCATGTTCCCTCTCTGCAAAATGGAAAGAATAGTCATCCAGCCTCATGGGGTTGTGAGGATTAAATGAGATATGTATGCAGACTCCTTAACACAGTAACAGGCACATAGGGAGCACTCACTGCAAGAAAACTACTGCCCCTGATCCTATTCTTTAACATTGCCTAATAGGAACCCTAATTTATAGGGCAGCTTCTCAAAATAATAAAATCCAGCTCCAGGTGAGGCCACCAGCTTTGTCCTGAGGCTCAGGAACACATCAGCACCTTCCAATCTAAAGCTGTGTCTTGTGGGTCAGCCACCTGCTTTTCAGAAATACCCAACTGCTTTATAAATAATATTGATAATAGCAGTTACTCTTTATTGAGCACTTAATATGTGCCAAGTGCTGTACATGCTTCTTCTCCTTTAATCCTCAGGACAATAATATGAGATGGTTACTGTGATCATTACCATTTTGTAGATGAGGGAATGGGCTCAGAGAGGTGAAGGAACTTGCCCAAGGTCACACAGAGACACAGTGGCAGAACTGAGGTCCATGATTGGTCCACCTTCTAACCCAGAGCCAGCAACCTTCTTAACTGTGTGTTAGACTTGTTCATAAATGACATGGCTCTGCCTCTGGTTTCCTGCCATTAGGTCAGTTCATTAACTGTTTTTTTTTTTTTTCTTTTTGAGACAGAGTCTTGCTTTGTTGTCCAGGCTAGAATGAGTGCCATGGAGTCAGCCTAGCTCACAGCAGCCTCAAACTCCTGGGCTCAAGCAATCCTCCTGCCTCCGCCTCCTGAGTAGCTGGGACTACAGGCACGAGCCACCTCACCCGGCTAATTTTTTGTTTCTATTTTTAGTTGACTGGCTAATTTTTTCTATTTTTAGTAGAGACGGGGTCTCGCTCTTGTAGAGGCTGGTCTTAAACTCCTGGCCTCAAACAATCCTCCCACCTCGGCCTCCCAGAGTGCTAGGATTACAGGCATGAGCCACTGTGCCCAGCCATGTTTTTTGTAATTTATGATGTTTTGACATGTTAGGGGGCCTACCTGGCTGGGAGGAGACTGACCTTCCTAGGGATAATTATTATTAATATATTATCTATGATAAAGATAGACCTATGATACACAATCATTTTTAATGACTAAAGAGTATTCTAGTGTTTAGATTGAATATATGAAACTGCCCATTTTGTAACCATAACTGTAGAATACAGGCAATTCCATATGCTTCAACCTAAGAGGTACATTATGATAATTTTTCAACCAGTTTCTTATGGATAGATATTTAACTGGAAGATTTGTTCAATTTTCCCAATTACAAACATTTTTTTGGTAGCCCTAATATAGTCCTTACTATGTGCCAACCACTCTTCAAATATTTTACAAACACATATTAACTCTTTCAATTCTCATTCCCCCCACCAAACAAACAAACAAACAAACAACAACCCTGTAAGGAAGGTACTAGTATTACCCCCACCTAATAGCTGAGCAAACTGTGGTGTGAACAAAGTGAGAAACTTGTCCAAGGTCACTCGGTGAACAGTAGCACCCGATTTGAACACAGCCATGTGGCTCCACAGCCTCAGCTCTCTCAAATGCTATGGTAAATGGAATTCTTTTTCAAATTGCCTTTTCAAACGTTCATTGCAGGTGTATAGAAACACAGTTGATTTTTGTGTGTTGATCTTGTTTCTTGCAACTTTACTGAACTGGTTTATTAGCTCTAATAGTTTTTTTGTGAATTCCTTGGGATTCTCCATATATGGGATTAGACAATCTATGAGTGAAGATAGTTTTACTTCATCCTTTGCCATTTGGATGCCTTTTATTGCTTTTTCTTGCCTAATTGCTCTGGCTAGAACTTCTAGTACAATGTTGAACGGCAGCAGTGAAAGCATCCTTGTCTTCTTCCTGACCTCAAGGAGAAAGCTTTCAGTTTTTCACCATTAAATGTGCTCAGTCTATGCTCCTACCCACTGTGCTGTCTGTCCACCCCGCAGTCATGTTTCAGGACACTCACACAAGCATCTTCTCACACCTGAGGCCTTAAGTGCTCAGGATAAACTTCTGAGTCAAAGGGTATGCACATTTTATATCAACTCATTTTGCCAAACCACAAAAGTTTGAACCATTGCGGGCTTCTACCAGCAAAGCAAGAGTGTACACACCACATTTGAAGAGGGGCTTGACAAACAGGAGGGTGGTTGTGTGAACTTGGCAGGGCAACATGTTGGGGGCACATGGCCAGAGGGGTTGGGGATATTAGTTGGAGGAAGAGGAGAGACATAGTAGCAGGGTGCAGCCATTTGAAGACTATCACCTAAAAGAGGGAACATAGGGCAGAGCTGTCACCGAAGGTGAAAGTTATAGGGAGGTAGATTTGGGCTCAGTACAAGGAAGAAATGTGTAACGATTAGAGCAGTCTCAGCACACAGCAAGCTTTCCTTGTGGTTGCTAGCTGGTGATGGTGAAGGTGATGATAATTTCCATTTATCCCATCGATGTCTCCCTCTCTCCTGTCTCCTCTCCACCTGCACTTAAACATCATTTCTCATCTTAAAAATAAGCCCCCCTTGATTCCACCTTCTCCTACCACCACTCGATGCCTCTGTTCTCGTAGCCAAGTCCCTTGAAAGAGTGAGTCATCACATCCATTTCCGCATCTCCATTCACTCCTCCACCCACTCCAGTCTGGCTCCCACCCCCACCACTTCTCTAAAGCCTCTCCTGCCAAGTAAATAACAACGTCATTGTCACTAAATCCAACAGACACGCCACAGACCTGATCTTCCTGGAACTGTCAGCAGCAGCTGACACCGTTGACCATGTACCACTTCCCTCTACTTCTTCCCTTAGCTTCTGGAAATCCACATTCTTTCTTTCTTTTTTTGGTTGAGACAGGGTCTCACTATGTTGTGTGGGCCAGAGTACAGTGGCGTCATCATAGCTCACTGCAGCCTCGAACTCCTGGGCTCCAGTGATCCTCGTGCCTCAGCTTCCCGAATAGCTGGGACTACAGCTGGGACTACCATCACACCTGGTTAATGTTTTTGTATCTTTTTTAGAGACAGGGTCTTGCTATGTTGCCCAGACTGCTCTTGAACTCCTGGCCTCAAGCAATCCTCCCGCCTCGGCCTCCCAAAGTGCTAGGATTACAGGTGTGAGCCACCACGCCTGGCCCACATTCTCACTTTCTTTGAATCTCTGAGGCTATTCCTCAGAATCCTTTGGGGACTTCTGCACCCTGACTCCTTAAAGATTAGTGATCCTTAGGGGTCTGGTCTAGGCCCTCTTGCTTTCTCATCTGCATCTTCTCTTGCTGGTCGGTTGCAACTACTTCCATGGCTCTCATTACCATCTATATATTGGTGATATATAAATCTATCTATATCTCCACTCCCGATTTTTCTCCCCAGCTACCCATTCAACAACTCCATTCGTGTGTCCCATAGACACCGCCAACTCAGTGCCTTCAGTTCTGAACTCATCTTCCACCCTCAATTGGCTTTTTCTCTTGCATTTTCTACCCTAGTAAGTTGTTCCACCACCCATGAGTTGCCCAAGCCAGGAACATGGTACACTCCATGGCCTTGGGCAAGTTACTTACCCTTTCTGAGTCATCATTTCTTCTTCTATAATAAGGGGATATTAGCATTATATTGGGGAGGGTTTTCTAGTTCTAAACAACAGGATCCACTCTACTGAGCTTAAGAAGAAATATTGTCCAGAAAAGACAAATTTGAGAGGCGGAGAGTAGATGAGTGGCTGCCAGGGCTGAGCAGCCACTGGGCGTGGGAACAGGGAGTGACCACTAATGGGTCTGAGGGGTCTTACTGGGGTGATGAAATGTTCTGAAACTGGGCTGTAGTGATGGCTGCACAACTTGGTACATTTACGAAAAGTCATTGAAATGTATACCTAAAAAATGGGTGATTTTATGATATTTCAATTATATGGAACAAAGTTGTGAAAAAATAGAGGAAAAAATTGATTTTTAAGGGATGTTAGGCAGTTCATACAATCTCTCAGAGGACCAAAAACAAGGTTTACTTGAACACTGCACAGCCAGGAACAACACCCTGGGAGCAGGGACTGTTCTAGAGAAAAATCTCTAGGGCCACTGCCCTGCTCTAATGTGGGAATTCATAAACAAGGAGGAGCCTGTGCCAATGGCGTTTGGGACTGGGTGCCAGGATCTCAGTCACTGCCCTTCCTCGGCCCTTCCTCGGTGAGCTGGATGCCTCCAGGGCCACGCCTCCTG
Organism: Propithecus coquereli; assembly: GCF_000956105.1. Lineage (NCBI taxonomy): Eukaryota > Metazoa > Chordata > Mammalia > Primates > Indriidae > Propithecus > Propithecus coquereli. The sequence continues at coordinate 5,177,615 of NW_012154285.1, forward strand.
CACTAGGCTGAATAATGACCCCAACAATATGAGGTCCTAATCCCTGGGACCTTATTTGGGGGGTGGGGAGGAAGGGTTTTTGCAGATGTGATGAAGTTAAGGATTTTGATGGTGAGATTATCCAGTTTGGCCCTAAATGCCATTACATGTGTCCTTATAAAAGAGAAGCAGCTGGGTGCAGTGGCTCACACCTGTAGTCCCAGCTACTCTGGAGGCTGAGACAGGAGGATCACTTGAGGCCAGGAGTTCAAGACCAGTCTGGGCAACATAGCAAGACCCCATCTCTAAAAAATAAAATATGATAAAATAAAAGTAAATTTAAAAAGAGAGAGGCAGAAGGAGATGTGACACACACAGAGGGAAAGGCCATATGAGGATGAAGCAGAGAGAGATTTGAAGATTCTGGCTTTGAAGACGGGAGTGATGCGGCCACAGCCAAGGAACAGCCGTAGCCATAAGAGGCTGGACGAGGCAAGGAACGGAGTCTCCCCTGGAACCTCTGGGGGAGATTATGGTCCTGTCAACACTTTGATTTCAGCCCAGTGATACTGACTTTGGACGTTTGGCCTTCAGAACAGTGAGAGAATAAATTTTTGTGGCTTTAAGCCATCAAGTTCATGGTTATTTGTGGCAGCAATCCTAGGAAACTAATACCTGGACAAGAGAACAAGTGGAGGCCCATATATTGCTTGTTTAAAGTATTTAAAAGTTATAACAAACTTTAAAATGTGTTCTCTCATCTATCTTAATAAATATACGTCCATTACAACCCGGAGGGCCAGATTCAAATTCAGAATTCTTGGATGCCTCAGAATTCTGTGCCAGACACGGAGGTGCTGGTTGAAGGAGCTCCTGGCACACAGCTCACCCCACTTCTCATCTCACTCCCAGATCCTTCCACACACGTGTGTGTGGGTGCCCCGAGCCCATGCCCAAACTCCCTCCACACCCTCCTTTGCAAACAGCTGCCCCTTGGGCACCCTTTGGGCCTAAGAGCATGCCCATGGGTGCTATAGTCTGCTTCCAAGAGGACCAATCTGGAAAGAGGTTCACAGCCGTTTGGGTAGAGCATTCTAGGGCCCTGGATACCCAAAGCATAGCTGGGTGGGAGTGCAGCCCTGGGTGGGCACATTCTGCCCCTGTGACAAGCAGAATTCTAAGATGACTCAGGACTTCCTGCATCCTGGTATACACACCCCACCCCCAGAACTTTGAATATGATGGATATTTCACTCCCACGATTAGGTTACGTTATTTGGTACAGTTGATCTTAAAACAGGAAGATTATCTTAATGATCTGGGCCTGACCCAATCACATGAGCTCTTTCAAAGCAGAGTTTTCTTCTACTGGTCTCAGGACAGAAGTCAGAGATTTGAAGCATGAGAACAATTCATTGTGCCATTTGCTGGCTTGAAGAGAGAGAGGCCCGCGTGGCAAGGAGTGTGGGTGGACTTCAGGATCTGAGAGTGGCCCCTGGCTGACAGCTAGCTAGTAAACAGAGCTCTCAGTCTATAGCCTCAGGGATTAAATTCTGCCAACAAAAAAGAATGAGTTTGGAAGTGAATTTTCCCCCAGAGTCTCCAGAGAAGAACTCAGCCTACTGACACCTTGACTTAGGCCTGTGGAGCTGTTTTAGTTTAGTGAATAGAAACTAAAACAGCCCCCACAGACCCCTTATTCCATAGGGAAGCTCAAAGTCCACAGAGAGACAGAGTGGGGACTCTGGGGTCCAGGGCAGGGACCTCCCTACTGTACAGGTCAAAGGGCAATACCGTCCCCCTATTCTTGAATTTGAGTTCTGCTCACACCTACCTCCCCATGTTGCTTCCTGTGTGTAAAAGTTTTGCTTTGGAAAAGCTTGGGTCTTGTTGGAAAGTGTGGGGTCTCGTGTTATGTCCTAGCTGCAAAGGAAGCTGAGAAATTAAGTACTGACATGTGTTAGAGAGGTGGAGCTCATAACAGGGATTTCTCCGAACATGGTTAGGCTGTTCAGATCATAATTACCCACTTCAAGAATGAATTTTTTTTTTACAGATAGGGTCTTGCTCTGTCACCCAGGCTGGAGTGCAGTGGCACAGTCATAGCTCACTGTAACCTCGAACTCCTGAGTTCAGGCGATCCTCCCACCTCAGCCTCCTGAGTAGCTGGGACTATAGGCGTACACCACCACACCCAGCTAATTTTTTAATTTTTTTGTAGAGGTGAGGTCTTTCTATGTTGCCCAGGCTTGTCTCAAACTCCTGGGCTCAAGGGATCTTCCCGTCTTGGCCTCCCAAAGTGCTGGAATTACAGGCGCCACCAAGCCTAGCCAAGAACCTATCTTATAGGATTATTTATGAGGATCAAGTAGACTAATACATGTCACATGCTAAGAACAGAATGTGGCACATGCTAAGACCTCAACAATACTCAGTAGGTGACTTATTTATTATATTTCAAGCCTAATGATCTCTCTAAAATGAATATATGAGCATAAAATCCTAAATGTTTTCTGTATGTTTAAAACTGTTCTAATAAATGCTGAGGGCTGGGGAGACAACTCTCCATGCTTTGTCAGTGCCCTCAGGCTGACGCTCAGGGTGCTCCGCGATCTGAGCCCTGCCAGCTTCTCCAGCCCCACCTTGGCCTCGCCTTCTTGGCCATTGTATATCCAGCCCGCCAACACGCATGCAGTCCTGTGCACAAGTCCTGTGGCTCTTCTCCTTCCTATTCCTAGCACTGTGCTGACAGCCCAAGAGGGCTGGGGCAGTGTCCCCCAGAAGCCCATGGGCGCAGGAGAGAGGCCTCTGCCATTGCACCGTGAAACAAGAACACTGAGGCAGCTTTTCGTAAAGCCAGAGCCATCCATTTGAAAGGACCATGCTTATTTTTTTGAGATAACATGCTTCCAGCTTCTCGTAATGTTTGGCGCTAGACTATGATTATAAAAAAGGGATGCGGATAGATGGTAGCAGTCGGGGTGCTTTAACTGCTCGTCTTAACAATGTCGTGTCAGTCGGCAAGCTTGCCTCTCCTCGTGTCAGTAAAAACCATCATCCTCCACCAGAAACCGGAGTCATCCTTCCCCGCCTTGCAAATCCATCGGTTCTACCTCCAAAACATATCCCAGCTTTGTCCATATCTCTCCAGCGCTACCATCCCATTCTAGCTCGTCACCATCTTCTCACTTCTGATGACTCCGGTAACCTTCTCACTGGCCCCTCACTGTCATTCCTGCCCCACCACAATCTATGCTCTGCACAGGGGCCTGTGAGAGTGTCTCGAAACATGAGTCAGAGGGTTGCACCCCTCTGTGTAAAACTTGTCAGTGATTTCCCGCGGGAATCAAATTCCAGCCCTTACCCTGGCCTGCCTTCGGCTCCTGCTCCTTCCTCCTCTCTCTCCAGGTTCTGGAACATGCTGTCCTTTCTGTTCCTCTTTTGCTCCCAGATCTTTGCGTGTACTGTTCTCTTGGCCCCATGTGTTGTGTCGCTAGATTCTTCTCCTTCTGCAGGAGTCACCTCCTGCAGTGGGTCTTCTCTGCCCTCCCCCGGCCAAGTTCTATCACAACACTCAGGGGCCAAGAGTGAGAAGAGAACATGGCGAATCTTCTCATGTTTCTGTGCCTCTGAAGACGGCGAGGGCTCCAGGGGCCTGGCTTGGATCTGCTCCTCCTGGCCTCTGGTGCCTCCTTCATGGTGGGCTCCGGTCTACTCAAATGGTGGTGGCCCAGGCTCACAGGTGGCCAGCCAGAGGCTACATTTTAACAGTCGCAAACCAACACAGCAGCACTGTCTCCATGGCAATGGCCAGCCTGGGGCTGAGAAGGACAACACTGGCCCTGCTCACTGTTGGCCCCAGTGGAGGCTGGCTGGGCAGGACAGAAACAGCAGCTGGGAGTGGAGCTCGTTCTCCTGTCCCTCTCTCAACCTTCCCTGGTCTTCTGTGGCCACTGGAAAAGCTTCCAAGAGAAATATTCCCCAGGGAAGAGGGAACCTTCCCAAGAGAATACAACTGTCTTTTACAGAGTTCTCTGCTTACAATCTTTCTATGGCTTCTCAACTCTCTCGGAATAAAACTCAAAGAATTCTCCAAGGTGATGTCATCACAGGGTGCTTGGTTTAGGCAACAGCTTGTTGGTCACGAGCAAACCACATGATAGTGAAGTGCCAGGGTGGGTCGGCAGCCTCCGCGGGCCAAGCAGCACGTACCCAATGAGAAGCAGGGCACCTGGCGGGACCGGGAAGGGGCTGAGGTAAGAATACGAGGACCCCTAGATGACAACCCAGGGAGAGTCTCCATAGCCCAGTTACAGAGCTGAGACAAACCAGGGCTAGAGAAGTAGCCTTCAGAAGTCCCTGGAATGCCTGGCATTTGGAAATACCTTGTAACAGTTATTTGTTTTTTCACTGTCTTCCCTCCTCACTTCCTTTTCCCATTTTCCCTCTGGTAACAGAATTCTTTCTTCCTAAGGAAAATCCCCTGGATGTAGTTCAGGTAGGGCTCACTCTGTTCTGCCATCTTCTTCCTACTTCCTGTTGGGGGAGCCAGCACATGACCCTGCCATGGCCAGTCAGATGACACCATGCCCCTGGCCGCAGTGATTGGTTCAGGGATGAATATGTAACTCTCACCTGAACAATGAGAGTCTTCCTGGGACTTTTCTACCCAGGAAAAGACTTGTTTGTTCCTGTGGGGTTGCTATTAATAAAAGAAGAGAATGTAAGGATATGAGTGTGCCATCTTACTATGTAGACAGTCTATTCAAGAAGGAGGTCAGATGGAGGCAAATAGAGCCAAGATGTGAGAAGAGAGACCTGCCCTGATGACATAGTTTGAACTCTGTACATTCGTCTGTATCTGAGGACAGCTCCATCTCTTTGACCAATTACATGATCCAATAAATTCCCCCTTATGGCTTTATGGTTAACTTGAGTTAGGTTTCTGTCACTTACTACCCACATAATCCTGACTGACATAGGCGTGCTCAGCACCTTGCCCACACACTCCTGCAACCCTGGGGGCTGGAGCCACTTGACTCCTCTTGTAGCTGCATCCCTGCCTCTGACTTCAGGTCTGAACTTCATTGTGAGAGGCTATGAGAAGCCGAACAGCCTCTTGATTTATTTCCCCTATGACTAGTCCTTGCCTTGTACCCAAATCTTAATAACTGAGGCCCTGTCTTACTTACATATCCTGGCATTTTGCTCTTTTAGCCCTAGAAGAGACAACTGGCCAGAACCCATCACCTGCGGTTGTGTCCTGAACATTGCTCAAACCTTTCTGAATTTCCACCTGTGGTCCACACAAGTCCTATGTGATGCAAACTACCTCCTCCAATCTCTGTGTACCATGGGTCTACCCATTCCACAGATGGCTAAGTCATGGCTACATGAACTCAAGGCTTCACAGTACAACTTAGGCAACATTTCCCAAACTGTGTACTATGAGACTCTATTTGGTGAGATGTTATTTGATATTCCCTTAATAGGAAAAAAACAAAACTGGAAATATTTTTTGTTCCATTTTATATTTTGAAATATAAACAGTGGAGAAACATTTTTATATGGAAGTGATCTTCAAAGTCAGCACTTAAGATGAAAATCACATCTCATCAAAATCACCTTTGGTAAATGCTTCAATTGTCCACAAAGCATAGCAAACACCTTCCACCTCCCAGTGGGTCAGTGGTCTTTGCAGAGCCAAGTTTTCCTCCAGCTCTGAAACAACTTGCTGTTTTTCCAGTTTTGCTGCAGGTGAAGGTGAAGGAGTTGGATTATTTTAGGGGCCATGTTGGGTGAAAAACATGTATCTATATTAACAGGTAGAGTAGCAAGATTCTCACTCCGTGGGAGGCACGTGGTAACAGAGATTGACTGAGGGAAGCCCAGACTCAAGCGTCCCATCTTGTGCTTACTCCAGAGCACCCAACCGCTGAAGCACTGCACTATTCATATTGCTGTCTCTCTCTCCATGTCCCCGTGGAACATGCGTGACTGAATTTGAGGGAGTTCAATACATGCAAGTTATGATTTCACCAGATGAGAGAAAAATATTTATCATTATAAGCTGTTCTCATAGTAGTCTGTTCTTACGTATGCAATAATCTGCTTTTAAGAAATTATTTTTATTTTTTATTTTTCAAGACAGAGTCCTGCTCTGTTGCCCAGGTTAGAGTGCCATGGCGTCAGCCTAGCTCACAGCAACCTAAACTCCTGGGCTCAGGCAATCCTCCTGCCTCAGCCTCCCGAGTAGCTGGGACTATAGGCGTGCACCACCATGCCCGGCTAATTTTTTCTATTTTTAGTTGCCCAGCTAATTTCTTCTTTCTTCTATTTTTAATAGAGACGGGGTCTTGCTTTTGCTGAGGCTGGTCTTGAACTCCTGACCTCAAGCAATCCTTCCACCTCAGCCTCCAAGGGTGCTAGGGTTATAGGCACGAGCCACCAGGCCCAGCCTGCTTTTAAGAAATTATGTGTGGGGGGGTGGGGAAAAAAAAGAGAAATTATATGCTGGATTCAAGCATACCAGGAAGTCCCATCACCTGCTACATGGAATCATGACATATAATCTATGTATTGATGCAAAAGGGACCATTTGCTAATTATTCTCTTTACTATTGGTCCTATGGTAGCTGGTCTAAGTAATGTCTTATTTTAGAACTTCAGCATATATATTTATTATTAAATATTTGTTGAATAGTAAACATGAATCAAATAATGATAATCCTAATAATAATAACATTATTAATAATAAGAACTAGCACTCAATCAGGGCTTGCTATGTACCATGTTTCTCTAAGAGCTCTGCATTTATTAGCTCATTTAATATTCCCAACAACAATTATCCCCATTTTATAGATGAGGAAACTAAGGCTCAAAGAGGTGAAGGAATTTTGAATCCACATTTCCAGATCTCAAATCCCAAGCTTAGATGTGGTTACTATGAGATTCGAAGGAGACAATATATATAAACATACCTATTATATTCAAAAAGATTATTTTTTAAAAATAGATACCAGTTATGGAGCTCTTATCCTATGCCATCATCATGATAAGGCTTTTCATGCCTTTTCTTGTTTAATTGTCACAACAACTCTGTGAACAGATACAAAAATTGCAGCTCAGAGAAGTTAAGTGACTTGGCCAAGGAGACATACCCAGAGTTATAAAATGGGTTGCTCTAAATCTTAGTAAACTACACTGTCACCCTGTTCCTGTTGGGGGAGTCAGCACATGACCCTGCCATGGTCAGTCAGATGACACCATGCCCCTGGCCGCAGTGATTGGTTCAGGGATGAATATGTAA
>NW_012154285.1:5184952-5188581 GCF_000956105.1 Propithecus coquereli
AGCTCAGAGAAGTTAAGTGACTTGGCCAAGGAGACATACCCAGAGTTATAAAATGGGTTGCTCTAAATCTTAGTAAACTACACTGTCACCCTGTATAGATAAATATAAGTTATCATCATCATCAACAGAGAGAATAAAGGGGCATGTGCCATCAGGGAAATGCAAATCAAAACGACAATGAGATACCACTTCATAGCCACTAGGTTGGCTATAATCAAAAAGACAGACAATAACAAGTGTTGGTGAGGATGTGGAGAAACTGGAGCCCTGCTGGTGGGAATGTACAAAGCTGCAGCAGCTGTGACAGTCCCTCCAGCGGTGAAACAGAGTTACCACATGAGCCAGCAATTCCACTCCCAGGTAGACATCCAAGACAAATGAGGACATGTGTCCACACAAAACCTTGTATGCAAATGTTCATGGCAGCACTATTCATGATAACCAAAAAAGAGAAACAACTCAAATGTCCATCAACAGATGAATGGATAAATAAAACTGGTCTGTCCATATAACGGAACACTACTCAGCCAGAGAAAGGAATGAAGCATCTGCACGTTACAACATGGATGAACATTGAAAACATGCTAAGTGGAAATAGCCAGTCACAAAGGACCACATATTGTGCAATTCCTTTTATATGAAATATCCAGAATGGGCAAATCCATAGAGGCAGAAAATAGATTAATGGGTGCCTGGAGCTGAGGGAGCATGGTGGGAGGGTTGAGAATGATGGCTAAAGGGGTGTGGAGTTTCTTTTTGTGCTGATGAAAATGTTCTAAAATTGACTATGGTGATGCTAAAACTCTGTGCAACTCTGTGAATGTGCTAAAAAAAAACCCTTGAATTGTACACTCTAAATGGGTGAATTGTATGGGATATGAATTATACCTCAATAAGTTATTTTAGGAAAACAAAACCAGAAAAAACTAGGGTGCCTTCCTGACATCGGACAGGACCTAAAGTTACATTTGCATGCCTGGTCCTATTACTCCCCCTGAGCAGGATGACTCAGACACCAGCATTATCACCAGGTGTGTCCTTAGATCCATGCCTCCACCCTGGGAATCCAGGGTGTGTTGCCCTGGGTTTTCCTTCTTTCCCCTGGCACGCCCTGCCCTGCTCATCCCGGCAGGCCTGGGGTAGAGCCAAAGGGAGTCTCACTCACCTCCCATGGCTTCTTTCTGCCGCAGCCTGGCGCTGCTTCCTCCTGCCTGTCGCTTCCTGCCGCCTGCCCAGCTTGCTGTGAGAGAACGTCTCACATTTGAAAACCATGTGGGATTCAGGATGTGCACCTGAACCTACACCTTGGGGTTTTCTGTGCTGTCAGCCACCGCAGAGATTTGGGGTCCTCCCCACACCCCACTTACCTAACATAGGAAAAGACAATCACGTGGAAGACCCACTTAATGGTGCCATAATTCATGCTCTGGATCCGGGTGACTTTGTTTGTCTCGTACTGGAACACATCCGCGCAGCTGCAGCAGTCCGGCATGGTGAGAGGTGCACTCCCTGCTTGGGGCTGGACCAGTGCTCAACCCTCTGAGACGGGGCCACTGCAAGCCCCCCCAGAAACAGCAAAATGAAACTCACTGATTCTTAGCAGGAGCCTTTAATGTTGAGCTCCTCCAATGACTGCAGGGTGGGGGCGGGTCCTGGCAACTGCCCAAGATGTGGCTGGGATAAACAAAGGCAAAGTCCCACAGGCCTGGCTGGCAGAGGACCCTGCTCCAGCTGTCCTCCCCCAGATGCCTACACAAAGATGGTGTTCAGAGGACGGGCATTTTTAGAATTCTCCCTTTCCTGTTTTTCCTTTCACTTTCTTAGACTCATTTCGGTTGAGAGAAAGGGGCAGCCCTTCAAAAGTCATGAGACCCAGAGCTTCCAAGAGCCTAGATCTTTCCATTGCCTCAAGCCTCACTCAAAGGTCGATTCATTCATTTCTACAACCCTTTATTCAGCCCCAGATGTATAGGAGCCCTGGGTCATTGAAGGTCTTCCCCTTTCCTTCCCCTGCCCCTTACACTACTCTGATCTTCAGATGGTGGAGGAAATCAGATTTGCTGGGGAGCAGGGGTTGCGGGGAGGACTTTATTTCTAAGCTGGACCTTTCCTGCTTGACCCTCTGGAGGTCAACCCAGGACCTAGTCCACTCAGCCTCAGACTACCAGGAACAAAGTTGCAGTCCAACAAAGTTAGGTTTATTGACCTGATGACATCACAAAACAAAGGAAGAAATCGAGTTGTTACAGGATTCCGAGAAAAGTGGAGTTTAGATGAAATCTAAATGAAATCGTTTCAATAGGCTCAAAGCAAAGCAAGTTTGTATAAAGCGGTCAACTTCAAATCTGCATTGCAAAGGGGACCCAGGACCCTGTTTCCTTGGAAGTGACAAAGCTAAGATAAATGTTGAATGTTGTGTCCAGAAACCCTTTTTCTGAAGCTCTGGGCGTGAGTTGCAACATTGAGGCAGCTTCTCTGTGTCAGGATGACTTAAATCCTCTAAGGAAAAGTGGACTATTTCATTCTTAGTCATGTCATTTCAAACGGCAAAGTTTCTGATAGTCTGTGATTTTAGAAGACGCTGTTTCTCAGTGAGTGGGAAGCAGCAGTCACTCAAAGATGGGGGGGTATTATCACTTTCCAGATACAGAGAAATATTACTACCTCCTAATCTTTGCAGCGACTTTATCAATTTCTGTTATTCCAGTCTGAGCAAATTTGTACTTCTGCACCCATATGAGCTGCATGAGGCCCCCTTACCCGCCGGCTTCCAGTCCAGGAGACTGGGGAGACGTGAGGATAGGTATGAATCCCCTGGTGCCTCCCTTCTCAGTTGCATATTGGGGCGGCTTCTGGGCTTCACTCCCTCCTTCAGGCCTGGGGGCGAGGGGGTAAGGGCTCCCCACTGTTGCCAGCCCCAGGCAGCTCACTGTCCCTTACTGCTTTTTTCTTACTTCTGCCCACACCTTTGTAAGTGGTCCCATCACTAGCTACCCTACTTGAGTGTGCCCTTGGTCTCCTGCTGGGACTCTGAGCCATACAATTATCTTCATCTAGAAAAAGAAGAGATTGACAGGTAAAGCCTGAGGGTTAGAACATAGGCCACAGGTCACATCTTACTGCTCTGTGGCTTGAAATCTCATGGCTTAAAACAATGATGATTTATTTCTTATCTGCCTTCCATGTCCATCATAGGTCACTCAGAAGGCTCTGCCCTCTGTGGTCACTCAGAGATCAAAGCTAATGGACCAGCCACTGTCTTGAACTCTTTAATGAGAACTCTGGAGAGTCTCACAGCCCCTCTTAAATGCTCTGACCTAAAAGTGCACTCACTTCTGCTCATTACTCATTGGTCAAAACTAGTCACTTGGTCCTACCCAACCACCAGAAACCAAGAAATTCAATCTCACCTTGTATCCCCCATGTATCCAGAAACAGTAGAAGCAGAAATATTTGGTGAACAGCACTAACGACTATTGCATCTTCTTCCTGGGAAATTTCATCTACACACATTTTTCTAAGAATAAGCAAATGTGCCGGGCGCGGTGGCTCACGCCTGTAATCCTAGCTCTCTGGGAGGCCAAGGCGGGCGGATTGTTTGAGCTCAGGAGTTCGAAACCAGCCTGAGC
>NW_012154285.1:5188631-5208265 GCF_000956105.1 Propithecus coquereli
CAGCTACTCGGGAGGCTGAGGCAGGAGGATCGCTTGAGCCCAGGAGTTTGAGGTTGCTGTGAGCTAGGCTGACGCCACGGCACTCACTCTAACCCGGGCAAAAGAGTGAGACTTTGTCTCAAAAAAAAAAAAAAAAAAGAATAAGCAAATGTTAGAAGAAAAGGGGGCGGGAAGAGGTGACATATATGCATATTATATGTTTAATTATGCATGGAATATAGCTGGAAACAGGACCTACTACATAATTTGTGAGGCCCAATGCAAAATGAAAATGTGGGGTTTCTTATTCAAAAATTAAGAATTTCAAGATGGTAACAGCAAAGCATTAACCTTATTTATGTCCCTTCTAAGTGTGGTCCCCTATGTGACTGTACCGGTCTCATGCCCATGAAGCTGGCACATCTGGAAGGAAATACAAAGTGGTCTCTGGGAAAGAAACTAGGAGAATCAGCCAGTGTTTGACAAAAGACTTATTTATCACCCTCTTGTGTCTGAATTTTTTTCTACCATATGCATGCATTACTTTAAAAAAAAAATCATTGAATGCTAAATCTATATCTCTAGACTAACCCTGCACTCTGAGCTCCACACCTGTGCAGTCCGTGAACCTCCAGACCTGAATATCCCACATGTCAGGGTTGATTTTTGAGGGGTGTCGTCCCAGTTCTTTAGCTCCTTGCTTGAAAAAATCGCAAGCAGGGCTGGTGCGACAGAGCGATGACAGACACTTGGCACTTCCACACAAGCAACTTTCTTTTGTTTTTTTTTGAGACAGAGTCTCACTGTGTTGCCTGGCTAGAGTGCCCTGGTGTCAGCCTCGCTCACAGCAACCTCAAACTCCTGGGCTCAAGCAATCCTCCTGCCTCAGCCTCCCGAGTAGCTGGGACTACAGGCATGTGCCACCATGCCCGGATAATTTTTTCTATATATATTTTTAGTTGTCCAGATCATTTCTTTCTATTTTTTTTTAGCAGAGACGGGGTCTTGCTCTTGCTCAGGGTGGTCTCGAACTCCTGAGCTCAAATGATCCTTCCGCCTCAGCCTCCCAGAGTGCTAGGATTATAGGCATGAGCCACCCTGCCAGCTGACAAGCAGCTTTTATTGCAGGCTTTCAGCATAGAAACCGAAAGTACATTTCCTGGGGGGAAATGGGTCTGTCTCTGCAAGTGGAGAAGACCCTGGGGTCTTAACACACTTCTACTTTTATGTGTATACCTTATGATATGCTAAATGGTAGGTGGAATCATCATTATTTTCCTGGGAAAAGGGTGGAGAGTTCTTAGAGCTAAGGGCCCTCCCCTATTTTATCCTTATAGGGTAACTTCCAGGGGTTGCCATGACATTTGTGAACTGTCATGGTGCTGGTGGGTGTGAATTTTACTATGCTAATGTATGTTAATGGGAGAAATGTTACAGTTGGTCATGAACTCCTAGTTTCTCTGCATGCTCCTGGCCGGGAAAAGCCCCTAACCTCAGGTTCCTGCTGTTGCAGGTTTGGTTCTGGATGCTCATGGGGCTCCTCATTTTTGCCCCCCTCCTCTTTCCCTGTGGTTAGCGCTGCCAACCTGCACCTGTGCCTAACACACAGACACATCAAATCACATCAAAATGAAACACCTTCCCACAAATTATTAATAGTAGTGCAAGTAAGGGCTAATGAGAGGAGAGAGAAGACAGGCATGGACTACTTTTCCTGTATGCTTGGCTATGAAGGGAAAGTGCCGTGAAGTGGTTTTTAATGGAATTGGGAGAAAATCTGTATGTGTTGGGGGGTAGTTAAAATAGAAGCATTTGAGCCATTCAAAGATAATGATAGCCTGAGTGGGATGTTGAGAGTGGCGGTCTCTGCTTCTTCGTGAAGCAAGAAGCCAGGTCCTGAATGGAACCGGGATTGGGGCTGGAATGGTGAATTTCTGTCGGGGTTGTGCCTGCATGCATGGGCGTGTGTGTGTGTTTCTGGTTACAAGTTACAGAAAGTCAGGTGACTTTCTTTTCACAGGAAAAGGGAGGTTTTTTGAGGAAACATATCTCACAGAACCCAAGTGCAGGAAATGTGGCCCAACTTCATGAGAACCTATTAATAGAATCAGAAACTAAACTGTCCTGCCCCAATGTTGCTCTTCCAGTTTGTCTGAAGCTGCGTGGTCCCGCCTGTGTTTGTGCGGCAGTGTGCTCCCACTGTCTTTCTCTCCAAACACTGGCTTCCTCTGCTTCTCCAAAGGCACGTGGTCGCGGTGCAAGCCCGGATCTGCTGCCCAGTTCCAGAATCCAAGGGGAGTGAATGTGACTGTTCTAGCTATTTATCCTGGGTCCAATCAGCTGTGACTATGGGCCTGGCCACAGAACACACGCGGCAGAGGGGACCCACCTTCATGAGGGGAGGGGACCCACCTTCATGAGGGGAGGAAGGCGGGGAGGGGGGAGGGAGGAGGGGGAGGGAAAGAAGGTGAGGAAGGGAAGAAGGAAGGAGATGAAGGAGGGAGAGAGAAAGGTGTGGCTCTCAGAGAATAGAGGCTCTAAGGTTGGGGGACCTGATAAATACCCCAATTCTGCCTCAGGTGGGACAGCTCTGAGGCCAGTCTAGGCTGTATCCCAGAGGTCCCCAGTGGGATTGAGCCCAGATGCACACAGCGGTACTTCCGATACTGGCCGCCTTCCCTTCCTGGCCTCACCTCTCAACTACTTGCACCGAATCTCATTCAGCCTTATGTGCTGGTGTTAAGGAGTCTGTTTACCCCGAGAGCAGCAGAGGGTTTATAAACAGGGGTGTGGCGTGATCTCACTGGTGCTTCAGTGGAAGCTCTGGCTGCACCTTGGAAAAAGGACGGAAAGGGCAATAGTGGAGGCAGGTCTGCTTGGGGAAAAGTACAGTGACACAGCACGGGGCTGAGGACAGACTCCTGAAGGACAGCAACACCAAGGAGACTAAGCAGAGGCCCCAGGGGGGAGAGGAAAACCAGGAGAGAGTGTGTCCAGAAGCCACGGACAAGCATTTCCTGAATAAGCCAGTGGCCAAGGAGATGTTAAGAGCGATGACAATGTTTCAGCCGTGGTTCACTGTGGTTTCCTTCTCCATCACTTCAATGACTAAAACAGCATGTCAAAGCAATATTTTTCCCTCTGTTTCTCCAGGGCAATCTCCCAGTGACTGTGCCTTTCTAACCATCTCTTCCTTCCTCTTCGTCACCTAATTCAGCATTCTTATAAGCTGGTCAAGACTCTACTGCTTAGTGATGTTAGAGGTCCGCTAGTAATCAAAGATGTTTTTCTTTGAGTTACACCAAGCCAGTGTTGTCCTATAGAGTAGCCACTCATCATCACATGTGGCTATTTACATTTAAATTAACTAAAAGGAAATGAAATTTACGATTTAGTTCTTCAGTTGCACAAACCATATTTCAATAGCTGCACGTAGCCAGTGGCTACTATATTGGACAGCAAAGATATAGAACATTCCCACCATTGTGGAAAGTTCTAGTAGACTACACTACTACATGTGTGGGATAGAGGAAAAGGTAAGTTTAGTTCCGGGTAAGTGAGGAAGGTAAGGATGGTTCCAATCAGATAGCATCTCTATTTTATGTGAAATAGGAGGCAGAGCTGCCTGATGAGAGTGAAGGGGAAGGCAGCGGTGTAGGAGGTGGGATGAGAGTGAAAAAGATTCAAAATAGTTGCTATGGTGAACAGGAGAAGAGAAAGAGAAAGGGAAAACAGGAATTCCAGGGTGGCATTCAGAATTAGCGACCACAAGTTTGTTATTGCAACAGTCCAACTGAGATTAAGATAGGGGCCTGAGGCCCTCCCACCTACAGGATCTGCCTCCCACCTCCACAGCCAGGGACCCACCAGGACTTGCCAAGAAGTTCAGATAGTTTTAGGATTTGTAATCACTGGTATGTACTGTGTTTGTTATGGTCTTCTACCTGTGTTACTAGCCAGGCCCAAGATACAAGAGCAGAAGGTTGATTATATTTCTCTGCTGGTCCTTCCCTCAAGGTTGTCCTATCCCCAACATCGCCCTTCCCTGGGGCTTGCATCCCCTGCAAGGCAGAAAGCTTCTCTTTGCCCTGCAACTCAACCCGACCACTGGGAATGACAGTTCACTCACCTTTTTCTGGGCATAGCTGCTATCTTCTTGAATGATGGATTTCTTTTAACCCCAAGACCTCCCCTCTGTTCCTCTCCACCCAAGTCAAATACACATGCTCTCCCTGGGGACTTGAAAAAATCTATTTCCTAGTCAAGACAGCTGGTCACTTCACCTAAGAACCAAGGTCTTCTGCAATCATAAACACAAAGGCAGGAGACGGGTGGGGAAACTGAGACTCCTTCTAATGGTGGATGGTAGAGAGACATCTGAGGTTTCTACAGGATGGAGGACCTGTTGTTTTCTCCACCAATATGAGTAGAACAGGTATAAAAACAGAATAGAAAGAAATTTACATTGATTTAGGACTGGGCTTTTGCCACGAGTTGAAAATTACATTATTTAGGGTGCTTTTGTCTGAAAGTAGCAGAATGTCTGGCTTAAATATGAAATAAGTTATTATCTCATGTAATAGGATGTCCAGGGGCTAGATAAGCTTCAGAGGGGCTTGATTTAGTGGCTTGACGACACCATTAAGGATTCAGTTTCACTCTGTCTCTCTGCACTGCCGCCCTTGTTGGAT
Source organism: Propithecus coquereli (assembly GCF_000956105.1). NCBI lineage: Eukaryota > Metazoa > Chordata > Mammalia > Primates > Indriidae > Propithecus > Propithecus coquereli. The sequence continues at coordinate 5,193,302 of NW_012154285.1, forward strand.
TTATCCTTGAAAACAAAGATCATCAATTCTTTTGTCTCTTTTGTGGAGAAATCTTTCCCAGAGTCCCCTTCTCCCTACCCACTCTCCCCTCTAGTGCTAGAAGTAAGTCACATGCCTGTTCCTCTCTTAACAAGACACAAGAAATGGCCATAACTAGCTTGGACCGTGATCTGGGTTGGAATGGATGTTGGGAGGTCGTTCACAATGTCCACTGCCTGGGTACAGTGAAGATTGTGGAGTCTATGCTGAATGGGAAAGGAAGTAGAGGAAAGAGAGTCCTGAGAGGGAGAAACCGGAAGAGTCAAGGGATTCTGAAGTTCAAAGACCCGCTCAGCTGGGATAATTGAAAGGACAGAGGATACAAGCCTGTGGGCAGAGAAATCTAAGACTTTAGAGGAAGATTACTTCCAGGAGAAATTAGTCCAGGACATGGTCAAGGGAGATGATGACTAAGGTAGAGTGGAGGTGAAGGTCACTGGAATGAGGAGGGCCAGGAGGTTGGCTGGGTCTTGGGTAATCCTGATAGTCATTAAGGTCCTCAGTAAGGTGGTAGGAACTGCGGTGGGGAGGAGGGACGAGCTGGATACCAAAGTGAGAATAAGTGTTGGTTGATTGGTTGATTGATTGATGAGTAGACACCATCATCGGGGAAGGCATCTGAGCCTCAGTGTTTCCTCAAAGTGGAGAACTATCAGTCTAGAAATAGAGCTGGGGAGTGTAGAGGACACCATGGGAGTGGGCAAAGGACTTCCATCCTTGGGGAAGGGCTTCAAGGACTGTCGGGGAACAGCCAGGTCTTACTTAGGGCAGGGAGTAGAGGGAACTCCATGTGCAGAGCTCATGGCTCTTCAAAGAGAAGAGCATGCCCCCCATCCCCTCTTTCTCCATCTCCCAGGCTGGAGTGAGAACTTGGGGGTGAGCCACCTGTGACCCCAAGTATGGGAACTCATATTTCTCACCCCCTAGTTGATGATAGAAGCATGCACAAAACAGCCCTTCCCATGTATCCTTTAGTCCCCAGAGCTCATCAGTATCCAGGCGTGTAGCAGACACTCCCAGCTGCCCAAATCCATTCTCTCTCTCTCTTTTTTTTTTTATTAACAGAATCTCCAATTTTGTTCATGTTTCAAACTCTCGGGACAGATGACTCTATCCCCAATTCAGAAGTGTCATGTTAATCCCATTCTACCTGTGGGTGACTGTATAGGAATGAGTATGAAAACTAGTTACGGCCACTGAAACATGAGGGGAGGTTTGTTGGGGGGTGGGGGTGCTTCTAAAGAAAGATGTCATTTGTAAGGAAGAGACATGAGAAGAGATGGTCTCTGTAACATGACATGCTCCAGGTGGCAGAGCAGAATGATGGAAAGAACTTGGTTGGAACCACTGAGTTAAATAACTCTGGAGCCACCCTACCTTGGGACTTCTTTTTTTATATGGTATAAGCCATTTTAACTGAACTTCCATTTACTCATAGCCCAAGCATTCTGTGATGGGCAGAAGACTGGTGACAGCGTCCCTGCAGTACAGACACAGGCAAGGACCTAAGTGCAGAGAGGCAGCCTGCCTGGGTGCTGGGATGAGTCTTAGATCCAGCGCACGGCAGGTCACCTCTCTGTCATCTTTCTCTTGGTATCGTTGCCCGGCCATCTCCTGGTCATAGAAGGGCCGTGGCATATGGTATTGAAATGCATCTCAGGTGTCTGCTACCTTGTAAACTCAAAGCCTCAATTCTCTTCATTTTCCTCATTCCCCATGAGAGTTCTGCCAGCTTCTGCCTTAGTCCACCTAACACAGAAGAGATGCTCTCACTCGAATAATGGATGGGTTTACTACCTCTAACTTTCCAAAAACCAAAAGCTTTTCTTTTGAAGTTTTAGTAAAATATGCATAACATAAATTTTATTATTTTTATTATTTTTACATGTACAGTTCTGTGCCATTAAATACATTCGCATTGTTGTGTCACTATCACCACCATTCATTTCCAGAACTTTTTCATCATTTCAAACTGAAACTTAGTACCCAGTAAATAATAACTCATTTTCCCTCCCCCACCCTAGCTCCTGACACCCACCATTTTACTTTCTGCCTCTATTGATTGACTAATCTAGGTGCCTCATAGAATTGAAATTGTACAATATTTGTTCTTTTGTGTCTGGTTTATTTCACTCAGCATAATGTCTTTCAGGTTCATCTATACTGTAGCATGTGTCAGAATTTCCTCTTTTTTTTCTTTTCTTTAGAGACAGGGTCTCACTTTCTCACCCAGGCTGGAGTGCAGTGGCATCATCATAGCTCACTGCGGGCTTTAACTGTTGGGCTCGAGCCGTCCTCCTCCCTCAGCCTCCAAGTAGCTAGGACTACAGGTGCACACCACCACGCCAGCTGATTTTTAAATTTTCTGTAAAGATGGGGTCTCACTATGTTGCCCAGGCTGGTCTCAAACTCCTGGCTTCAAGTGATCCTTCCACCTTGGCCTCCCAAAGTGCTGGATTTACAGGTGTGAGCCACTGCGCCCAGCCACAATTTCACTTTTTTTTAAAGGCTGAATAATATTCCATTGTATGGATATTCCACATTTTGTTTGTTCATCCATCCATTGATGGACATTTAAGCTGTTCCCACCTTTTTGGCTTTGGTGAATAATACTGATATGAATGAACATGGATGTACAGATTCTTGTTCATGTCCTTGCTTTCAATTCTTTTGGGTATCTATCTAGCCAGTAGTGGAATTTCTGGGTCCTATGGTAATTCTATAGGTAAGCTTTTGAGAGAACAAGTTCTTTTTTTTCTTTTTATTATTTATTTTTTGGGTAGAGATGGGGTCTCGCTATGTTGCCCAGGCTATTTCTTTTTTATTTAATCTACCAGGGTATCCACATGTGCCCGATAGCATCTCCTTTTAACCCAAAGCTGAATACATCACCCTTAGGAAGAGAAATACCTTCCTTGCATCAGTAAGTTGCCACCTCGCTCATTAAAGCAGAGAAAAAAACTCTTAGTTTAATTCCAGCTGCGCCTTCTGCCACAGATAATAGAGGGGGAAAGCAGAACAAAGTTATGCCGAATATATGGAAATTTAGGATGTGAACCACAAAGCAGATGCAGAGGGACAGAGAGAAGGCAGAGAGGAGCCGAGAGTGAGGCTTCGACGTGAAGACCCCCAGCTCCAAGGTGCCCAGAGTGGTCCTCGATGGAGAATTCCTCCCGAGTTCTGGACTGCAAGAAGCCTGACCCAATTACAACATCTCTTTTTGCTTCCTGTGGGATCCCGTCTTCCATATTTCTCCCTGAGCATCTGAATTGTAAGTCCTCAGAGTGAGACTGTGTGTTCCTTATGATCAAACGTACTTATATAAAACAGTCTCATTCCCTCGGCCCGCACAGAACTGACAGCACCGCATGCCAATGACCTTGACTGCCTTGGGCCCATTGCGTTGAGCCAGTGACATGGCCTTCATGAGCGTAGTAGTCTCATCCGGTTGAGGAGCTCCACGCCAAATGGAGAAACCAGTGGCATGGGTGGGAGCCGGGGTCCAGTCACCAGGCTGAGTATGGAGATGGTGACACAGGATAAAGCAGGTGCAGCAAACAGGACATGAGGGCCAGAGCCGAGGGGCAGGTCAGGAGGCTGAGCCCAGTGTCTCTGGAGGCCCTGGGTAGGAGAGGTGGGGAGGACACCTCCGGTTGGCTCACCTGCTGGATGAGGGGAGGGGTGCGGAAGAGTCCATGATTTGAAGATCTCTGCTCTCCTTGCTCATTTCATAGCTGTTACCAAAACTCCCTCTTCCCACTGTCCTTTTTATCCAGTCAAACCAAATTTCCCTTGGCTCTCTCTCTCCCTCTCTCTCTCTTGCTTTTTTTCATACCCACCCCCATTTCCCTTATGCCTGGAACAGTCTCCCACTTAGCATCTGCCTGCCCGGCTCTTTGCCTTCCTTTATGACTCCACCTACCCCTTAGCTCCTCTGATTAAGTGAACGTTGAATAATTGGCCTTTTTTCCCAAAAGCACACCTGTTAAATCCCAAATGTCCCTCGGGTTGCCATGCATAAAGAAAGGTCTCTGACTGCCTAGTTAGCATTAGGAGAATTCAGAGAGATTACTAATTATAAGCACCATGCCTGGTACAGGATAGTGTTCAACGAACTCCAGCTTTTAATTAATAATAATGTGTTAATAATAATAATAAAATAATAATAGATCTTAGAGGACAAGGGCAGTGGCGGCTCTATGCCCAGTTTCAATAATTCAATATTCAAATATCTAACTATAGCAGGGATTAACAGGTTTTTCCGCCATGCCCAACTGCCCCTTCTAGCTCTACCTGAAATCAGCAGACCTTTGATCCCCAGCTGTGGCTCACTGGACCTGGGTGGACATCTGCCCAGGAGAACCAGACTATTGCTGGCTAGTGGCCAATTGCACCTCTCTATTAAGAATATGAATTAAGAGCCGGGCACTTAACTCATATTCTTTCTTTCAAAATTCTGTTTTTCCCGAGGGGAGAGGCCCAACCAACGTCATATAATTTGGTCTGTTTAACTTGGCAATGATGGGGCAGGGTGGGGGGATCTGAAAATCAGGGTCTCTAGTGTGAGATATTGCTCTGATCAGCACTTAGGCTATGTCCTGTGGGAATGTGCTGGGTCCCTAGGTGACCTCAAAGGTCACTGATTCCATAAGATCCACAAAGCTTTCCCTGATCTACCAGCTGAAAGAGGGTCACTCTCTCCTCTGAAACTCCATTATACTTTCAGTAGACATCTGTTGGTTTGGACTATCTGGCACTCTTTTCTCTCCTGGTTTGCTTTTGGCAGAAACAGGCCTCCTGTATTCTCAGTTGATTTGGTTCAGGCTGAACTGTCCCCATCCACAGGCCCCAGGGGTGGGTCCAGGACCCAGTCCTGGACAATCAAAGCACCATTTCCCCATGGCAACTGTGCTGTGTTCAAGCGTGGGCACATGAGTCAGGTTGGTCCAATGAGAGTCTTTGGCTAAAATCATTGAAAAAACGGTGTTTTCTTTGAGGCAGAGTTACTAAACTGGCAGGATATAAAAAATATATATAAAAACTGGCAGGCCTGAAGCTGTTGGTGGCCATTTTGCCTGCAGAAAATGAAGTCAACTCAGAGAAAACCAGAGAGAAATGATGGAGGGATTCCTGATGACATCATTTGAATATCTTGATCAAGTCATACTTGAAGCCTTGGACTAGGTTTAGGAGCCAATAACTTCCCTTTTTCACTTAAGCGAATTGGGACAGGCATTCCTATCACTTTCAATCAAAAGCTCTTGACTAATTCAGTGTCTATGTGTCCCTTCATAATGTGAATGTGGCTTCTTACTTTGTATCTGATGGTACAATTATTCCTGAACACATCTTATGTCTCCTGCTTGACTATGAGATCTGGAAACCAGAATTCCTCCTAGGTGCCAGGTACAACTCGGTGTTTGGGGAATGCCTGGTGAATGAATGGATGGATCGATGGATGGATCAATGGATTAATGAATAATGGAAATAAGTAAGACAATACATGTCCCTCCTGAATGTCAAGCCCCCAAATAGCAGCCTCTGCTTCTCCAGGCCTTTCTCAGAGTCCTTTCCCCATCCTGTGTTCATTCATTCAGGCAACAAATGTCTATGGAGCACTAGGATGTGCAAGGCTCTGTGCTAGGGAGTAGGAGGTGAATGGTGAAGAGCTCGTGCTCCGGAGTCTACGGACCTGGACTTGAACCCCAGCTCTGCTCCTTACTCTCAGTGTGGCCTTGGACAAGTTGCTTACCATCTCGGCACTTTGGTTTCCGCATCTGTAAAATAAGCATTAACAGCATTTTGTCCATACAGTGGCTGTGAGAGTAACTGAGATAAGGGACTTGAAGTGCTGAACATGGAGCTGTCTCCTCATAATGATCATTATAACTAAAATCTACACTTACTATGTGCCTTTTACAAATGTTAGCTGTTGTTATGGTTTTGCCTTCTGACTTAACTAGCAAGATAGGTAGGTGGGTAGGGAGGTAGATAGATAGGGAGAGAGAGGAAAGATCAAACAGCAAAAATAACTTCAGTGCATTTTTTTCCTCTCTCTGATAATTTGGGGAAAATATACTTGTCTAGACCAGTGGTTCTCAACGAGCGGTGAGTGTGTGCCCCCGAGGACTTCTGCAACGTCTGGAGACATTGTTATGACTGTGGGAGTGCTACTGGCATCTAATGGCCAGGGACGCTGCTAACACACAGGACAAGATGGCAAAGAAATGTCTGGTCCAAAATGTCAACAGTGCCGGGGCCGAGAAATCCTGGTCTTTAACATGTTGACAGCTCTGAAATCAAGGCCCACAGGGCAATATACAGTGTCTGGCACATAATAGGTGCTCAGTGAATGTTTGATAACCACCGGAATGAATGAACCGAATGAATCACCAAACCAAATGAATGAATCGTCAAGTGAATGATTGATTATATGTTTTATTTGTCATTTGGCTGAGTGCCTGGTACAGGGCTGTGTCTGAGCAGCAGTTCAGAAAGTGGTCATCTACACGTTCCTGTAAACATCCCCCTCTGAAGCAGCTGGGGAACGAGATCATGGCTGGGTGTGGGCGCTAGGGACAGGCTGGCCTCACAGCTGCGTTTGGAGTTAAGAGAAATTGCTGCGGGAGGCCACCGAGTGGCAGCTTTTTCACATTGTGATGGATTCATTGTTTTCTCTGGGAGCCTTCCTTATCTGAACTCTCAGCAGAGAAGGGTTTAAAGGGGCTGAGCTGAGCAGGAGCCTGTGGCTGCAGCTCTTCAGGAAAAGGAGCAGAAAAGGATCCCAGACTGAGGACCATTGTTACCAACAGGATTAGAGATGTTAGGATTAGAGATGGCGGTGGGGAGGCGGCAGGGTGTCCTCATGCACCCTTTTTCTAAGTCATTTATTCAGCAAATATTTATTGCATTCCAGGGACCCTTTGGGGGACATGTGAGTTAACAAAACAGACTTAAATCCCTACCCTCTTGGAATTTATATCTGAAGAAGCAGGATGAACAATAGATGAGTAAGTCAGATATATAGTATGTGAGAGAGCCGTGTGTGCAATGAAGAAAAATCAAACAGGGAAGGAAGATAAGGCATGTTTGGGATTGGGCTTTTCCATCCAGGTGAAATTCATTTAACATGAAATTGACTAAAGTAACAATTTAGTGGCATGTAGTACATTCACAATGCTTTGCAACCACCACCTGTATCTGGTTCCAGAACATTTTCATCACCCCAAAAGGACACGCCATACCCATTAAGTAGTCACTCTCCGTTCCTCCTCCTCTAGCCCCTGGTAAACACTAATTTTCTGTCTGTATGGATTTGTCTGTTTTGGATATTTCACATAAATGAAATCAGACACTATGTGGCCTTTTGTGACCGACTTACTTAGTATAATGTTTTCAGGGCTAATCCACATTGCAGCATGTGTCAATACGTCATTCTTTTTTATGGCAGAATAATATCGAATTGTATGGATATACCACATTTTGTTAATCCATTCATTCATGTAGGGACGTTTGGGTTGTTTCCACCTTTGGCTATTATGAATAGTGCTGCTATGAACATTTGGGTTACAATTACTGTCAACACTTGGGCTGGCCCCTGGCCCTTAAGATATTTAACTTCTTACAGCTTCAATTAGTTCATCTGGAAAACATGGATAATAATCATAGCTACCTCACAGTGTTGTCAGGAGAATTAAAAGAAATAATATACCTTGCCAGGGCCTGGCACTCGGTACTGCTCAGAGATGTCGGATGTGAACCCAGATCAGGAGGACTTCCAGTCCTGAGGCTTTGGGAAAGGAAATGAGGGATTTCATAGTGGAGAGGCTTGTGGTCCAGCCTGACCCTGCTACCATATAATATCCCCTATTTATATTTTCAAAAGCATATTTACTTAGGTTTTACCACCAAGAAGGAGGGTTAAGAGTCTGAATCCCAGCTTTCACCAAGTGACCTTGGGCAAATTTCTTAACCTCTTAACCTCATCTGTGCCTCAACTTTGTGGACGGAATTCAAGATCAAGATGTGTCAATAGGAGAATCAACAGAGATAATACATGTGAATGTCACCAGCTTGTGGCAGGTGCTCATATGATCTTCCCTCCACTATTGCTTCATCCTGTGACTGCTCAGAAAATGCCATTTGGGGCAATCAAAAAACACAAGATTACTTTAAATCTATCTTCAACACAAGTCGCCATGATGCTTTTGCTTTGTTTTTTTTGGTGGCAAATAAATGTGGGCTTTGGGGTTCTCAAGCGGGTGTTCAGATCCCAGGTCCTGTGCTTACTGGCTGTTGGACCTCCCGCAAGTGTCTTAACCTCTCTGAGGTTTTGTTTCCTGGCCTACTTTATGAAGTAGTTGTAAGGACCCAAGATAATTTTTGTAAAGCACTAAGCACCCAACAGGACTTTGGGCCTAAAAGGGCCACAGGTAGTAACCCTGGTATGAAGAAAAGGACAAGAAGCCCAAACAGTTTGGGTGGCAAGGGAAGGGCAGGAGAGAAAAATCCCAATCAGGTTATTTAGAAAAACCCGGCAGAGCCTGGTGAGTGTGAAACCATAATCAATGAGTTTCCAGCCCTTATTTTTCTTCCTCTAGAAAGAGCAAGGAATGAGGAATTTTAAATTCAAGACTTCACTCTGTGCAAATTAACTCCATACCCTTGAGCAAATCCCTTCCCCTCTCTGAGCCTCAGTTTCCCAGAAATCCCTCTAGGAGAACCCTTTTCTCTCTGTAACCATCTGTGGTACTGCTACTTACCAGCAGAGGACAGTGATGCACCAACATTCACAATGGTGCCTGTGTTGCTATTGTCTGACTCTGGACAAGACAACTGTGAAATGATAGTGGCCTGTGTCACTCTTTTTCAAAGAGCTTTATTTGAACCTCAGCACATAGTCAGAACAAGGTTTTGCAACAATGTGCACATGAAGAAGCAGAGCCTCAGAAGCATAAGAAACTTAACAAGGCTACATAGAAACAATTGACTGGTAATTTTGGTCACAGCACATCCTACTTTTTTGTTGTTGTTGTTTTGTTTGTTTGTTTTTTAGACAGGGTCTCACTCTGTGGCCTGGACTAGAGTGCATTCTATTTCTTTGTAGAAACGGGGTCTCACTCTTGCTCAGGTTGGTCTCCCAAGCTCAAGCAATCCTCCCGCCTGGGCTTCCCAGAGTGCTAGGATTACAGGTGTGAGCCACCGCGTCTGGCCCATCCTATATTTAGACTATCTGAATGGTATGGACACATTGCTGTATGTCTGGGCTGCGTAGCATCGATAATCCCTTACCTGCTTTATGGTTCATGAAGCACTTTCTGATCCTCAATATCAAAGAATTCTCATCTTATTCTCTCCAGTTTACAGATGAGCAAACTGAGGCTTCTGGAGGGTATGGCATTTGGCTTAGCATTTTCTTAATCAGCTCCATCTTAGAGGCTCTTTGGTGGACTCCCAGAAATATTAGCTTTAAAACAACAGAACTTGGTGTTTTGTAGCAGTTTTGAAGTGATGACATGTAGTGAGTGCTCGTCCACATGTTGCTCCTTGTTTTGCAAAAGGAATTAATCCCCTTCTCTGTTTCAGTATCTGTACCAGTTATTACTAGTTCCCTAGGGAACTGGAATAGCTTTAGATCCACAGTGGTTCTTGAAAGAGACCATCAGATGAAACGCCTGTCCCCGACTCCAGATTCTGATAGCCACACCCCAGCCACCCAATCACTGTTTTTGTTGGCCTTTTTAACAACAACAGCAACAAAATCTGTTTGTGTGTGCAGTGTCTGTCCAACAGATTCCTGAGTTGGATAAGATGCTGTAACAGAAAAGTGCAACTCAAATTAGCTTAAACACTTAAACATTAGGACAATTTTATTTCACATAACAAGTAATCTGCAAATTGACTAATGCAGCAACTCAGCGTCAACAGATTCTCTCCAGTTTTTCAACTTCATCATGATGCTTTTGCCCTTGAGTGAGTTCCCCTCATGGCTGCAAGATGGCAACTGTGTTCCCAGACATCACATCCAAGTAAAGGGACATCCTGAGGAAGAGGAAACACTGTCTTCCTTCATAAAAGGAACTACTCTCCCCGGCCTATTTGCTCTCACATTTCATTGGCCAGAATTGGGTCACATGGCCCTGCCTAAACCAATCACTAGCCAGGGGAATGAGATTGACATGAAGGCTTGTGTCCCTGGTTTTCAACCAGGGGTAATCTTGTCCTGTAACGGGACATTTGGTAATGTTTGGTCACATTTTGGTTGTCCCAGCTGGGGGTTAGTGTGCTACTGACATCTATGGGGAAGAGGCCCAGGGATGTGGCTAAACATCTTACAATGCACAGGACAGCAACAAACAATTATCTGGCATAAAATGTTGATAGTGCTGGGGTTGAGAAACTGGGGCAGAGACTGATTCACTAGCAGAGTCCCCCTCTCATGCAGGGGTTGGGGTTGGGATCTGCCTCCAGGAAGCCTGTGGCCATAAGCAGAAGAGAAGACACCACACAAAACTGGGGTTTGGAGAATTTGAAAGAGAAAAGGAGGACTGGCTTTTGGAAGGGAATCAACAGTCTCTGTTATAAGCTCTGATGGTGTTAATTTAGAGCTCCCAGCGGGCTCTAACTAGCTCTGACACTGTGTGTGTCCTGCCACTGGGAGTTAGGGGGACAGAACAGCAGCAACACTCGGCCCTTGCCCTCACATTGCTTCAACTCACTTGCATTACTCCCTTTTGACTATTATCATTTGTATTTTTTCTTCATGGTAGAAAATACAGAAAGGAATAAAGAAGCAAAGCCAGAATCACCCATAACCCTACCTCTCAGAGACAGCCATCACTAACATTTTTTGTTTATTTCCTTCCAAACTTGACATTGTTTTCTAATTATTGCAATCGACACAGATTATCTCCTCACTCTTTCGTTAAGTCCACAGCTAGAAAGCTGAGTGCTGGTGTGCATGGCTCAGATTCTCACTGCACTAGGAGTTCCCAGAAGAACAATTGCACTGTAGCCCAGAGCAGTTGGATCCTGGAGGCCCGACAGGGGCCTTGAAGTCAATTTGAATGGAGGAATGAATAAGGATGACCTTCCAAAGAGAAGAAGGACATGCTCCAGGAAGATTCTAGGTTTAGGGGATGATCTGGTTTTTGGACTTCTCCAGCATTCATCCCCTCTTCTGATAACACCACCCAACTTTCCTTCAGAGGAGTCACTCCTTCCCCACATCAGCCCTCACCTCCGGTTTGGGCACAGCAAACCCCACCTGCTGGTTCCAGGTGGTCACGTGACCCGGGGCCTGCCAATCTCTCTGGCCAGTGATTGGTTCTCCGTTGGGCCCATGATTAGATCAGGCCAATCAAGACCAATGAAACTCAATTCCATCTGTTGGGATTGTCTGGAAAGAGAAGTCTCTTTCCATTGGATTGTGTGCCATCATGAGCAGAGGGGCTGCTTGGAAATAAAGCCACGGCAGTAAAGAGTAGAGCTGAGAGATGGAGGAGGAGTGACAGAGCCCTGAGGACAACCTTGGAGCTCCTCCATCCCGTTGTGCCTGAGGTCCATGGTTTCTATGGATTTCCAGCTACATGAACTAATCAATTGCCTCTTTTGGCTTAAGCCATTTTCAGTTCACTTTCTGTCTTTTGCAACTGAAAGTGCTAACATGCTTTGTCACCTAGAGTAATGGAAAAAGTATTGGACTTAGAAGGACTTTGCTTTGCCGATAACCAGCTGTGTCCTTGGTTAAATCACTTCATCTCTCCGGATGCAACTCTCTGAAGTGAAGGAAACAATATGTACCTCTTGGGTGGCTGGGAGAAGTGAATGGCCTCCTGTAGCTGACAGTGCTTTGTGAACGAGAAGGGAAATAAAAATATAAAGGATTCTTATAAAATGGCAGGGATAGTTTTAGGAAAGAAATTTCAGAAGGGCTTAAAAGGATGGCAAGCTCAAAGGTAAAGTCTGGTGCTGCAGGAACAAGGCAGGGATAGAAGTGAGTGCAGTGGGGGCAGGTGTATAAAAAGGTCATGGGCCCTTCTGGTCTACGCTTTCCTTTCCTTTTTGATAAATATGTGAGGCAAAGGATGATTACATTAAGATAAATGGTAGTACAAACATGGTGATAACCATCGCCTGACACAGGCTTTAGGATCAGAGACGATAGAGAATGGTGAGGACTGTGGGAAACTGGATGGTATGTGCCACCTTGTAAGCGGGCAGCCTCTTCTCAGCTCCAGCAATCTATGCCACACAGTATGGCCAGATTCTTTAATTTTTCAAGGCAGCCTAGAAATCCAGATTTTTTATGTGAAATATTTCAATTTTTAAATGTTGGCTCTTTTTTTTTTTTAACATTCTGTGAGTCAAGTACAATTTATCTAAATTGCCCGTGGGGATATTAGTTTGTGGTCCCTTGTGTAGGTGCACAGATGACTCTTAGTTGGGAGGATGAGAGGTGACAGAGCAGACCTCTCCATGACAAAGAATTATCCAGCCTAAAATGTTCATAGCGCCGAGGCTGAAAAGTCCTGTGTTAAATGGAAATGATAATAGTAGTTAACTCAAAGAGCTGTTAGAAGATGCTAAGTAAATTATTATTAATTATAGAAATATTTATCAAATGGGTACAAATCAACAAATAGTAACTAACTCATCATCATCATCATCATCATCACCATCATCATCACCATCTTTCCAGCCCCTGGCTCAGTGCCCGAGGCATAACGTCCTCAATATTTGTTGAATGAATGAATGAGAAATGAAGGATTATTAACTCATTAACCACTAATTTATGTGCTTTGGAGAGATATTGGAAACTCTTGAGAAAGAGGCCCAGTGTTTTCCTTTTTATTTGCAACGAGGAATTTTGTTCGTCAAAGAAATGACTTTAAAGGATTGGGACCTCTGCCAAGCCATGGAGTTGGGGAGCCTGAGTTGAAGTCACGGAGAGGTTAGGACGCACAACTTGCTCGGCCGAGGCAAAAAAGGAATACGGGCCAGGCTTTGTGCGAACTTGCTGTGAAACAAGAGCTGTTTTCAGGGCCCAGGAACACGCTCTGTCCCATGTTTAATTTCTTCCATCTGTCTGGTATCTGACCTCTGCTGCCCTCTAAGCCATTGCCACATATTGTCTGCGCATGTTCCCATATAAGGTGATGTCTCTCCCTCTCTCTCTTCCTCCCTCTCTCTCTCTCTCTCTCTCTCCCTCTCTTCCCCTCTCCCTCTTTCTCTGGTTGGTTGGGCAGCAGCAGCGCTGGCTTCCCCCACCCTGATCGCCCCGTCTCTGCCTTCCCTGGCAGACTCTGCTGCGAGGAGGATGGACGGCTGGAGAGCGGGAAGGGGCAGGGGGCTGCCAAAGAATGTGGCAGGTTTATTTTTGTTCGGGTTGCATTCTTTGCCTGGCCTGCAGGCCCCAGCCACTTGGGGTTGTCACATGCTGATAAGACGGTGGGGTGACTGACGGAGATCTGTGGCTCAAATCTGCAACACCCCAGGTGTGAGCCGTCGTCACCGAGTGGGGGTGGAGGCAGGAACTCTGAGGTCATGGGACTCACCTATTCCCACTGCCCTGTGTCTGACTCCCAGAAAGACAAGTTTGATCTTTCAGAGAAGCAATTGCAGGAATGGAGATCTGTAACCACCTAGGCTCATCTTTGGGAAAAACCCAATATCTACAGCACAGTGGATAAAAGCCAGGCATCAGGGTGAAATTATTAGCTGTGTGACCTTGGGCAAGTTGCCTGACCTCTCTGACTCTCAGTTTGCTTCTCTGTCAAAATAGTGTCAATGAATCCATTCTATACTATTCTGGTATCATAGCGAAAATAAACTCCATGAGGGCAGGTATTGTTGTCTATTTTGTTCCCTTTGTTTCTCTAGCACCTTGAATAGTGCATGGCACATAGTGGTGCTCATATATGTGTTGAGTGAATTAAATGAGATAATGCTTTTAAGTGCTCAGCACCCAAGAAATGGTAGCTGATTCGACAACGTACTCAATGACAACAGATATTTATTAAGTACTTATTACATACCAGACCCTATTAGGTGCTGAGGATACAGCAGCAAACAAGACAAACTGCTTGCCCTCAGGGAACTTATATTCTAGTGGGCGACATCTACAGTAAAGTAAGCTAAGTTCAGTGAATACTAAATGCTATGAAAGAAATTTTTTAAGGACATGAAGAAGTGTGTTTTTCCAGCTGTGACTCACAGTAAGAAGTGTTTATCATGTGACCCCCGTGCACACACATGCACGTTTATTAAACTGAAATAAAACTTTTCACAGAACAACTGTAGCAGTGATGTCTGCCAACAATTTTTCCCATTCCTGGAATGCACATGTTGCTGCTCCACCAAGAGGTGGAGACTGTTCCTCCTTCCCTTGAATCTGGGTGCGTCTTGTGACTTGCTTTGACCAATAGAATGCAATAGAAGCAACTTTGTGCCTGTCCTGAGCCTCAGCTTTAAGAGGATTGGCTGCCTCCGCTTTTGTGCTCTTGGTGCCTGGCACCGTAAGAGGAAGCTCAGGTCAGACAACAAAATGATGAGAGACCATGTGAAGGAGAAATGGCAGCCAGCACTAAGGCACCAGACAGAAGGGAACCCTTCTTGGATGTTCCAGCCCCGGACGAGCACCCAGCTGAATTCAGTCACATGAGTGACCCCAGTGGATGCCACATGGAGCAGAACTGCCCAGCTGAGCCCAGCTAACCCACAGACGTGGGGGAAAAATTGTTGTAAGTCAATAAATTTGGAGTGGTTTGTGAGAAAGCAAAAAATATTTCTGACAGTAATATTTACTCTTATTCTTGTGCAATATTTTCTGTTCCATTCCGTTTGAATTTTTATTTATGTATTTATTTATTTATTTTTGAGATAGGGTCTCACTCTGTCACCCAGGCTAGAGTGCAGTGGCCTCAT
>NW_012154285.1:5208315-5216777 GCF_000956105.1 Propithecus coquereli
TATGTATTTATTTATTTATTTTTGAGATAGGGTCTCACTCTGTCACCCAGGCTAGAGTGCAGTGGCATCCTCTGATCTCTCTGCAACCTCAAACTCCTGGGCTCAAGCAATCCTCCTGCCTCGGGCTCCTGAGTAGCTAGGGCTGCAGGTGCATGCCACCACATCCAGCTAATTTTTTTTATAGAGACAGGGTCTCTTTCTTAGGCTGGTCTCAAACTCCTGGCCTCAAGCGATCCTCCCACTTCAGCCTCCCAAAGTGCTAGGATTACAGGCATGAACCACTGCGCCCAGCCCATTTCCATTTTTAAAATGTTAATCAAGACCCACTAAATTCATGTCATTACCCTCTAAGAGGCTGTGACCGACAGTGATGGAGAGTGACTGGTGAGTTGATCACTTTGAGTAACAGGGTCAGAAAAGACCTTGTTGAGAAAGAAACATTTGCGCTGAGACGTGATTGAGGAGGAGGAACCAGGCTCATGCAGATCTAGGGAAAGAACAGCCAGGCGGAAGACAGGGCAGGGCAAAGGTCCTGAGGCTGGCAAGCCAGTGGATGGGAGCCAGGAGAGAAGGAAAGACCGTGGTGAAAGCAGGGCTATGCCTCGCGACACCTAGGACTTCAGCTGTAAGAGTGCAAAGACTGCTTGGAACACTTGGGGTGGACTGCTGACCACCCAAGGCCCGGACTGCCTGTCTTTTTTTTTTTTAAGTTAAGGTGAGATTCACATAAGATAAAACTAGTCATTTGAAAGGGAATAATTCAGTGGTCTTTAGTACATTAACAATGTCATGCAACCACCACCTCTATCTATTTCCAGAACATTTTCATCACTCCAGTAGGAAATTCTGTACCCATTACGCGCTTGCTTTGCATTCTCCCCTCCTCCCAGCCCCTGGCAACCACCAATCTGCATTCTGTCTCTGTGGATTCGCCTGTTCTGGATATTTCTTACAAATGGAATCCTACAATAGGTGGCCTTTTGTGTCCGGCTTCTTTCACTCAGCACCGTGTTTTCAAGGTTCATCCATGTTGTAACATGTATCAGTCCTTCATTTCTTTCTATGGCTGAATAATATTCTACTGTATGTTTATACCACAATTGGTTTATCCAGTCACCCATTTGCCAATCATTCTGATTCTATAATTCCATTTTTAGCAATATCATAGACCTTGAGTTGACGTCATCAGCCCAGGATGGTGAAGTCTTGGCAACATGAAGGACAAAGCCGGTTTGTGCCCTGCTGCTCTTGTCCCCTCCCACCAACCTTTTCCTGCATGATTCTGAGCTTCCCGATGGCCCAAAATGCAGCTCCACTGCCGGTTACCCTTAAATACTCCCCCTGAATTCTATAAATACACCAAACATTCAGCTGGGAAAAGAAGAACTTAAAAGGCATCTGCAATGAAAATACACTTTTTTTCCCATCATCACCCAAGTGTTTTCTCTCCATCTTTCCCCTCTTCCAGGGTAAGCACTTGGATTTTTGAACCATTAGCCCTACCTGGGTAAGATAAGAGGTTCCTTGGCAAAGCCCTTGTAGGCAGAGAAAGCCAGATACCCTGTTAATACTGGCCCTCCCGTGCAGAACATCCCTTTGCCTCCCACTTCAGCAGCCTGATTTATGGTCCTTCTTTCAGACTCTGCTTGGCCAGTTTTGAGCCAGTTTAGTGGGTTGGTGAAAATGGCTCTGGAATCAGGTAGACTTGTGTTTGAATCTTGGCTCAGCCAGCTGCTAGCTATGTGACCTTGGGCCCTCTATTAACTCTCTAGGCCTCAGTTATTTTAATCATAAAATGGGAAAAAGTAGTACTGTCTTTGAAGATTTGTGAAGATTGAATGAGATGATGTAGGTACAGGCAGTGTGCCGAAATGAAATTAGGCCTAACTCCATATAATGCCTGGAACTTCAGCTACAAGACAGCAAGGGCAGCTTGGAAGATGCGGGGATGGATCCATTGACCTCCCAAGGCCTCACTGCCCATCACTTTGATTGTATAACTCAATCTATAAAGGATCAATCTATCTTTTCTGAAGAATAGCATTATTCTTCCCTGCTCCTTGTCCAGGGAGACAGATCTGCATGGACGACCTCAAGGGAGCTCCCTTCCCCTTTGGCTTCTTGTTGGGTGTAGCTGATGGGGAGCAGGCACAAGAGATTAGAGGGTGTGAAGAGAGGGTGGTCAGGACTGGCTGCACCTAAAGGCTCCAATTAGGTGACCCTCTCAACATGGCTACTCTGTTGGGCTTTTGGTGCTTGTTCTCTTCTCTTCCTGCTTCAGGCCCAGGGGCAGCAGTGGCTGCCATCATTACTGGTTTCCCTAAACTCTGCCCCTACCTTTTATAAACAGAGCTTTATTGGCCAGGCATGGTGGCTCACGCCTGTAATTCCGGCACTATGGGAAGTCGAGACAGAAGAATCGCTTGAGCCCAGGAGTTGGAGGTTACAGTGAGCTATGATCACTCCACTGCACTCCAGCCTGGGCAACAGAGCAAGCCCCTGTCTCTAAAATAAATAAATAAATAAATAAATAATATATAATTAGTTCTTTAAGTTCTCCTTAATTGCCCAAAATGTGCCTTCTTTATCCTGCTAGAATGCTGACTGATACAGAGGTTATCAAATTTACTCCACAACTCATATTTGTAAGAGGAAGAACTTTTTTTTTTTTTTTTTTTTTTTGAGACAGAGTCTGGCTCTGTTGCCCGGGCTAGAGTGCCGTGGTGCCAGCTCACAGCAACCTCAAACTCCTGGGCTCAAGCGATCCTCCTGCCTCAGCCTCCTGAGTAGCTGGGACTACAGGCATGCACCACCATGCCCGGCTGGAAGAACATTATTATTTTTATTTTAGTTTAGTTTTACCTCCTGAATCCAGGAGACATTATTTTATAATCAACTGAAATCCAGCTCTGAGCCTCCATTCTGCTAGGTTGGCAAGAAATGTAATCTCATTATTGAGCATGCCCCAGCCCTCGCCCCCCACATCCTGAGGGATGCCAAGTCCCTGGGCTCTTTTGCAGTGACAAAGCTTTGGAGCACCACCTGCAGTCTTCTGTCAACGGCCCACCCTAGTGACTGCTTGGTCACCCACCCTCCCAGGCTGCAGGTCCTTTCAGATCCAATGGCATTGAGGCTTCCATGTCAAGCCTGGGACAAGGAAAGCTTCGGCCAGACTGGAAGCCACTGGAGCACAGTGCGGCCTCCTCAGGGTATTTCTCTCTTCTCAGAAGCTGCTCTGGGCTTATCAACCTGTGACCCTTTCCCACTCTTCTCAACATCTCTCTTTTCTCTTCTCACTTGTGAAGGTTCTGCCCTCTCTACTTCCCTCTTGAGGACAACCAGTACAACCTGCCCCAAAGACTTTAGGCCTGTATAGGCCTACAGCTTCTGTGGGAGGTATAGATGTACCAAGAGAAGTGCAGCTTCTGATTTTCAACCTGCAAAAGTCAAGACAATGCAAATTGTTTCAAGAGGATGGGAAACAGAAGGAGTACACACATAAATTAATATTTGAGTAAATTATGACACATACATGAAGTATTTAGCAAAATTCCTGACACATACATAGCAAGCACTCAGTAAGTGATGACCTGATTATTATTTGAGCCCAGTAAGGTTAAGTGCATTCTATATTTCAGTCCAAGGAGTTAATATGAATTGCATATTATTTTGGCCAGTCTACATAGCCCATTAATCTCATCAGTGATTTCCAGACTTTGTGAACCACAGCACATTTGCAGATACAGAACCCATTAAAAAAAATCTACTTGACAAAAATGTAGTACCAGGTGAGCTTTTTTTTTTTTTTGAGACAGAGTCTCACCGTGTTGCCTGGGCTAGAGTGCCGTGGCATCAGCTTAGCTCACAGCAACCTCAGACTCCTGGGCTCAAGCCATCCTTCTGCCTCAGCCTCCCGAGTAGCTGGGACTACAGGCATGCGCCACCATGCCCGGCTAATTTTTTCTATATATTTTTAGCTGTCCGATTAATTTCTTTCTATTTTTGGTAGAGACGGGGTCTTGCTCTTGCTCAGGCTGGTTTCGAACTCCTGAGCTCAAACGATCCGCCCGCCTCGGCCTCCCAGAGAGCTAGGATTACAGGCGTGAGCCACCGCGCCCGGCCCCAGGTGAGCTTTTAATCAGACCTCTGAAATCTCATCCATTTAGTTGAGTGTTTCACATATTATTTATTTTTACCTTTTAAGAAAGCACATTCTGCTACTAAACATACCCACAAGATTAAATTGCCAGAACAGAGACAATTTAGGATATCTGTACAACTCAATTTGGGTTTCCGTTCAAATTTAATTTCTTTCATTTCCAAGTAACCTAGACGGCCAAAAGCATTAAATGACAATTAATGGATAACAGAATAACCCACTTCCGAATTTGTTCCTGTGTCTGGGTCATTTTTCCTGGTTTTAGAAGAATGAGATAAAGTGGGCAGCCTGCAGAGTAGCCCCAGATGGGATAGCATCTTGAATCCTGGCATTCGCTGAATACTCGTGCAGAATCCAGAAATATCTCATGGTCAGGATGAAAGGTCTAAATTTAATACCAAAAACAGAAAATTGGCTTGGCTTCCCTGTACTCTGCACAGGAAAGTTTTTGTTTGGAAGCTCTGAAATGAGAAGGGGCTGGAGACATTATGTTCATGGCATCCTCAGATTTTTGTGGCGATCTAGAGGGTCTTCTGTTATTCCAAGACCTCCTTTGGCCTACGATGGAAGTCTGCATTGAAGAAAGATAATTTGCTGGAAGGAAATCAGGGAGAAGGTTCTCAGTGCTACAGATACTCCCCGCAATAAGTACAGGCTATTTCTTCCTTTCCTGGTTTTTTTGCAGAGATTTTAAGATTTAACGGCCTTCCCTGACCACCTGTGTGGAGCATATGCAGTTCTTTTCTGCCCAGCCATCTCTACGTCCAGCAACAGAATCCAGCCCTTCCTCTTGGGGAGCCGCCCTCACCGAGACTATTACTACAGCCATAAGAGGCATAGCAGTTGATTCAAGAATGGCCTAAGATATCTAAGCAGGAAACTAAGTTTTCAGGGTATGAGGTATTTTGATTTTTTTCTTCTCTTTTTTTCAGTGCCAACTGATAACACACAGTACAGTGGTCTCCAGTCTAATAGAGGTGGGTTCAAAATAGCACTTACCAACTAAGGTCTCCAAACCAGCCAGTGCATTTCCAGTAGACTTCTAAGCCTCATCTAAGCCTTGTGATCTGGGCACAAAGAACTCCCTGCCTACCACATAGGATGTGAATTCTATGAATAGACCATAAGGAGGGCTTAATTTATTTCTGTATGTGCCTAAACAGAGCCTCCCAGAAGCCAAAAGGAGCCTTAGCACATTTACTTTTTCTCTTTTCTTTTTCTTTTCAGGCTCTCAGCATATTAAAAAATTACAGGATTTAAAAATAATTAATTCCCAGTACAGGCAATGTGGCCCAATAATGCGGGGCAGAAGCTGAAATCTCTGTGACGAATGTTTCTTCTCTTAATTCTGCCAGATGCTCTCCACAATGGCTCCTACGTATTAATATAACCTAATTTGGAAATACTTATGTAAAAAACCTAAAATTGAAGCCCAGGCCAAATGCTTCCTCAGCCCAATCCTCTCCACCCGGGCCCTGTCTCAAACAAAGAAATCAGCATCCATGTTTGGTAAATGAATGAATGAATGAATGAAACAGCACGCGCATTTAGCATAGGTTAATCACGCAGAGCGTACTTTGTAAGCTGCGAATCGCAGAACATGCAGGAAGGTTATTGCCCCACGTTTAAGTCGGGGTAACAGACCAGAAGCGCTTGGCTCTCGGCAGTGGCTCAGAACTGCGAACCCTCTCCGCACGTGGACCCGGCGCCGGCCCGCCCTTCCTCGCCCGAGGCCCCGCCCCCAGAGCTCACGCCCGGGGACCGCACGGAAACGCGCCTGGCCCCGCCGGAAGTGACGCAACGCCACGGCCTAGCAACCGTTGCCAGGAGCTCGTCTCTAGGAGCCCACTGGAGCTCGGGTGCCTCTTAGGGGGTGGGGAAGTGGTTTCGTGAGGAGAATTTGAGGTAACCTCGCCAACTCGCGGTCGGAAACTCCCCCGAGCCCCGAAATAGGAGCGAAGTCCCGCCCTCTCTCTGTCCTGGTGCAGCACTTCGCAAGTGGAGGGGTCATAGCGGTTAAGTCCCCCAAATCGGGGGTCGGGCCCCTGGTGGGCCTTTGTCGGGATCCAGCCCGCTCCCCTGCGGGATGAATCGTTTGGGAGCTCACAGGAGCCCCCGCGAGGAGCATGGTCGGGTGTGGGCTCCCCTGTCCCCTCTCCCGAGCCCGAGGGGCGGGGGACACTATTTCTGGGACTCCCAGGAGGCTGCGGGTCAGCGCTGATGCCAGCCTGGGACCAGGGCAGCGCAGTTCCTGTCCCTCATTGTGCCAGATAAAACGCATGTCCTGGTTTTAATTCTTCCCCCCACCCCTTCCTGTTCTTACGTGGGTGAGTGCTTGTGAATTGGCGTGGCGACTTTGCGCTGGAAGAGGGAGAGTAATTGCTTTTGCTAATTTTAGAGCGCAGAGCCCACTGGGCACAGACAACCTACCTGTTCGGTACCTCTTTGTCCTTAGCGAGTGACCATTTGAAAGCTGGTGGGCGACTAAGGGGGAAAACCCAACTAGTTTCTTTTCCCTTCTTGGTAACGTTTTGCTCGTTTATCCAGATTTTTGGTTTGGTTTGGTTTGGTTTAGTTTTTTTGAAAGGGAGAAAAGAACAGACCTATAGCTAATTTCTAAATCATTTAAAATGAAATATATATGTGTGCGAAGGTTATGACGTGGACTTGTACTTAAAATACTCGAGCAGTGGAAAACTTGCACATCCAATGTGAATTTTTTTAAAACTTATGTAAAGGTTTTCCTTTTATAGCTTAAAGGAAGCCTGAAATTTATAAACCACACTGCTTTTCCTTTTTGTCCTCTTTGGACTTATTTCTTAGCAATAATTACTCATAATTTTATCGTTACCCTTATACTGATGATATAATTATTCTCATGATAATGTTTACATTTTGATGTTTTCTAAATATCCAGCTCCACACACCCAATTTTAAAAACCCATTTCTGAGCAAGATGCTTGCCACCCCAGTCTTGAGTAAAACAGCATTTAGCCATTTCATGGTTTGTATTGTTAGGGAACACTAAAGTAATTTTTAATTTCTTTTTTTAGCAATTCATTTTTTTGTCACTAAAATTAAAGCAATTTACCTTGGTAAAGCTGTTTCAGCAATTAAGAAATTAGATATTCAATTTTTTTTTTAAAGTTAGGCTCCTTCTCACTGCCAGCCTGACTTCCTTTAGATTTAGGCTTATGTTTTTTCTGGCCTTGGGCCTGAGAATAAGTTCATTCAGTCTAGTGGAAGAAGTCACTGTTTTAGACGCAGTGGGTGTTCAAAATGGAATTGGACACAGATACTGTCCTCATGGAATTTACAGTTTAGCAGAGGAGAGAAAATGTGTACATAAAGAACTAGTACAAGATAAAAAATAGCGCTAGGAGAGAAGTGCAGAGAAAGTGTGGTCAACTTGGAGGGCAGGCGCTGCAGAACCTGGGGTATAGCTTGAGACAGATTTCCTGGAGGAACTGGCATTTGGTGGGCAGGGCTTGAAAGAGGGTTGGGATTTGCACCTCTGGAGATGGAGGAAGGGGAAGCAGTCTTTCTAGGCAGAGAAAACAGCATTAACTGAAGATAGAGAGGTGGAAAACTATTTAAGGCACAGTGACTGTTTCAATGGGCTGAAGTTTGGAAGGGTGAAAGGTCACGATTTAGAAGAAAGCTGGGAAGGATAAAGTTGAGCTAGATCATAAAGAATCTTGAAATTCAAGAAGTTTGGACTCTATTTTATACAAAGCCTATGGATGATTTGGAGTGGGGAGAGGTGGAGGCCAGAAAACAGGAGACTGTTGGCCGCATTGAAGGGAAAAGGAAGCCAAGGCCTGAAATACTCAAGGGAGGCAGAGTAGATGCTCACAGGGCAAAGCCTGTAACTGAAAGGAGTGGAGACCGAAACAGGCTGAAGTGTGAGGCCTCTACTCAGCTTCAATTAATTATGGCCCAGGACGAAATGTGGGCCCAGGGTTATCAGATCTGACTTTCAAGAGAAACTAGAAATCCGGATTTTAATGTAAAAATCTCCCGATGTTTTAAATGTGGGCTGCTAGTTAAAAAAAAAAAAAATTAGAAGCATGTCTGCTGCCTAACAAGTGTTTAACCCCTGAGTAGAAGTTGTACAGCTGTATGGGAAGGATGTCAGTGTAGGTAGAATTTATTATTCATTTATCTATGTTAATTCAGATGATTGCTATTATACCAGATTCATATACAGAAACATTTCATGTTAAATATTAGCAGTATATACTGCAGCTTTCATAATAAAGTCTGCATGCCCTTTTCACAGCATTTTGCATGCCGTGTATAA
>NW_012154285.1:5216827-5222826 GCF_000956105.1 Propithecus coquereli
GAAAAAAATTATCCAATTGTTAACATTTGTAGTGTGTGTATACTTGGGGTCATACTATTCATAATTATTTGTGTCTTCTTTTTTTAATCATGTGAGTATACTTGCATTGTTATCTTTCTACAATATGACTTTAAATGACCAAATAATATTCCATTGTATAGTTAGTTTAGTCATTTTTGGTTTTTTGTTTTCATTTTTTTGTTATAGATAATGCTATAAATAACAGCTATGTAATTTTTTTGCCTATCTGTGATTGTTTCCTTAGAATAAATTTCTAGAGATGGAATTGCTTATTAAATTATATGAAAATGTTTAGGACTTTTGATGTGTATTACTTAATGTTCTCCAGAAAATATTTTTACTTTCTCACGAGGCATTTAAATTCTTTCCCCAAACACTTGCTGATACTGACTTGTGTGGATTTTGAATTTTTAGAATTCCTGAATTATCAATGCCATGTTTATCTTCTCATCCAATCAGGAACATTAGAAGTTGCTTCCTCAGGGAAGCCTTCCCTGATTCCTTAGATAGATTAATTCCCCCAATTCTTTTTGTTTTATAACATTCATTATAATTACTCTAGTTTAATGTCTGTCTTCCCAAATACCTTTAAGCCCCATGAAGGCAAGGATTATGCCTATATATCTTGTTCACCACTATATTCCCAGTGCCTGTCACATGGTAGGCTCTCAATGAGAGTTTGTTGAATATTAGAAATGAAAGATGAACTCAGATCTAGTAGAGGAGAAAGACCCATAAATAGATACTTATAAGATATTATGGAAGAAGAATGATAGATGTCCATCTGCTGTTCCTCCATTATGTCCTGTGAGTAAACAAAAATGATAAAAGAACCTAAAGTCTATATTTTAATTTCATTCATTATTACCAGAGTTTTCTTGAACATATTCTTTTCTTTTTTTTTTTTTTTTTTTTGAGACAGAGTCTCGCTTTGTTGCCCCAGCTAGAGTGAGTGCTGTGGCGTCAGCCTAGCTCACAGCAACCTCAAACTCCTGGGCTCAAGCAATCCTACTGTCTCAGCCTCCCGAGTAGCTGGGACTACAGGTGTGCGCCACCACACCCGGCTAATTTTTAAATTTTTTGTAGAAACAGGGTCTTACTTTGTTGCCCAGGCTGGTCTCAAACTCTTGGCCTCAAGCAATCCTCCCACCTTGGTTTCCAAAAGTGCTAGTACTGTAGGCATTAGCCACCATGCCTGTCCAGAATTATGTTTTTCATGCCTACTTCCTATGAGCTTAATTCTGATTTTTTATCAGAACTTTTGTTAGCAACATTGAAGAATTTTTCTCTATTTTGACTCTTTAGTTTAACTTACAAGACCTAATTATGAGTGATCAAATCAAATTCATTGTGGACAATCTCAATAAGGAGCCTTTTAGGAAGAACTATAATTTGATCACATTTGATTCCCTGGAGCCAATGCAACTATTACAAATTCTCAATGATATTCTGGCTGAGATTGACCCAAAGGTAAGAATTTTCTCTTTCTGTTTGATGAAAGGGTGGCAGAAAAGGCAGTTTTTGCCTCTAAACAGCTGTGAGTCTTAGGCAAATTACTTAACCTCTCTGGGCCTTATTTTCCATGACTATAAAGTAATAATAAATGATCTTTAAAGTTTCTCTACTAGCTCAAAATTTAAATTATCTACTTATACCTTATTTAGAAGTTATTGCATTACCTCCAGACATAAATAGATTTGGTCCTGGAAGGAAAATGCTTTTACAAAAGGTTTTATTGTATTGCAAGTTAGCTCATGTCTCTTATACACTGGTCTTTTCCACTGGAGACTTTTTTTAAGCTTAACATTCTTAAAATGAATCCTGATCTAACTTGTATGTACCCTCACATGGAATCTGGGGGCCTCCTTATTTAATCTGTTTTATGAAGAGACCATTGTGCCTATTAAGCCTCTAGCAGAACAATTTTGTCAGTGAGTTTAAATATTGTTCTTTGTTAGATATACAACAATAACATATTTTTAAAATATCTTTGTTAGCAAGTTGTTGATATCAGAGAGGAGATGCCAGAGCAGACAGCCAAACGGATGTTGAGCCTTCTTGGTATCCTTAAATACAAACCTCCAGGAAATGCCACAGACATGTAAGAATCTGATCATGTACTGCTCTTTTAAACTGTGCTTTAATATCCAAACCTTTGTATGCTACAATCAGTCTTTTTAGGGAATACTTGATCTCCCTAATTTGATGGCCTGAGAATATCACTGAATTTCAATATCTTAAACCTTATAATATTATTTTGTCATGCAGAAGTCTTAAATGGGTCAGTTCTTTCCCCAATCAAAAAAATTCAGGCAGATCCACTATATCATTTTATCATTTATCTGCCATCCTAGATAAAAACAACTTAAACACTGCCCAGTCAATGAAATGAAGTATTAAGGCTGACTATACTAATTAATGGTTCCAACACAACTTCCTTAGATATTTCAGTGATACATTTAGGACCTAATTTTCCTAATTTTCTAATTAATGTACAGATTAACTTTAGAATAGCCTTGGGCTTATCTTTTTTAGACAGTTACAGAAGGCAATCAGGACATTGTAAATCAGATTTTGGGCAACAATTATTTCTTTCCAAGGTTTACCGATAAGTGTGTGTATGTATCTTCCTTTTCTAGGAGTACCTTTCGTCAGGGTTTGGTGATTGGGAGTAAACCTGTAATTTACCCAGTGCTCCACTGGCTTCTTCAGAGGACTCCTGAACTGAAGAAAAGAGCATATTTAGCTCGTTTTTTAATAAAACTTGAGGTACCAAGTGAGTTTCTTCAGGATGAAACTATGGCAGACACCAATAAACAGGTACATAATACATAAATGGTATATTGAAACTATCTGTAATGGATTTCAAGCTGCACAGATTCAAATACATGTTAATCTCTCTTTATTTGCTATCCCTGTAGTTCGGATGGCACCAGAAGGTAAAACAGTATCAGCTAACGTTCAACCGTAGTCATATCTTGAAATAATAACTTTTACTTACAAATACCATTTTCGTGATAGGAGTATGTGAATAGAAAAAAGCCCCGATATTAAGAATAGTTTGGCTGGGCGCAGTGGCTCACGCCTGTAATCCTAGCGCTCTGGGAGGCTGAGACGGAAGGATTGCTTGAGGTCAGGAGTTTGAGACCAGACTGAGCAAGAGAGAGACTCAGTCTCTGCACTCTACCCAGGGCATCAGAGCGAGACTCTGTCTCAAAAAAAAAAAAAAGAAGAAGAATTTATTACTTAGTAATTTTGGGTAGGTAGGATTCCTGGGCTTGAGTCTGCAGAACACTTTGCTGATAAGATGACTATACAATTTATCATCCAATTAGAGAGAAACAGACTGTCATAAAAATTACCACAGGACAAATGATATAAATTGACACTGTTTATTTCAGACAAGTCCAGACATGTGAGTCCCTGCAAGGAAGTAGGTAAAGAAACTAGGCTTGCAATCTCAAAGGACTTTCCAGTCAGGCAGAGAGTAGAGAGACGTTTAGGAGGTTAAAATCCAGCACACTTTTCTCACCAGAGTTTTGCAATAACATTGGGTTCTGGTGTAAGGTCTTAAAGCCTTTGACTACTGAGGATTCTGGCTGATGTAGCTCCTGGTCCTGGAATCCCAAAGCACATTGCTAGTCAAAGACTGTAGAAAGAGGGAAATCAGGCTTAGATTTCAAAGGACTTTGATTTAAAAAAAAAAAAAGAAAACACCCCTGTTTAGCATTTTGTGTTTTTATTTAATAGTACTTACATAGATTTGTGCCAGTTTGCTGTGAGTACTTTGTTGATCTGTGTTTCCCAATAAATTGTGAGGTCCATGAAGACAGGTGTCATGTCTTACCAATCTTTGTTTTCCTCCAGAATTTTGTATAGTCGCTTCTATATGTTAGTTGCTCAATATTTGTATTGAATCAAAACAATCAATTGTATGTTTTTATTTTTTATCCATATATTTTGTTGTTTTGACTGGACTTGGCAGTCACGCAAAATAAAGTCAATATTGATGTCTTCAGACAATATTAGGCTGGGCACAGTGGCCCGTGCCTGTAATCCTAGCACTCTGGGAGGCTGAGGTGGGAGGATAGCTTGAGCTCAGGAGTTCCAGACCAGCCTGAGCCCTGAGCAAGAGTGAGACCCCGTCTCTACCAAAAATAGAAAACAATTAGCCAGGCATGGTGGTATGTGCCTGTAGTCCCAGCTACTTGGGAGGCTGAGGCAAGAGGATTGCTTGAGCCCAGGCATTTGAGGTTGCTGTGAGCTATGCTTACACCATGGTACTCTAGCCCAGGTGACAGAGCAAAACTCTGTCTCAAAAAAAAAAAAAAAAAAAAAGTGAAATATTTTCTCCTCCCTACCTTACTCCATCAATAAGTCTGATAAAAACTAATTTGTATAGAGGAAGTTTTTACTAAATATGCTCATCTAATTAAAGAATTAATGGCAATGAAGACATATTTGTTCTTGAAGCCTGTCTGAGGCGTGTGTATATATATATAATGACTTACACATTTAACCAGTCATTTAGCAGAGATCCTGATAAAAATGCATATTGTGTTTCTGAGTGAAGTTTTAGAATTAATAATTTGTAGATTCGTAGGATATGATCAATCAAGAAAAATATTAATATCCTGTCATTGCCAACCAAAAATACTATTTCTAAAAATTTTGGGGTAACAGTTGTGAATTTTTTTCATTCAACTACTTTTTATTAAATACTTTTATGAGTTATGCACTGTGCTAGCCCCCAGGGATATAATGGTGTATACAAAGAATATGATTCTTGTCCTCCTGGCTCTCACTGTACAGTGGAGGGAGATAGACAAGTAACTAGTCAGTTATAATTTTATGTGATATCTACTATGATAGGTACAGGGCCAGAGAAGGCTTCTCTGAGAATAGTGGTATCTGTGTTGAGACCTGAGGGGTGAACAAGAGTTATCCAAGTTAGGGGTGAGTGGATCATAGAGTATTCTCAGAGGGAATAGGATGTATAAGCTGGAGACGAAGGCATGGAATGTTTGGGGACTGAAAGATCAACATAGCTAGAGTATATAGTGTGAGGAGGGAAAATAACCAGAAATGAAGCGGGAGAAGTATGTACTATTCAGATTATAGAGATCTACTTTTTTGTGTCCTAGATAAATCTTAAGGATGTGTTTTTAATGCTGTTCTTACAGTGACTTAAGTAATCATATAAGTTAATAGATAACCTGATTAAGAAAACCCTACTGGCTCTAGGCATTAGTTTACAATTTATTAACTTAATTCTTTTAGTATGAAGAGTTGATGGAAGCCTTCAAAACTTTACATAAAGAATGTGAACAGCTCAAGACATCTGGATTTTCTACAGCAGAAATAAGAAGGGTAAAGAATAGAAAACATAATATTTTTTTTGGATTTGAATAATGATGGATCTTTGTTTTTAGTTAATTCAGTATGAGTATTAAGACTATGTAGAGAGTAGTGATAGCAAATGGCAGACTTTTTTTTGTAGTACCTTTGGTAGTTCTTTACTAAGGAAATTAATGAGGCCGTGTTGCATTCATAGTGAGTTCTTACATACTATAGACCACTAGCATGGATTTTAAAAGGGTACATTTTGAGTCTTTATCTGATATAGATATATCAGATCTAGAAAATACAGAAGAGAACGAAGAAGAAAAAAATTATCCAATTGTTAACATTTGTAGTGTGTGTATACTTGGGGTCATACTATTCATAATTATTTGTGTCTTCTTTTTTTAATCATGTGAGTATACTTGCATTGTTATCTTTCTACAATATGACTTTAAATGACCAAATAATATTCCATTGTATAGTTAGTTTAGTCATTTTTGGTTTTTTGTTTTCATTTTTTTGTTATAGATAATGCTATAAATAACAGCTATGTAATTTTTTTGCCTATCTGTGATTGTTTCCTTAGAATAAATTTCTAGAGATGGAATTGCTTATTAAATTATATGAAAATGTTT
>NW_012154285.1:5223606-5230646 GCF_000956105.1 Propithecus coquereli
AACTCCTGACCTTGAGCGATCCACCTGCCTCGGCCTCCCAGAGAGCTAGGATTACAGACGTGAGCCACCGCGCCCGGCCTTGGAGATATTCTTTACAGAAAATTTAGAAAACATGATTAAATAAGAAATAGAAAAGAATTCATTCATAATCTCATGCTCTAGAGATAACTACTGTTGACATTTTGGTAAATATATTTTAAATCTTTTTCTTGGTATTATAATCTGCTTCTTTCAAGTAATGTCATATCATGACTTTTTCTCATGTCATTAAACATTCTTCTGCATAATTTTTAATGACTTTCATTGTATTATGTATTGTAGTTTTTTAAAATTCTCAGACATTTAGGTCGTTTCCAGACTTTAGATATAATTAGCATCAAATAAGAATCCTTATGGAGAAGTCTGTGACTTTTCATGAATATTTTATTAGGACAGATTCCCAAGTGTGGAATTACTGGACTAGAAGGGATGAACATTTATTTTAAGACTTTTGATATTGTTCTTAAATACAGTGCTACCAGTAGTGAGTAAGAGTGCCCATTTTCCAAAATTCTATCAATACTGACTACCATGTATATTTTACCTTTAATATCACTGTGATAGTTAGGCTATTAATTTTTTAGGTTTAGGAAGGATTTTTAAAGTTTTTTGTTTTCATTACAAAATACTATGGAGCTGGTTAAAAGGAAAGTAATTTATTTTTGAAGTCTTTATTTTCAGAGAGGAATTTGTTAATTGTGGCAAAACCAGACACAAATTTCTGTCTTGAAAACACCATAGTCTTAAAAATAATTTTGATGGAAAATTGGCAGAATATGTGGTTTGGTATTTAACAGAGCAGATGGGATGTCAGCAGCTGTTGTTCATGTATTTAAACCTGCACTCTTTCCATTATAGAAGATTTTGAAAAATCATGTGCCCATATTTGGAATCAGAATGCAAATGTGCTGGTTGGCAGCTTTACCTTGCTGTGTTATAACCTGTTTTAGTTGCTTTTCTAGATGAACTTTAAGCTGCCAAAAAAATTACCCAGCATAAAGAGCCCTGGGGGAAAAATAGAAATGACCTTCATCCAAAAGAGGATCTTTGTTCCTTAATGTTCTGGTTATATACTCTGGTAGATGCATAATCAAAATAAGAATCCTACAGACTAAGAATACTTTTTCTTATAATGTCCTCTTTACTACTTTTTAGGATATCAGTGCAATGGAAGAAGAAAAGGATCAGCTCATTAAGAGAGTTGAACGTTTGAAGAAAAGGGTAAGGCAAGAATTAGCACTGTAAGACTTTGGCCCCATGTCCCAAGGATTTGCAAAGATTTAGGAATGCAAATAAAGATTAAGCTAGGGATGGGTGTACATCTAAGAATGGACTCAAATAACACTGACAGAAAGGGAATCTCCCTAGCGAGTAGCCCAAAACTTTTAAGGACCTGGAGTCTAGAGCTTTACTGTCATTTCTAGGAAGTACTGTTTACCAAAAGGAAATGATAAGTGGATGTCTGAGTCATGTGACATGCTAATTTTTTCCTCAAACCTGACAGTAACATGTACTACTTATTCTCTTACTGTAGGTGGAGACAGTTCAAAATCATCAACGAATGCTTAAAATAGCAAGGCAACTTCGAGTTGAAAAAGAGAGAGAAGAATTTCTTGCACAACAGAAACAGGAACAAAAGAATCAGGTATCCACATAAAAGTTTATATTCTTAGGATGAAAGAAATAATTCCTTCTGATAATTCAGATGTAAAGAAAGAAGAGTTTTAGAATTGTAGAAATTCATGTTTCCCTTTGTTGACATGATCGAATATTCTTTTAATTAAGAGAAGTATTTTGTGGCACCAGTAGCAACAATATCACCTTTCAGGTTTTATACTCTGTATCTATGCACTGTCTTTTGGCCTATGCTTAGCTCATGTTCCAACATTATAGAAGATTCATTGTCATGTTAAGCAGTAAGGTTAACTGCTAATAAAACTTCTAGAATCTCTAAAAGATGTCTGTAGATTTGGGGGCTATAAGAACATCCTTTTTATTTTACCGATTGTAGTACTCTCTACAGTTTACTCCAGTGGCAAATAAGAAAATCATGAAAAGGCTTAAAATCACCCACACTCCATGTTTTTTTGTTCGTTTGTTTGTTTTTATTTTTTTTGAGCTAGGGTCTCACTCAGTTGCCAGGGCTAGAGTGCAGTGGTGTCAGCATAGCTCACTACAACCTCAAACTCCTGAGCTCAAGAGATCCTCCTGCTGCAGCCTCCTGAGTAGCTGGGAATACAGGCACATGCTACCACATCTGGCTGATTTTTCCATTTTTTGTAGAGACAAAATCTTGCTTGCTCAGGCTGGTCTAGAACTCGTGGTCTCATGCAAATCCTCCCACCTCGGCCTCCAAAAGTGCTAGGATTACAGGGATGAGCCACTGTGCCTGGCCCACACTCCACATTTTAAAACTTTGCCTTAAAGAAAAAAATTTGGTCAGAAAGTATTACTTTTATTAAAAATCTATCATAAAATCTAGGTAGACTTATACATTAAAAATATATTTCAGGCCAGATGCAGTGGTTCATGCCTATAATCCCAGCAATTTGGGAGGCTAAGGTAGGAGGATCACTTGAGATCAGGAGTTTGAGACCAGCCTGGGCAATATAGTGAGACCCCATCTCTTAGAAAAAAATTAAAAAATTAACAGGCAAGGTGGCATGTGCCTGTAGTCCCAGCCACTAGGGAGGCTGAGGCAGGAGGATCACTTGAACCCAGAAGTTTGAGGTTGCGATGAGCTATGATTATGCCATTGTACTATAGCCTAGGCAACAGAGTGAGACCCTATCTCCAAAAAAAAAGAAAAAAAAGAATTTTTAGGCCAGGTGTGATGGCCAATGTCTGTAATCACAATGGTTTGGGAGGCCAAGGCAGGAGGATTGCTTGAGACCAGGAGTTAGAGACCAGCCTGGGCAACATAGTGAGACCCCATCTCTACAAAAATAAAAAAATTAGCCAGGCATGGTAGTATGCACCTATAGTCCTAGCTACTCAGGAGGCTGAGGCAGGAGGATCACTTGAGCCCAGGAGTTCGAGGTTATAGTGAGCTGTGATCATGCCACTGCACTCCAGCCTGGGTGACAGAGCCTTTCTCTATAAAAAAAAAATAATTATATATATATTTCAACAGCTTCATTTTCTACGAAATTGGCAGTTTAGATGTTTGCCTCTGTTGGAATTTGACTTGGTATTGTAGTAGTTTCACTGCAACAGTAAGCTGCATTGCCTATGCCCTGAATGGTTACTTAGTATCAGTTTCTGATTCTGAAACTTCACTGTGAAAATGTTAACATTCCTTAGCATTAAGAAAACCATGTTATAACAAGAAAAGTCTGGTGTGTATATTTCTTTAACAAGTACTTTTCCTTAATCACAAAATTCAATAAATAACTAAAGAAAAAATATCTGAAAGCTTTTTAAAAAAATTTACACGAAAAGATATAAGAGAGAGAGAGAGAGAGAGAGAATCAGTTACATTTTGGGTTTAATATAGTAATTTTCTTGGCTCTTATTATTTGTTCCTTTTATGTCATAAGAATTACATGGAACTCATATTTTCTGTTACTTGCCTATGTGAGAGATAACCTTCAATAGACTAAACAAGTAATGGATCTATTTGTATCTTAAAGCTATTTCATGCAGTGCAGAGATTGCAAAGAGTACAAAACCAGCTGAAAAGTATGCGCCATGCTGCAGCAGATGCAAAGCCTGAAAGTAAGTGGAAATTATTATAAGATTTGGTGATTAGAAAATATTAATTTAAATAAGAATCTTCCTAAAAGCAATCAATTAATGGGAATAAATTATCATCAAGTGATATCTCAGCATTTTGGAGCATCATTTCCTTACTGGGGAGA
This sequence comes from Propithecus coquereli, assembly GCF_000956105.1. Classification (NCBI taxonomy): domain Eukaryota; kingdom Metazoa; phylum Chordata; class Mammalia; order Primates; family Indriidae; genus Propithecus; species Propithecus coquereli. The sequence goes on from NW_012154285.1 coordinate 5,227,506, forward strand.
AGAGCCCTGATGAAGACCTCTTGGGGTTTTTAAAAATTCCTGTCCAGTTATTCAGTCAAAAGTTGAAGGTAGTGGTAACAACTGTGCAGGGAGGCACTCTGGTGTGTGTGTATAAAGTACTTAACATGGATGTGGTGAAGATGGATGGAGAAAAAGTGAATCATTGTTTTAAAGCCAGGGCTTTAAAGAAAAATAATAAAATGCTGGACCCTTAAAACTGAGTGTTTTTCATATTTTGGTTTGTAGAATAATAGTGCGAATGACGTGAGTATCCCTGGCTCTGTTCTCACATTAGCTTTACACAGAGGATAAACTGTTCTAGAAGCCCAGATTACACCACCAAACCCATCCTAGGCATTTTAAAAGTGTTTTTGCTCATCAGTAGGGAGTCCACGCAAACTGAAGGAGCAATGCAAAACTCTCATTTGTATTGGAAAAATATTCCATTATAAATATCCAGCTGATAGAGGGTTAATTCATCTTTCTGTAGTAACCTAAGAAATTCTATAAGATATAATACTTAGAATGACTATAACAAAAAAGACAGACAATTACAAGTGTTGATGGGAATGTGTGGAAATTGGAGCCCTCTTACCTTGTGGGAATGTAAAATGATGCAGCTGCTTTGGAACACAGTTTGATAATTCCTCAACATATTAAACATAGAGTAACCATATGAACCAGCATTTCCATTTCTAGGTATATAACCAAGAGTATTGAAGACATATGTCCACATAAAAACTTGAACACAAATGTTCATAGCAGCATTATTCATAATAGCCGCAAAATGGAAATAATCTATATGTCCCTGAACTGATGAATGGATTAACAAAATGTGGTCTTTCCATACTATGGAATATTATTCTGCCACAAAAAAGGAATGAAGTACTGATGCATGGTATGACATGAATGAACTTCAAAAACATGCTAAGTGAAAGAAACTACATAGTTGCAGAAGACCACATACTGTATAATACTATTTATATGAAATGTCCAGAATAAGTGAATCCACAGAGATAGAAATCAAATTAGTGGTTGCCTTGGGCTGAAGTTGTGGGAAGGGACAGTGGGGGACAGGAAGTAACTGCTAATAAGTATGGAGGTTTCTTTTGGGGCTGACAAAAATGTTCTGAAATTGAATGTGCTGATGGTGCACGGCTCTTTGAATATACTAAAAACCATTGAATTGTACACTTTAAATGGGTAAGTTTTATGGCATATAAATTATATCTCAATAAAGCTGTTAAAAGAGATAACAGGGTGCAGTGGCATGAGCCCGTAATCCCAGCTACTCAGGAGGCTAAGGTGGAAGGATTGCTTGAGTCCAGGAGTTCAAGGACAGCCTGGGCAACATAGTGACACCCCATCTCAAAAACAAAAAAGAGATACAATACAGTATTTCCTTTCCTTAATTCTAAACACGATTTTTTTCCCATTTTAATTGTTTTTGCAATTGGGATGTATCTTTCATTTAACATGGTATTTATATTAGGTCATTAAATAGGAAATGTCCGATTTCAAATCAAAAGTGTAATTTATTGCATCTCAAACAAGAAGCAGCACAATTAATCAAAGTCTTAATATATGCCTAAACTGTTGATACAGTTTTGCCATCTTAACAGTAGCTTGCTTGTACCAGCAGCGAAGAAGCCTGGAGAGTGAATGGGGATGAAATCACAAAAGACATTTTCCACAGCTTCTTGAGAATTGAATATTTTTCCTTGCAAGATGTGGTCCAAAGTGTGGAAAAAGTGGTAGTCAGATGATGCAACGTCTGGTGAATATGGTAAATGACAACAAGAGATTCCAAGTCCAGCCTCTGTAGTTAGAGCAGTGTTATTTGTGTAACTTGTGGTCGAATCTTGCAAGAGGATTGACCTCTCTCTGTTAACCAGTCTCCGCTGCTTAATTGCAAATATCCTCATTATTTCATCCAATTGGTTGCAGTAGACATCTGCTATAATCAAATGACCAGCTTTTATGAAGCTGTAGTGGATAATACCAGCGCTGGACCACCAAACAAGACACCATTAGCTTTTTTTTTTTTTTAATTTTTTTATTTCAGCATATTACAGGGGTACAAATGTTTAGGTTACGTATATTGCCTTTGCATTAGTTTTTTTCGATGAGTATTTGGTTTTGGACTGTGTTTTGGCACTTCATCTTTATCCAACCATTGTGCCGAATGCTTGTGATTGTCAAAAAGAATCCATCTTTCATCACATGTAACAATATGGTGTAGAAATGATTCGCCTTTATGTCTTTGCCTTTATGTCTTTTTTTTTTTTTATTTCAGCATATTATGGGGGTACAGATGTTTAGGCTACGCATGTTGCCCCTGCCCCCCGCTCCCCCCCAAGTCCAAGCCTCAAATATGTCCATCCCTCGGGTGGCGCACACCGCGCCTTTATGTCTTGATGTCAAAGAAAGGCAAGCTTTGAGACGATTTCTCTTCTGATGCTCATTTAATTCATGCGGAACCCATCTATCCAGCTTCTTTACCTTGCCGATTTGTTTCAAATGGTCCAGTATTGTTGGAATAGTAACGTCAAATCTTCCTAATTCACGCGTAGGTTGAAATGGATTCGCTTCCACTACAGCTTTCAGCTCATCGTTATCCACCTCGGTGTCAGGTGGCCCATGTGGCTCATTTTCAAGATAAAATCACCAGAACAGAATTTCTCAAACCATCGACATACTGTGCATTCATTAGCCACATCCTTCCCAGACACTTCATTGATATTTCAAGATGTCTGCGCAGCATTGGTTCCATGACAGAGCTCATATTCAAAAATAACACGAATTTTTGACTTATCCATGGTTTCACAAAAATTGCTCTAAAAAAAATTTTGAAAGATAATCACAAGCCAAACTGTGTGTTTGAAAGAATAAGGTTGTACCTTCACAATAAACATAAAACAAGAAGTGTCAAAGTGAAATGTCAGAGATACCAACTGTCAAATTTAGTACTTAAGGAAATCGGATACTTCATACTTAATAACCTAATAATTTAGTTGATATCTTATAATCGATGGCATCTTAAAAATCAAGGAAATATGATATATTTAATTGATATTTAAGAAACCAGTACAGTGCTTCCTACAAGATGAATGGTTAATACATGTTAACTAGTGGTTTTCC
>NW_012154285.1:5230956-5237319 GCF_000956105.1 Propithecus coquereli
CTCCCGGAGTGTTAGAATTACAGGCGTGAGCCACCGTGCCTGGCCCAGAAACCCAGAGTTTTAAAATGTCATGCCAGAATTTGTAAGTGTGTAATGGAAAGATCTGAAATAAACTTTGTAAAGCTCTGGGAATTTATAACAAAACCATTATTCACTGAAAATCTGTGTGTATAGTGCATCTGAAAAAATAAGAAAACAATAATTAAAAAAATGTAATTTAAGTTTCCCCTTAACTGTAAATTAATACTTTACAAAATAAAAAATTCAAAAACATGGAGAACCTAAAACATTTATGAATGTGGATACTTTGTCTTCTTTAGAATTTGATTGTACCTTTAGTGATGTCTTCATTGGTTTGAAGTTGACAAATGATAATGAATTACCATTTATGAAGTATTAGAACAGATATATAAATTGCATCAAAAGTATCACAAAAGAAAAAGAATAAATGACTATTTGTATAAAAGTGCACCTGATCCTCTGAAAGATAGGAAGTAAGGAAGAAAATGAAAAAACAAAAAATGAAAAACAAACAAAAAAAGTGCACCTGGGTTAGATTTCATTTAAGTGTTGCCATTTGGTTCATGGATTTCTTTAAATACTTAGAAGGCAATATATGAAACAACAATATATCTGGCTCTGCAAATGTTATTTTTGCATATTGTGGGATATAAAAGAATTAGGTTGTAATTTGGAAAGATCATAATATCACTTTTTCTATAATTATTTAAATATTATTCCATGCAAATTGCGCTTCATTATCATTCTAACATCAAAAGATTTTAATGGCCAATCTTTTATTGTACTATGCTAGATATTATAAAGAATGTTTTGGCAGATATGCCCTACTACTATCCAGGTCTTATATTTAAAACAGTATACAGAATATCACTATACCTACTCTTTTGGGCTGAATATTTATTTTATTTTTAAAGGTTTAATGAAGAGGCTAGAGGAGGAGGTAAAATTTAATTCATATATGGTAACTGAAAAATTTCCTAAAGAATTAGAGAACAAGAAAAAGGAATTGCATTTTTTACAAAAAGTGGTTTCAGAGCCAGCTATGGGCCATTCTGATCTTCTTGAACTTGAATCTAAAGTAAGTGACAATCATCTTTTTATAGCTCCCAATTTTATCTCACCCCTGGTCCTGTAAAAATTATGTAAACTGCTTTCTATAGTGTCCCACGCTGACTCTTAAGTTAACCTGTGCTAAGAGTTGACAACTCTTATAAGGAGTTGTCCTTTATGAGGAGTTACAGAACGTTATGTTATACTGAATCCACATGATGTTACGAAAGCCTAGTTGAGCGGTAAGGAAACTAAGTCACTTGAATATATAAATTAATGCATATAATTGTCTCATAAGTTTATGTCTTCCTAATATAATCATTTAGATGGCAAATTTTAAAATATTTTAAGTGTCATTAATTTTTATTTCCAAGAATATTATGACAATTTTATATTTAAAGCTAATATTTTTTATTAGTCTTTGTTCCCACCTTGGAATTATTAAATTTAGTTGTAATGCTCATTAAAACCTGGTATCATAATATTTTGTTCCCTAGAATTAAAATACTAATCAGATGTATATATATTTTTATTTGTTATTATTATTTTTTTGAGACAAAGTCTCACTCTGTTGCCCAGGCTAGAATGCAGTGGCATCGTCATTAGCTCACTACAACCTCAAACTCCTGGGCTTAAGCAACGCTCCTTCCTCAACCTCCTTAGTAGCTGGAACTATAGGCACAGGCCACCATGCCTGGCTAATTTTTCTGTTTTTAGTAGAGACAAGGTCTCACTCTTGGTCAGGCTGGTCTCAAACTCGTGAGCTCAAGTGATCCTCCCGCCTGGGCCTCTCAGAGTGCTAGGATTATAGGCGTGAGACACTGTGCTTGGCCCAGATGTATATATTTTTAAAAATAACAGCTATCATGAAAATTGATTGAAAAGTTTTGACTTGCTAATCCTTTAATGTGTTTAATAATGTGTTTAATTGTAGCCACTACAATTAATTATATAATTCTGGCCATTTTACTCTTTTAATTTACTTAGAAAAATTAGATATCCAAGTCAGATTTGGCTCAAATTTAATGTGATAGAATTAACAGGAAAACTCTACTCTTTCAAAGGACAGATAATACTGAAAGCCATGTTTTGTTTTGTTTTTGTTAAGGGACTGTATGTTTCTGTTGGGTCTATTCAGTTTTATTACATTTTGGAAAAGTTTAGATTAATGACCAGGATAAATGATAGCTATCAAAGAATCACAGATCATTAGCATAGGAAGGCTTTTTAGATGTCATCCATGTCAACTCAGCTGGGTTCATGAATTCTTTGTACTAAATTCCTGGGAATGTTTGTCCAGATTCACTTTATCACTTGTGGTGACTTGAAAGTCATGACCTAGGTGAGGGGATAACTTCAGAATTTTGGAAAGCATCTTTGTGGTAATAATGTATAAATATTTCATGTAAAATACTTTAGGTTAATTTAGACATGGGTGGTAAAATTTATATCAGTAATCAAGTTGTATCATGAAATATAAATTGTTTCTAAAAGTAATCATAACAATCCATAACATTAAGGCAAATGGTTTTCCCATCAAAACACTGATGGTAAGAACTATAAATTCAAAGCTGGGTTTGGCCAGATGTCACTTAGTTTGTGTAATCATAAGGAGAGTCTTAACATTTTTTACTTTCATACGGTTTTAGATAAATGAAATAAACACACAGATCAATCAGCTGATTGAAAAGAAGATGATGAGAAATGAGCCAATTGAAAGCAAACTCTCACTATATAGGCAACAGGTAAGAACATTCTTTTGGCCCACATAGTTAGATCTGTTAGTTAGATCCGCCAGCTGTGTTATCTATAGTCTTAAAGTGAGAAGGAAGTATAGAATAAATGATCTGTCATTGTTAAGACTATAACAGAGAATTAGCGGTAAAGCCACAAAAGACACATGTTCAAATTTGAAATGCAATGTACGTGATGGTGCTTAGTTTCCTTAACATTGCTAACTTGTGATAGAGCTGTTTGTGTTTACATCTGTGAGTGTGGAATTTTATTTTTAAAGTGAAAGCTTACCATAGGTAGTATAAATCAAAATGCTTATAACTTTAGAGTTAAAAATAATATGCTTTTTAGGTTTTGGGGGAAGGGATTTGTTTTGTTTTGTTTTGAGACAGGGTCTTGCTCTGTTGCCCCAGCTAGAATGCAATGGCTAATTTTTAAATTTTTTGTAGAGACAGGATCTCACTATGTTGCCCAGACTGGCCTTGAACTCCTGGCCTTGTGGAGTCTTCCTGCCTCAGCCTCTTCAGTCACAGGGATTATAGGCATGAGCCACAGTGCCCAGCCCTTCAATATTTTTTTCTTCTGTTCCTCAGACTCAGTAATTTCCATTGTCCTGTCTTCAAGTTCACTGATTCTTCTGCCTACTCAAATCTGCCTTTCAATCCTTCTTGTGAATTTTTTATTTCACTATTATACTTTTTAATTCCATAATTTCTTTTTGTTTTCTTTTTAGGTTTTTTCTCTCTATTGGTATTTTCATTTTGTTCATACATTGTTTTCTTGAATTCTTTCCCATCTTCCTTTAGTTGTTTGACCATCTTTAAGGCAGTCGTTTTAAAGTCTTTGTCTAGTAGATCTGCCATCACATCTTTTCCAAGAACAGTTTCTGTCGATTTATTTTTTTCTTTTGAATGTGCTATATTTTCCTGTTTCTTTGTATGCTTTGTGATTTTTTTGTTGTTATAAAGTAGACATTTGAATCTAATAATGTGGTAACTATGGAAATCAGATTCCCTCTCTTTCCTAGAGTTGGCCGTTTTTTATTTTTGTTTTTTGATTATTGTAGGCTGTGCCAAGGATCAACCTGAAGTGTACACTTAAAGCCATTTCAGGTCTTTTGTGAACCTGCACCTTTCCATGGACATGTGTAGTTACTTTCTAATTTTCCCCATATATGCAGTTGTTTTTTTAATGTCTTAATGTTTAATGTCTAGCTTCTGAAAGGGGAAATTGAGAAAAATGAAAAGAAGAAAGAAACAGCACTGGACCTTTAAATCCCCTGGAAGTTACTTCCAGGAGATGCAACAACAATGTCCTCCCCTCTTTGTCTGTGCCTCTACGATCAGAAGCAGCAATCCTGGCAGATTCCAAATATTTGGAAGACAAGGTCCTTTCTGCCTACCTTTGTTCCACCAAGCCATGTGCAAGCTCTTACAGGAACACATGCATGGGATTGGGGTGCGGGATGGGTACTTGTTATTGTGCTAAGGGCTGAAATTGATTGAAATTAACCTCCCTTACTGTCCAAGCCTTTCACTGGAAGTTGCAAGCATTCAGTAGACTCCAGAATTCCAAAATAGTTACATAACAGATTCTGCCCAGTGCAATTGTTGATTACGTGGAGACACAAATTCCTGGTGCTTCTTACTCCACCATCTTCCCAGAATGTCACCTTCTTATAAATTTTGAAACTCTTCTTATAAAATTTATGCTTACATATTTTACTTTCTGTTTTGCTTTTATAAGTGAGGGCCTTTTCTTTCTTTATGTCTTCTGACTATTTTATTTGTGAAAGCTATTAATTTGTTTGCTATAGTTTTTCCATTGATACTGTTGGGTTTTTTAGGTACATGACTATATAATATGAAAATTCCAATTTTTCCTTTCAAATTCTTATGCTTCTAATTACTCTCACATGTCTAATGATATTAGCTAATACCATCAATACAATATTAAATTGTAGTGGAGGTAGTGGACATTTTTATCATGTTCCTGACTTTAGTGGGAAATGCCCTCATGTTTCCCTATTAAATAAGATCCTGGTTTTGGGCTGAAGTTTATATTTATTTATTTTATCATTGAAGTATACCATCAATTCCTATATAATTCTGGTATTCTATTTTTCCTTCTTCATTTTTTAAGCTGGAACTATCGAGTGAAACATTTCCTTATCATCACCTATCTTCATTTTTTTAAACAGGAAGGACAATAGAATTTTTTTAAGGGTTTGCGGTAGATATTCCTCCTCTCCTGTCAAATTTGTTTGAAGAAAAAATAATTTTTTTTTGAGAAAGAGTCTCTCTCTGTTACCTGGACTAGAATGCAATGACATCATCATAGCTCACTGCAACCTCCAACTCCTGGGCTCAAGCCAATTCTCCTGCCTCAGCCTCCCGAGTAGCTGGGACTATAGGCATGCACAACAATGCCCAGCAAATTCGTATATTTTAGTAGAGACGGGGTCTCGCTCTTGCTCAGGCTGGTCTCAAACTCCTGGGCGCAAGCAATCCTCCCACCTCAGCCTCCCAAAGTGCTAGGATTACAGGCATGAGCCATCCCACCCAACCTGAAAAAAAATATTTGTAGCATTTCACTTAGGAAAGCAGTTTGGCTATTGTTTTTCTTAAACCAGTGCAGCCATGGTTCATCAAAAGAAATCTCCCAAGAGTTGCTAGCTAATATAAAATGCTACATTCATGGCTAAGAGCCATTTGGGTTGTGTAAACATTTATATGATTCTGGTGAGTCAGATGTTTGGTTTGAACTTGCATTTTATTTATTAGAATGCCCCAAATATAGTAGATGTTATAACATTTCATTTTAGAAATATATGTATTGAATTCAGTAAGACGACCTGTATTGTTGTTTTAAGAATAAAGCAGTCTTATTTTCTTCCAATGAAAGGAAACCCACCATGCAAAAAAAAAACAAATTTAGTGTTAGCTTCTATTTACTTACCTAGAATGTATTTTCATTAGTATTTGAGTGTTACTTAAGAAGACTTTAATATTTTTATTATTAGCACATTTTTGTTTCTCTGCTTATATGTCGTATATTTTCAGGGCTTTTGTCTTCCAAAATGTTTTTAGGTGGATATTTAGTATATATTGTATGCTCATATTAAATACATAATTGGTGATGGTGTGTAGTAGGAATTGGTTAGGAGAAACCAGGCCGATACTGAAAACTTAACTCAGTAAAATCTATATTATAGATAACTTCACAAGATAGTATAAAGTTGATTGTATGTCTTATTTTACATTCATATTTAATGCTCAATTAGGCATCTATCATTTCTCGTAAAAAAGAAGCCAAAGCTGAGGAACTTCAGGAGGCCAAGGAGAAGTTAACCAGCCTAGAGAGAGAAGTGTCATTAAAGACAAATCAGACCCGTGAATTTGGTGGTACTGAAGTTTTGAAGGGAGATGAGGTAAGTTGAGGTATCTTGTGGGACAAGTGTGTGAGTGTTGTTTTTGTTTGAAACCATTAATGTGTTTGACTTGTTTAGTTTGAATAATGGGAAGTTAATCTTATTTTATAAAACTTATTTATATAGAT
>NW_012154285.1:5248089-5249760 GCF_000956105.1 Propithecus coquereli
GTTTTCTTCTAGTCTGTCACTTGTCTCTTAACTTCGTATATGATGTCTTTTGTCACACAGAAGGTTTCCCCCACTTTTTCTCAAACAACTTTATTGAGATATAATTAACATACAATAAACTAGATATGGTTAAAGTATACAATTTGATAATATAGCCATGAAACTCTTACCATAATCAAGATAGTGAACATATGTATCAACCTCAAAAGTTTTTTTAATGCCCTTTTGTAATCCTTTTCTCCCACTCCTCCGTGCTACCCCAAACCAACTACTGCATTTTCTAGAATATTACACAAATGGGATCATATAATATATACTCATTTTTGGTAGAGCTTCTTTCACTCAGAATAATTATTTTGAGATTTATTCATGTTGTATGTATATCAATAGTTCATTCTTTTTTATTGCAGACTAATATTCTATCATATGGAACTATCAGTTTGTTTATCCATTCACCTATTCACTCACTAATGAGTGTTTGGGCTGTTTCCAATTTTTGTCTATTACAAATAAAATGGCTGTAAACATTTGTGTGCAAGTTTTTGCATGGACATATGTTTTCTTTTGGGTAAATATTTAGTAGTGGAATGACTATCATAGCATAGGTATATATTTAACTTTTTGTGTGTGTAGTAGTAAAATATACGTAACATAAAGTTTACCATTTATAAGTGTATAATTTAGTGGCATTAATTACATTAACAGTGTTGTTGTATAGTTATCATCACTGTTTCCAAAACTTAAAAAGAAACTGTTTACCCATTAAGCAATAACTTCTCATTTCCTCTTTCCCCTAGCCCCTGGTAACCTCTATTTCTGTCTGTATGAATTTGAATATTTTAGATAACTCATATAAGTGATATCATACCATAGTTATCCTTTCGTCTCAGCTTATTTCGCTTAGTATAATGTGCACAAGTTTCATCCTGTTGAAGCACGTTATCAGAATTCATCCCTTTTTATGGCTGAATCATATTCCAGTGCATTTATATATCCCATTTTCTTTATTCATTCATCTATTGATGGACACTTGGGTTGTTTCCACCTTTGGGCTGTTGTCAATAATGCTGCTATGAACATTGGTGTACAGGTATCTATTTGAGTACCTGTTTTCAGTTATTTTGGGTATATACGTAGGAGAAAAATGTTGAGTCGTATGATAATTCCATGTTCAACTTTTTGAAGAACTGCCATAGTATTTTCCACTGCAGCTATACCATTTTACACTCTCACCAGCAATGAGCAAGGGTTTCAATTTCTCCACATATTTGCCAACGCTTATTTTCCTTTTTCTTTTTTGTTATAGTCATCCTTGTGGGTGTGAAGTGGTATCATTGTAGTTTTGATTTTATATTTCCCTAATGACTAATGCTGTTTTCGTGTGCTTTTTGGCTCTTTGTATATCTTTGGGGAAATGTCCATTTAAGTTCTTTGCCCATTTTTTAATTGGTTTGTCTTTTGTTGTTGAGTAGTCTCTATTTCTTTTTAATTTTTCATATTTTCCATCTCATTGTTCTTTTGCATTCTGCTAAGGATAAATTCTTTGGCATAATCTTCCACCTTCCTCGTTTATGTTTTTAGCCATTATGTTGTCATCAATCATTTTATTTCAGTGATAAAAATTTTAATTTCCAGGTGTAGCTCTAATAGTTTTTAGATATACTATGCTTT
>NW_012154285.1:5249810-5251465 GCF_000956105.1 Propithecus coquereli
CTGTTTTTTATATCTTGAAAGTTTTTATATTAGATTTTAAGTATATCCTAGTTAAGTGTGAATCTGGTTGAGTCAATAGTCTCAAAAAACTTTGATTGCTGTCATGTCTGGGAGGAAATATGCACAAAAAAGTATCATGGAGCTTTGCCCTTGATCTTGACTTGTTTATTATTCTTATCAATAATTAAGATTAATAATAATGAAAGTTTATTATGCAATTACAGTGTGCCAAACACCCTATTAGACTTCTTATATACATTATCTCATTTATTTTATTGTAACTCATGAGTTTTTACAAATTAAGGAACGGAGGCACACAAAGGGTTTAACCTAAGTTGCCTGAGATCACATTGCTTGTATGTAGTAGTACCAGGATTTAATTGAGGCAGTCTGGCTCTAGAACCCTTAATAATTTGCCCATGACAGAAAACTAGAAAAACTAGTCAGCCTGAAAGAGATGATAGAATTACAATTCAAAATCATCTTGGTAGGCAGGAGCACTGTGCTTAAACAAAGAAAATGACATTAATGGGATTATAAATGTGGTAGAATTCAAGTTTTGTCCACCAACTCAACACATCACCCATGAGTAATACAGCTTTAGAAAACAAATAAAATATGCTACATTAATAAAAATGTAATATCCTATTTATGGTCAAATTATGCCTGGATATTACTTTACATTTTTGGCTTCATGTTTTAAGAGAGACATAGTCATGCCAGAGTCCCAGATGAGGGTGACTAAAATGGATGAAAAGTCTGGAAACTTTCACAGAAAGAATTGATTATGTATTAACTGAGGAACAAAAGACCTAAAGAAAATATAATAAATGTATAAAGGATTATTTATAGAAAGGGTAGTGTACAGAAAAGAGTTAACATAGGAGGCCTGAGATTGCTTTCCCTAGAAAGGCCTGCTTGCAAGGTTGGCCCTTGGCTGGTGGCTGGGAACTTGGATTTTGGAAGGATTCCCACCATTCCCTGATAAGAATGGCTCACTGTGCCTCAAGTGTATAGAGAGTGTGGTTTATGTAGAGCACATGCTTTCTTTCTAAGAGTCTGGAATTTTGGTACAGGCTAGGTGGAATGTGCCTGCAAGATCAGCTCCCCAGTAAAAACCCTGGGCGCTAAGTCTCTGATGAGTGTCCCTGAGTGGCAGCATTTCACATGTGTTGTTACAACTCATTGCTGGAGGAATTAAGTGTGTCCTGTGTAATCCCACTAGGAGAGAACTTTTGGAAGTTTGCACTTGGTTTCCTCCAGATTTCACCCCTTGCATTTTTTCCCTTTGCTGATTTTATTTTATATCCTTTCAGTGTAATAAATCATAGCCAAGAGTGTGATTACATGCTGGGTGAGTCCTCCTAGTAAATCCTTAAACCTAGAGGTAGTCTTTGGGCCCCCCAACACAGATGGATTAGTGTTATTATTGTTTGTTTGCAAGAAGGCAGAATTAGGACCAATGGATGGTGGTTAGAAAGAAATATTTGTTTGACAATATGGAAAATTTTCTACAAGCTTTCTTCAGTAATGGAGTAGGCTGCTTTGATGAAGTATGGTACTGTACCAATTTAACACATTAACTGCCACACTAGAAAAAAAAGTTTTTCCCTGGGGCCACAGGGTTTTATTATGAAAATAGAATAAAAACTTCA
>NW_012154285.1:5251515-5254205 GCF_000956105.1 Propithecus coquereli
GCTCTTGCTCAGGCTGGTCTCGAACTCCTGAGCTCAAATAATCCGCATGCCTCAGCCTCCCAGAGTGCTAGGATTACAGGCATGAGCCACCACGCCCAGCCACTCAGTGCTTTTTTAGCAAATCAAGGATAGGTCATATTTTCATTCCTAAACATTGCCTGTACTTTACCAATTCTTACAGGTTTTTAAAATTTTATGTTAATTATTAGACCTCAGCAAAAGCTATTCTGAAAAGCTATTCTTGTCTAATCCTCATTTTTGGCTTTGAAAGGTTATTGAATCCCTACTGTTACAAATTGACAGTGAACCTTCACTGTGCCAAATGCAAATGAATTATTACCACAGTGCCACTTTTCTCCATTGTGCTTCGGATTGTAGCCTCCCAATGTGCCTTTTAGCTTGTTGGAGAAGTAGTAGATTTTAGGAAGTCAACACTTGATTAAAAAATTCCTTTGGCTTTCAACATTCACTTCCAGATTGCTTTAAGATATGAATGTGTTTTAAATTAAACTTGGAAGTCAACAGTGTGTGCTTTGTGACATGCGTGCTATGGGGCGGGGGGAAGATTAATTATATAGCAATTTTACTTTATGAGAGACCATGCTATCTCCTACTATTTTTATCTTTTCTTAAGAAAATACTACCTAATTGTCAGGAAATACTCATTGTTACGGCCACATTTGGCGTGAATAGGGCTTATAATTCAGTATTAGATGTTCCCTCTATGCATATGTGAGGGAAAAGAACCTAGTGCGAAGTTATTAGTCTTTATTTTTGAGAAATCATGGTGAATAGGGGAAGTATCTGATGACAGAAAAAAGCATATTTTTTAAGGGGAGAAAGATAACTTTGGAAATGATAAAATCAACTTAATTTTTGAACACTGTCTGGCTGGAAACTAGAACAAATCATTTGGTAAATTATTTGGCAGTTTCCTAGAAGAACAGAAGGTATTGGGGAACATTAAGCATAATTTTATAAAGAACAATCTTGGTGAACCAATTTCATTTTCTATTTGATAAAGTGATAGGCCATATGGACAAAGGGAGTAAGTTTGTTATATTTAAAATTACATAATATAGCTGGACTTCACTGGGGTTTCTGATTCGGTATCACATGGTAAACACCGGAAAATTATGTCCTTTGCTCCCCATCTGTTAGCACAGTTGGTGGGAAGGTATGGAGAGGTAATGGCATGGTGTTTGGAAAGAATACTACTCCAGGAATCACATGTAGAATGAGGCAAGAGGGGATAACATTTATTGAGTGATTTTTATGCAAAGCTTTGTACCAGATGCTTTACAAGTATACTTATTTACTTCTTGCAAGAGGTGTTACTGGTGTTATTATTGTTTCCATTTTACAATTGAGTGACATGCAAGGAGATTGTAGATTCACACAGCTAATAAGTGGCCAGGCTGGGATCCAGGACCTCTCCAAGGTTATTGACCTTGAACAAATTCTTAACCTTTCTGAGGTTTCTCTGCCTGTCAGATAGGTCTGATTGCTCTTCATTGTCTCTAGGAAAAACACATGAAATAATGGATGTCAAAGCTTCTGAGAAACTCAAAGGCTCAGTGAACATATAATATCTGGCATCTGAAAGTAGCCATTCCCGTGGGTGGTATGTCACTACGTATGTAAGAGGCAGTATGGTGGAACAGTTAAAAGTGTAGGCTCTAGAACTCGGTTGTTTGAGTACAATCCTGATTTTGCCACTTATTAGCTGGTTACCTTGGGCAAGTTCCTTAAGCTCTTTGTACTCAGTTGTAAAATGTGAATGTTACTAGTTATTTACTACCTAGAATTATTTTGAAAATTAATTGAGTTAGTACCTGTAATTTGGTTAGAATAGCACTAGGCACATAATAAGTGCTCAATGTGTTAGTTCTTAATATTTGTATATTTTTGTCATTCAGTTGAATGAAGAATTTGAGAATTGAAACCAGCATCTCCAAGACTGGGAGCAATTTAGTAAAAATAAATATAAAATCATTTCTGCTTAGGGGTAAATAATTTATACAGATTTAAGATGGAATAAGATAGCATTAATGAGAGTTATTTTAGCTGCCATTCACTGAGCAGTTACTATGTACTCAGTCTGAGCACTTTAAAAATATATCCTTGGTGATAGTTGTACAATAATGTGAATGTACTTAATGCCACAGAACTGTATACTTAAAAATGGTTCATATGGTTAATTTTATGTTGTTATCAAACAATGGATCCTAATTCATCCTCTCAGAAAGCCTATGAGGTAAATATTATCTTCATTTTGTAACTAAGGAAACAGAGACTGTGAAAAGTCATTAATTGGAAATGTGAGTTTGCTAGAAACTGTATGATAGCCATTTGTTTGGATGTAAAACTTCATTCTATACGTAGTTGTTTGATCAGTCTTCTTGGAAAAATTTGGGAACATGACTGTGTTGATGAGGATAAATGTAACAAGTTCTAGACATATGTATTGATTTATATTCCTTTGTCGTTTTCTTTTAGAGGTCTTGTTAGCATTTTTTAAAGTTTGATAATGAAGTATGTATTTGGATGCTTCCTGTTGCCAGTAACATTATTTTAGATGTTACAGTTTGTCTAAGAATTTTAGGTCTTTTGATTGCAGATAACAGGTGCTATAGACATTTGTTCTTTGCTAGATTTTTTAAATTAGAATTTCCTTGATTTTCCTTATT
>NW_012154285.1:5266037-5269100 GCF_000956105.1 Propithecus coquereli
TTTTTTTTACTACTTTGAAGGATTTTTGAGTAGGAGGGAGATCCTGGGGTGTGTATTTCAATCCACCATCAAGCTGGAAATTCTTACCAGTGGTTTCTACAGTGTGTTAAAGGAGCACTTGGGGTCTGAAGATATGCCTCAGTGGACAGTTGAGAAGTGCTGTAGGGCCCTCTCCTGACTTCAACGACATTAGTTCTACTTTTATCTGAATTATATATTGGGGTTCTACATAAGAATTTGCTTGAAAATAAAGTTCCACTGTTTAAAAAAAGGGTTGAAAGGCACTGAACTATATGATCAATCTAGAGTCTCTTCCACCATAATAATTTCTGAGTATTTATTATGAATCACTGGCTTAATATATGTGAGTAAATATGAATCTCTCTGTATGATTTTTCTGTATTTTGTCACCTACAAGAGAAACCAAATTTTAATTTTTAAATGGGTTCGATGCTAGAGTCTAGTTAAAATCCTCATGTGGATGTTTCTTAGGACTTCATAAGTGCAAATTATTGCTGTTATTCTAAGTTATGATAACTTCAAATATTGAGATAGGATTTTAATATTAAATGACCTTATTTTTCCATATTTTGGAGCATTTTAAAAAATTTTACATAGACATATTAGGTTATTAAGTATGAAATGTCCGATTTCCTTAAGTGCTAGGTTTGACAGTTGATATCTCTGACATTTCACTTTGACACTTCTTGTTTTATGTTTACCATAAAGGTACATCCTCAGTCTTTCAAATGCATGTTTTCGCTTGTGATTTTCTTTCAAATTTTTATTAGGGCAATTTTTGTGAAACCATGGATAAGTCAAAAATTTGCGTTATTTTTGAATATGAGTTCCATCGTGGAACCAGTGCAGCACAGACAGCTCAAAATGTCAACGAAGTGTTTGGGAAGGATGTGGCTAATGAACGCACAGGACATCGATGGTTTGAGAAATTCTGTTCTGGTGATTTTATCTTGAAAATGAGCCACTAGGACAGCCTGACACCAAGGTGGATAATGATGAGCTGAAAGCTGTAGTGGAAGCGAATCCATCTCAACCTATGCGTGAATTAGCAAGATTTGACGTTACTATTCCAACAATATTGGACCATTTGAAACAAATCGGCAAGGTAAAGAAGCTGGATAGATGGGTTCCACGTGAAATAAACGAGTATCAGAAGAGAAATCATCTTGAAGCTTGCCTTTCTTTGCTGTCACGACATAAAGGTAAACCATTTCTACACCATATTGTTATGTGTGATGAAAAATGAATTCTGTTTGACAATTGCAAGCATTTGGCACAATGGTTGGATAAAGATGAAGTGCTGAAACACAGTCCAAAATCGAATATTCGTCAAAAAAAGCTAATAGTGTCTGTTTGGTGGTCCAGCGCTGGTATTATCCACTACGGCTTCATGAAACCTCGTCATTAGATTATAGTGGATGTCTACTGCAACCAATTGGATGAAATGATGAGGATATTTGTGATTAAGCAGCTGAGATTGGTCAACAGAGACAGGCCAATCCTCTTGCAAGGTTCGACCACAAGTTACACAGACAACGCTGCTCTAACTACAGAGGCTGGACTTGGAATCTCTTGTTGTCGTCTTTTGTGTTCACCAGACCTTGCATCGACTGACTACCACTTTTCCCAGACTTTGGACCACTTCTTGAAAGGAAAAATATTCAATTCTCAACAATCTGTGGAAAACGCCTTTTGAGATTTCATCCCCACTCGCTCTCCAGGCTTCTTCACTGCTGGTATAAACAAGCTACTGTTAAGATGGCAAAACTGTGTCAATAGTTTAGGCACATATTAGGACTTTGATTAATCGTGCTGCTTCTTGTTGGAGATACAATAAACTACACTTTTGATTCGAAATCGGACATTTCATATTTAACTACCTAATACTTTATGCAGAATTTAGTGTGAGAGGAGACAGAAAAACATAGTATTATGGCATAGTATAATAGTTAGTGGTCATTATTATGACTCTGGGTTATCAATGAAAGGCTGCTGTGATCAGTATACATTTTAAAAGATAACAGAAAGATGTCAGCTTAAGTAGCATCTCCTCCAGGAAGCATACCCAGCTCACACCCATGACCCTCCTCCTGAAATGTATCACACAGCACTATTTTCTTCTGTATTGTAACAAACTGCATATTTAGGATTACTTTTTCAGTTTCTCCCTCCCCTAAGAAACCAGTAAGCTCCATTATAGCATGGGTATTTCTTGTTCACCACTGTTTACTTAGTATCAGGCACTTGGTAAAAGTATAGAAAACCTGAATGAAAGTGTGTAATCTAATCTAGAAATGTTTTTATCATCAGAAAAGTGATAATATTAAAGATGTCTTGGCACTTCTTAGTAGGCTCTTTATTTCATTGTATAAATAAAGTACCTGACCACAAACTTAAATTTGCCATTAAATATGGTAGCCTCCAGCCAATTCTTTAGGTATGATTTTTGCTGTTTCACAGGCAGCAGTGTGAGCTTGAAGACTGTCTCGCTTAATGGAAGAGCAAAGAACAGAGACTGTCCTCTTGTAGTAGTGCTGTATAGCTGCTGATCTTTACCGTCTTAGTCACCATGATGCCGGTGAATCTATGCTTTCATAATTTGAAAAAGCAAACAAAAAATCAGCTCCAATGATGCAGTGCTAGTACTCTTCCCAGAGCTGTCATTCAAATGAATGCATGCCTTTTGGGTCTGAGCTTTTTTATAGCAAGAAATGAACCTCTGGTTAAGGTTCCATTGGCACTTCATGCATTGAAAGGTCACCCCTGGTTTATGGGGTGTATATAGTCCATTTTGTTTTCTTCCCTATTACAAGAATCTCAGCTGTTTTGCAGTTATAGCTACTTTAAAAATGTGCGTGGTCAAATAATATTTATAAGCAGCTTTAAAAAGGGCCAACCGATTCATTCTACAGTTACCGACAGAAACCCTAGAGCTAAATTGCAAAGATTATGAAATCATCTTTAAATACTTCAAAGAGAAACACAATGAAGATAAGGGAATCCTGGCAAGATTTGCTGCAGCTGTCAGTCCCGAAAAATTAG
>NW_012154285.1:5271215-5276598 GCF_000956105.1 Propithecus coquereli
CCGTGTTTTAATAGAGAATGTTTCTGTGAAAAAGGGGGCTTGGGAGATAAATTTTTGAAGATCTTACATATTTAAAATTGTCTTTATTCCATCCTTATACATCATTGGTAGTTTCACTGGGTAATAAATTCTAGATAGAAATGTTTCTCCTTAAGAATTTTGAAGGTAGTATCCTCTTTTCTTCTAGTATATTTCTTCTAGTATGTAGCTGTGTGAGGCTGTTGTGATTCCCAGTCTTTTGGATATGATCTTTTATTGTTATTATTGTTATTTTACCTCTTCTTGAAACTTTTTTTCGGGGATCCTCTATCTCCAACTTTCTAAATTTGTAAGATTTATTAGCCTAAAGTATAACTCTTTTTTTTTTTTTTCATTGAGCTGAACATTCTGTTGGGCTTTTTAATTTAGAACTTTATGTTATGTCCTTCAGTTGTGGGAAATTTTCTTGTATTATTTCCCCTTTTTGGTTTTTTTTTCCCTGTTTTCTTCTGGAGCTCTTATTAGATTTAGGACCTTCTAGATTGGTTCTTTAATTATTTAATGTCTATTTACTTTTCAAAATGTTTGATTTTTTTGAATTATTAGTAGTAGATGAAAATGTGTGTTTATATATATGTATGTATGTGTGTGTGTGTTTGCATGTCCTCTGTGAGGAGTAAAGAATAAGGATGTTATGAACATGTATACATTTGTCACCCAGCGTAAGAAAAAGAACCTTTGAAGTTAAGTTGCCTTTGTGCCCCTTACCATCCCGTCCTGTTTCCACCTTTCCACCCCTCTCAGAGGTAACTACCATCCTGAGCTTTGTGTTGATCATTCTTGACGTTTATTTATTGTTTGGCCACACATTTCTATCCCTAAACAATATGTTATTTCGTTTTCCTAAACAATAGGAAGCATATCCTGCATGTTGTGTTCTTCTATTGCTTTTTTTGCTCTACATTATTTCTTGAACCTATAACTGTTTATTTTCACTATATATATACATATATAGTATCAGTTTACAACAGTTTGCTTTTCTTTTCTACTATTGGTAGACACCTGGCTTATCTTCCAATTTTTTGCTATTGTACTGCTTCTGTCAACATTCCTATATATGTCTCCCAGTGACCATGAACAAGAGTTTCTCCAGGGCTGTGTTTCCTAACTTTTTTCACAATAGGACACTTAAAGAAAATGATAGTTGTTTAGCATATTGAGGAAAAAGAACAAAGTTGCTTATAACTAAGGGTGACTGGCCAGGAGTTCTTTATAGTATCTTGCCCAGCTACTACAAAGGCTGGGTGGGTTAATATCTTAATATCTTGGCACACCCAGAATACTATGGCACATGGTGTACCCCATTTAAAAAGCTCTCCCCTGGAGCAGTGCTACTCAAAGTGTGGCCTGAAGACTAGTTCCAGTCCACAAACTGTTAGTTACTGATCTGCAACCATATAAGTTGAGAGAAAACATTTAAAAACATATATAATCATTTGCTAAACCTCAGTATTACAAATGATTAGAAAATTTAAAAAAAACAGGTGTTTTACCACAGATAGTTTGAGAAGCCCTGCTATTCATGGGAGTGGAGCTGGTAGAACAGATTGTGTATAATGTCAACTTCAGTAGATATGCCAAGTTATTTTCCACACTATTGCTCTAAATTATATATCTCCTTTTCCCAATGGTGTATAGGTATTCCACTTCCTCTGTCTTAACCAATACTTGATATTGAAGGACTTTTTATTTTCACTAATGGGATGGTAATGAAAATGGTATCTTATAGTGCTTTTAATTTGTAATTTGTATTACTATTAATACTTTGATTATTAATGAGATTGAGCTTCTTTTAATTTGTTTATTGGCCATTTTTGGTTGTTTCTTTTATGAAGTGTCCATTCAAGTATTTTATTTGTGTTTCTGTTGGATTGTTTGCCTTTCTGTCGTTAATTTGTAAGTTTAATTTATATATTTTAGATACAAATCTTTTATTGCTTTAATGTGTTGCAAATAAATCCTCCCAATGTGTGACTCATATTTGTGATCTCTTAATATATATTTTGATGAACTAAAGTTCTAATTATAGTCCAGTTTATCAGTCATCTGTTTTTCAGTTTGTGCTTTTCTTCTTAAAAAATCTTTTGCTATCCCAAAATCATAATGATACTTTCCCATATTCTAAAAAAGTTTTAGTTGTGTCTTTCATATTTCAGTAAGTCTATAATCGACTTGGAATTGATTTTTATATGTTATGAAGTAAGGGGTCCATCAATTGAAAAGTCCATTCTTTTCCCTCAAATTTGCAGTGCCATCTCTATCAAAAATCATGTTTCCTGGATATGTGGCTGATTCATACTTGCCATCTTGTTCCACTGGTCCATTTGTTTATCTGATGGCAATACTTTACTCTCCTAATACAGCTTTATAATAAATTATGGTATCTGCTAAGTTACACCCACCCTGTCCCTACCTTGTTCTTTTTTAGGGAGTAACTTGGCTATTCTTGTCTTTTGCCCTTGCATATAAATTTTGAAATTGGTTTAACAAGTTCTACTCAAAACCCTGTTGGAATTTTTATCAGAATTGCATAAATTCTGATAAAATTGAATCTATGACCAATTTAAAGAGAATTGGCATCTGTATGACATAGAGTTTTCCAATCCATGAATGTAGTAGCTCTCCATTTATTAGATGGTCTTTTAGGAAAGTTTTATAATTTTCTCTGTTTTATACATCTTTCGTTGGATTTATTTCAGGCTCACTTTTTTTTTTTTTTTTGAGGCAGGATCTTGGTATATTGCCCAGGCTGGTCTCCAGCTTCTGGGCTCAAATGATCTCACTCACCTTAGCCTCCAAAGTAGCTGGGACTACAGGCATGCTCTACCACACCTGGCTAGGGTCATATTTTTTTCATGTAATTGTAAAATTATCTTTTAATTGTTGTTTGCATATAGAAATGCAATTGATTTTTGCTGTTAACTTTGCTAAATTCTCTTATTAATTATAATAATTTATCTTTAAATTATTTTTAATTTTTCCACAAAGATAACAGTATTATATGGGAATAAGAAGAATTTTCTTTCTTTCTTTCTTTCTAATCCTCATACCTTTTATTGATTTTTCTTTCCTTAGTATTTTGGCTAGTTCCTTCGGTATAAAAATGGATAGACATATGTATATATATGTGTGTGTGTGTGTTATATATTTGCATTCACACATGGATCTGTAACTATTTCTGTATCTATCTGTGTACATATATTATAAAACTATGGGTTCTAACCAATACCCCATACCTCAGGATTCTTTCTGGCTTGCCCCCTTTGCTTGTTTTAAAATATCTTCTTTGGCATTGAGAAATTTGGCTCCCTTTTTCTATATTGCATTCATTTATTTGCTCAATTAACTTACTCGCTCAGTTTAACCAATCGATCAACTACTCTGGTTTCCTCCTCTACACACCACCTCTGTGCTCCCACCCCACCAACCCACATCTTCACCCTCTGTGCCTTTGGCTCCCCACTCCCGCCTCACCCATCCGGGTCCTCAGCTGCCAGGCCTGCTAGCCCGTGCCTCCATGTGGTTCCTCAGCCCCCAACCCCATCATTCCACATCCTTAGCAATTCAGCCCACTGATCTTGCACCTCCATAACCGCCCTACTACCCTGTGTCCACAGTCACCAGCCTACTGGTCCACACCTCTGCGTGACTCCCCAAGGCCCCTCATTTCCCTGCATTCTTGACCTCTCAGCGTGATGAAAAAGTAAGATCCTATTTATTTTACTTGCTTATCAAATTGATGGTTATAAAAGTATAATAAATAGCCTTTTGAAGGGCAGTTTTGCAGAATCTATCAGTAGACCTCTGGCCCCTCTGGCCCATTCCTCTGTGCAGTTCCCACACCTTACTGGCAGGCACCTCCATGCAACTCCCAATCCTCCTCACTGCCTGCCTTTGCCACCACCATTCTGGACCCCTCTGAACCAGGAAGAGAAGGGAAGGGAGGGCAGTTTTTACTCTTATTCTGACGTGAGTATACAACAGAGGTTACCAGAGGCTTCATTAGTGATTGTACCATTGCTCTGGCTAATAGAATGTGCTCTTGTGTTTCCTTGTATTTTAAAATTTCCTCAGTTTTATTGTCTAATACAATAAATATTGATAGATATAGTCAACATAAAATCTCTTTGAGATCTTCAATAATTTTGAGTATATAAAGGATTCCTAAGAGGAGAAAGTTGGCACAGGAAAAAGATAAACACCCCAATAAAAAGGTGGGCCGAAGACAGGCAAATCATTTTTTAAAAATCCCTATAGATGCACAATAAACATGATGAAAAAGTGGTATTTCCTAATAAAAAAATGCAAATAAAAAGTAAGATACTTTGCTTGTTTATCAAATTGATAGTTGTGAAAGTATTATAAATAGCCTTTTGAAGGGCAGTTTGACAGAATGTATAAGAAGCCTATGTTCCTTGTGACCATTTCTGGAAATATGTCCTATGGAACTGATTAAGAATGTGTCAGAATGGGGGAGAAGTGGTGGGGGGAGGGGGGAAAAAAGAATGTGTCAGAAGATTTAGCTTCAATGTGTTCATCTTGTTTTGTTGTTTGTATGAAATTACAGAAATAACCTAAAATCCAAATGATAATTAGAAGAAACTTCCAGTAGAAGAAAAACCATTAATAATGTGTTTTCTTTCTTCTAATTAATTCTGGAGTCCTTAGAGTGCTTTGGTGTCCACCTATTGCTTAATTGGGTGGAACTGTGATTAATCTTACCCTGACTACCCTTCCCTTAAGTAGTATGTACAATGAATATCAAATAATAACCAATCAGCATAGAGCACATTGAGTAATTTGAAGGTTTGTTCTTTCACCAAAAACATTTATAGCGTTTAGCTTTTAAAAATAGTTCTAGAGCACAGCAAGATAGGGGGAAAATTGGCCTCAGTATTATAGAGAATAGCAGATGAGCAGGGTTGATTTCATTTTGGGCACTTTGCCCGGGACACTTTTAATAGCACATATAGTTACTCTAGGGATTCTTAGTCTGTGGTTATGTCAGGTTTACACATTTATTCTTTAAAAGGAAAATTTGGAAGTTATTAGACTGTAGGTACGTTGGTATGACTTAAATTTTTAAAGCAGTTTCTGTAATCCAGCCATTGAAAATTTGCTGTGTGGGGGCTAGATTCCTTAACATTAAAACTAACTTAATCATGGATAGAAAGATATCTTAAATTTCCTTCCTCTAAAACAGTGTGTTCTTCAGTTCTTTCAAAGTTTAAGTCAAGTTTTAAAGGATAGTCTAAACTAGGAATTGGAATATTATTTTTATGTGAAGAATTTTTACTCTTAATATTTTAAAGGAGTTTCTTTGTATACTCAGGAATCAATCAAG
>NW_012154285.1:5282056-5282442 GCF_000956105.1 Propithecus coquereli
CACCACCATATCCAGCTAATTTCTTTCTATTTTTAGTAGAAATGGGGTCTCCCTCTTGCTCAGGCTGGTCTCGAACTCCTGAGCTCAAATGATCCACCCGCCTCGGCCTCCCAGAGTGCTAGGATACAGGCGTGAGCCACCACGCCCGGCCTCTATCGATGTTTTTGTCTGCTTGTTCCATTGGTTATTGAGAGCAGCATGTTGAAATCTCTAAGTGGGATTTTTTTGTTTCTTGCTTTGTTTGTTTCTCTTTTTAGTTCCATCAGTTTTTGCTTTATATTTTTTTCTTAAATTGGGTTCCCTAGAAGCACAGCCCGAGAAGGGAATTCTTTGTGCAAATGATGTGTTGAGGGAGTGCCTTCAGAAGGAGGGGATTGAGGGAAATA
>NW_012154285.1:5282962-5293788 GCF_000956105.1 Propithecus coquereli
CACCCCTTGTACTGCTAAGATCTGCTAGTTTCTCACATTAAATTCACTCTATCCAGGTATAGCTTCTACAGGACTCTGGTTGGTCACAATTTCTAGGAAAACTTGTAAGAGAAAGATTAATGGGATAAATTGAAACTCATTGCCATATTTTGTCCCAAGGACATAACTGATAGTGTCATCTTCGTGCACTATCTATTCTGCGTTTCCCCCACCTTCAGCTAGTACCTCCTCTTGTCCAGATGACTTACTGATGGGATGACCTAGTTCCTCATCCTTGAGAGATGTGAGACTCTAGTAACCACGCCCTTATCAGGCTGTGGTTGCTATATGTGCCTTTTTACAGTTAAAACTGGGCATCGGAGTACCAATGTATGCTCTAATGGATCATCTGAGTGCTAAATATATTTCTTTCTGCCCCCATTATATAGTAGCATCTATATAGCCTTATGATTTCCTACCAATATGACTCTTCTCTTTGCCTTCTGGTCTGTTGGCATGAGGAACCCAAGTGACCAGATGGTAGTCAGAGCATTAAATTTAGAGGCCCTCTTAATATGTCTTCTGTTGGAAGCATGCCCACTCTGTAAACCAGAACATAAACACCCACAGAGCCTAAAGTTGTCTAGAAGGGAAGCATAATTCCCTAAGTGGATCAGTGGTGATCATGGTGAGTGGTAACACTTATACTTTCATCTCATGGTTCCAAGACCCATGCATTCTGTTGGGAACACAGCACCATATAATGGGTATTGGTTTAAGTTATACACCCTATCCTAAAGAATAGAACCCATTTTCACAGGCTATTAGTTCTAAGCTGGGACCTTAGCTATACCTTCAAAAGGCTGTTCCACTATTCTATCAGGCCATCAGCTTTCCTGATGGTGTGGTATGTGGTAAAATGAATTCTATGGTCACACCTCCTTTGCCATAAAGTGGGTCCCTTGGTCTGAGGTGATATGTGGGATTCCACATCAGTAGACGGACACTCTGAGACCTTGGATAGTGGTGCTGGCTGAAGCACAATGGACAAGAAAGGCAAATCCATACCCTAAATATAGGTCAGTCCCAGTCAGGATGAAATGTTGCCCTTTGCAGGGCAGAAAGAGTCTGATGTTATCAAATTGCCGTGAAGTAGGGGTTCGGTTTTCTCAAGGGATGATTCCATACCCGGAGCTGAGGAATAGTCTCTTGCTGGCAGGTCAGAGATTTGACATTGGTAGTAGCTAGATGAGCCTTGGTGAGAAAGGGCCCTTGCTTTTTGGCCCATATAAAACCACCATCTCTACCAACATAGCCATTCTGTTCATGAGCCCATTACAAGCACTGAGTGGCCAATGATAGGCTGGCTGACATCTCCTGGCCATATCATCCTTTCCACTTTATTGGTTTAGTGCCTCTTCTGCAATGGACATTCTCTAGTGGCCACATGATGAAAAGATCTTCACCCTTAGTGCGTACTCCCATAGGTCCATTCACGTGTCTTTTCCCTAGACCTCCCGGCCCTTGCTGTGTTATTTCTTTCAGGCCCCTGACCAACAAGCTAAGCCATTTGCCACTGCCCAGAGGATACTGGGAGCGCAAGGCTCTTAAGTGGGTGTTCCCAGACACCCCCATTCAAGACTCAGCATCCTTTTTCTTCCCTATCAGGACCCTAACTTTGGCATAGCATATTTGTCTAAACTAAGAATTCAGCTTCCTCTGAAGTTTTGCCAGTCTTACAATTAATCCCTGTGCCTGATTTTCGGTGCCCTCTGCCCTTCATCCATGGGAAATGAGGGCTTATTGAAAGCCTTTTTTGTCTCTCTCTCCTCATGTTTCTTCCATTTTCTTGTAGATTCCCTCCAATAAGGTTTTCACACCTACCATTCCACTATTTATCTCTTCCAGGTCACCAGTACTTTCACATTGCTAAATCCAGTGACCAATTCTTAGTCCTTTTTCTTTTTTTCTTTTTTCTGCAACAGGGTCTTGCTCTGTCACCTGGGCTAGAGTGCAGTGGCATCATTATAGCTCACTGCAGCCTCCAAATCCTGGACTCAAGCAGTTCTCCTGCCTCAGCTTCCCAAGCAGCTGGGACTACAGGCACATGCTACCATGCCTGGCTAATTTTTTTAATTTTTTGTAGAGACGGGGTCTCACTGTTGCCCAGCCTGGTCTCAAACTCCTGGCCTCAGGTGATCCTCCCACCTCAGCCTACCAAAGTGCTAGGATTACAGGTGTAAGCCACCACACCCAGCCCAATTCTTAGTCTTTTTCTTACTGGACCTATTAGCAGCATTTGACATAGTTGATCACTCTCTCTTCCCTGTAAACATTTTTTTTGTCTTCTAGGACACTACACTCTCCTGGTGTTTCTTCTAAACTAACACTCGTGTTCCTACTCCATTGCTGATTTCTTCTCATTTCTTCAAGATCTAAATGTTGGATCTCTTCTCTACTCTAGCTACACTGGTGATCTGATCCTCTATATGGTGACAACTTACTGATTTATATTTCCAACATAGATTTCTTCTCTAATTCCAGTCTTGTACATATAACATCTTGACCTCTCCACTTGGATATCTAATAAACATTTCAAACTTTTAACACATCCAAAACTAAACTTCTACTCTTCACCTCCTCCTCAAACCTGGTTTTTCTCCAGTCTTCTTCATCTCAAGAAATGGAAATCCCTCAGGTCAGAAACCTTGGACTTCTTTACCCCTCCCTCTCCCTAACATCCCTACATCTAATCTGTCACAATATCTTACTGAATCTACCTTCAAAATATGTGCAGAACCACTCCTCATTACCTCTCTCTCACCAACATCCTGACTCACGCTATCATCTCTAACTTGAATTATTAGGATGGTCTTCTAATTGGCTTACCTCCTCCTACCCTTGTCTCTCTATAGTTGGATGTCAGCACAGATGTGAAAGTGATCATTTAAAAATTCCTCTACTGTCAACCCTAGAAGAGCTCCATATCTCATTTTAAATAAAACAAAGCTCTTTTATTGAGCTAAAAAATAAGGTAATGATAAAATTTATCACCTAAATGAGGACACTTTTGAGAGCACAAAGGACAATAGATGTACACTGAGACTATCCCAGCAAACCAGCTGATCCTTGTATGATCTCTCCCTCACCCCACCTCATTCTCACTGCATTTTCAGCCTCACTGGCCTCCCTGCTGTTTCTTGAACAGGCCAGACAGGGAATGGTTTTTGCACTTGCTGATGCCCTGGGCATCTGTATGGCACACTCCCTCACTTCTTTCAGGGCTTTGCTCAGATGTCGTCTTCTCAGGATCACCTCTAACCACCTTCTGATTTAAGAGTACAACTCCATCCATTCTCACCTCATACTATATGTATCTAATTTATTTATTTACTTACTTATTGCTTATTTACTCCCACTAGGCATAAGCTCTGTGAGGGAAGGGATTTTTTTTTCCTGTTTTGTTCACTGCTGTATACCTGATGCCTAGAGTTGTGCTTGGCACATTTAAGTATATAATAAATATTGGATGAGCGTGAATGCAAGTACAATGATCACTTGAGAATTCATTCATTTACCAAATATTTATTGAGTGCATCCTGTGTTTTAGGTTCTGTACTAAGTACTTGACGTCATTATAAAATCTAAAATTAGTTCATTAGGTTCTTTCATGTGGGAGGTCCAGGTTTGTTTCCTGGAAAAAAAATGTTAAAAATGAAAAAAGAGGAAAAAAGTTTAAAATTAGAAATATTTCTTATGCATCTGAAAATACCATAGTAAAATTTAGCATAGATTTATAATATGAAGACGTGTAATTGAATGAAATAATAGTTGAAATCAATGAAGATTGTCCTTTAGATTTTTAAACTAGTTTATTTACAACTTTTTTGTTACGTATGAAATTTATATACTTCTTATGGAAACCAGCAAGATTTTGACGCACATTTTGTGAGCTTCTTATTCTTTACTTACAGCAAGCTATTGAGGAGAAAAAGGGTATATCTGGATATAGTTATACCCAAGAGGAGCTAGAAAGAGTGTCTGCACTGAAGAGTGAAGTCGATGAAATGAAAGGACGGACGCTGGATGACATGTCCGAAATGGTGATTACACATTTTTTAAAAGTTTTCTTTTATTGTGTAGCTAGAAGACAAGTGGTTCGTGTGTTTTATTTTCAGTGAAACATTCAAATTTTCATTTCTGCACGTCATTTACTTTATATTCTTTCATGTGTCTTTATCAGTCTCTTGTGAATTTTTCCCTTCTAATAAGGTTGTTATCAACTTCTAATAGTTTATGCATTTGTGTTTTTTTAATATGTAAAAGTTGCATAACATTGAAGAAATATTTATGATAAAAAATAAGTTTTCCCAAGTGATACCACTCTAATAAAATTATTTCATTTTTGTGTATGTCCTTAGTATCTTTCCATATTCAAGGCTGCTGTTCAGCCAGAAGGCACTGGTACATTTTCACCAGGCATTAAAATATTGAAATCTTTCTGTACTTGTTAGTATATAGTTGCTGCCCCAGACCCTCAGAGTATCCCCCTCCACTGCCTTATCCATATTGGCCATTTCCCCAGAACTCTCTAGATCTCACCACAGTCTAACTCCTAAAAAAATTAGCATGTATTATAAAAAAGGGCTTTAAGACCCTATTCATCTCTTTGACAGGTGTCCATTCTGATTGGTTGCTATTTATGCCATTTGGATTATTAAGTATTAATATTTTGAATATCACTCCATCCATATTTATGTATATTTTTATAACTTACATAATTATCTATTTTTATATTAATATAACACAACATGATTATAGTTGTATACAGGCAACTTTGTAATTTATTTTATTCATTCAATGTTTGCTTATAAATATTTTCCCACAATGTTTTAGTCTTGATAATTGACATTTTGAATGATTAAATGGTATGGTATTCCATCTTGCTGAGGAATCAAGTTTTACTAAATCACTTCCCTATTGTTTGGCACTGAAATAATTTATAGTTGGTTTTGGTTTTGGTTTTGTTTTGAGACAGGGATCTCACTCTGTTGCTCAGGTTGGCCTCAAATTCCTGGGCTCAAGCAATCCTCCCACTTTGGCCTTTGGAGTAGCTGGGACTACAGATGCACACTACCACACCCAGCTAATTTATAGTTTTTTACTCTTATATTTAACACTGCAGTAAATATCTTTATGCATGTAGTATTTTTATTCTTTTGAATTCTTTTTGTAGGCGTTAATGTTTTTTGTTTAAATGACAGGTAAAAAAACTGAATTCACTGGTATCTGAAAAGAAGTCAGCTCTAGCTCCAGTTCTAAAAGAACTACGACAGTTGCGTCAGAAATGTCAAGTAAGTGCATTTGATTTTGTGATACTTTTAGTATTCTATCTTGTTCAGATGTACTAGTTAGAATCCTGAATATTTTATTTGGGTTATTATAGAAAACAAATTATTATCATTATAATTATATTGATCTAATTCTGCAAAAGAGAGTAGTAATATGACCTACAAATGTTTTTGTTTAATTTATGCTACTTATTTTGTTGTAAATAATTGGGGGGGAGAGAGAAGGAGAAAAAGCAGTTTAAGCTGAAATTCCAAGTATAACCAGATAAGATTTTTCCTTTAAATCATATGCATGTCAGAGCTATAAATATGAAGTCACATTCTTCTGTGGCCAGGTAAAAGCTCAAAGTCTGCCCACAAGTGGTGACAAGTTAACTTTAGATTAATGAACTTGCTTTGCTGGGAGGCGTAGTGTGGGGCAAACTATGATAGCTTATGAGAAGTGATGAAATACTATTACTTGGAAGCTAATTCTAACCACCGTTTTAAAGATAAACTGTCAGAAGGTAAATGCCTACTCCAAATCCAGATTAGGTAGTCTCTACCATTTGACATTAGCAGTTCTCTATTTTTAATACTACGTATTTTTTAATTTGTTTAACTGTATGTAACACTTGAAACTACCAAAATGCATTATCACATTTTTAAAGAGAAGGAGTATTTAAAAATACTTTACACTTCTTACTTTAATGGGTAACCTTCAAATATTTAGGAAATTTTATAGTGAAGTGTTAGTGTGTTTCCTTTCTATTGTACAGGAATGTTTTTCTAAATTTGAATATTAACAGCTGTTTGAAAATTAGAGCATCACAACTCAAGATGTATAATTTAGATTTATCTAAATCTTTTACAATCATCTAGAATTAGAATAGCATCTTGGAAAGTTTCATATTTATTTTCTTAGTGGTTCTATAAATTATATGTAATTAAGCAGAGTAGTTATAGAATTGCTAATATATAAAAAACTAAAATACTTATATTTTAGAGTATACAATCTGATTATTAGTTTCACTGAAATATTTCTTATTTATTGATTACTTTTTCTTACAATAGAAAACCATGCTCTTGGCAAGAATTCAACTGTACAGAATTATTTAGGGGAAAGAGGAGAAATTCTTCCTCTTTCTGCATCCCCAGCACATTCCCTAGAAGTAATGACTATTAATAGTTCCTTCTGTATCCTCCAAAAGTTTTCTGGGAATTAATGAACAGATAATTATTTAGTAGCTACCTTAAATTTGTTCTCCACATCTTTGCCTCACTTTCTAACAAAGGCTTTTGGCTTTTGGGGAACTCAGGTGGGCGGGGTGCAGCTGGAATCAACCCTGAGTGATACTGAGATCAAAATATCTGCTTCTTTTATTTACATGTTGCTGTTGTTCATTTTTTTGCCCATCTTATACTTTCCACTTTAAAAAAAATTGTTTTGTCTCGTGTGTCTCTTGAATAGATCTTGAATTAGGTTTTGCAATGTGATATCATCTGAAAGGCTTATTTTAATAGATAAGTGTAGCCTGTTTGTATTTATTGATATGTAGACATATTTGGTTTTAGTGATATCATTTTATGTTTGGCTTTTGATTTTAAAGCCTGTAAAAAATCTTCTCCTTCTTCGTGCATATGTGTGTGTGTGTGTGTGTTCTGACATGTGGTTTTGTTCTAGTCATTGTAATGCTATCATTAATCATCCATTTTTTTCAATAGTATCTATTCTATTAATTCCCATTGTGAGAAGTGATGAAATTAGTTGGGTTTTTTTGAGGGGGGGTTGTTATTGTTTCTTTTGTTTTGTGTCACCCGGGCTAGAGTGAAAATTTGTATATTTCTTTTTCCTTTTCCCTCTCTTCCTTCTCCTCTAGCACCTGATTTTAGTTGACAGTATTGTCTTTCTTAGTGTTTGCCTTTATACTTTGAATATGCTTATACTATGACTTGATTTGTTAGCTTTAAATGATATTCTTTGATGTTCTCCTCACCCACCTCTAACAATTAAAAAAGTGGGGAAACCAGCTTACTTATTCTAACATTGCACCTTCTCTTCCTCTTCTCCTTCCTGCAGGCTTTGGTTTTCTACCTTGTCAGGGTGTGTAACATTTACATTCTGTTCTATTACACTATTTCCCACTTCTGTTTTCAGCACTGGACCTGTAATTATTAGGTCCAGTGCCCCTTACCACTCCATTCACTGCCCTTTGTCTCACTTCTCTTTCGATTGTCTGTAATTTGTTCTCTAGTCAAGTCCTCAAAAAAAGGCTCATAAAAACAATATTCTCTGATGAATTCTTAAATGTTCTACAGTTTAATTCCTAAATATTTCAATGACAGCTTGACTGTCAGATCGTGCATTCTTTCCTTGAGGATTTTTTTAAGTATAGCTCCACAATCTTCTAGAGTTAAATGTAGCTGTGGGGAGATCTGAGGCCAACCTAATATTTTTAGTGATTTGATCTTGAAAAGAATTTGTATTTTCTAGCTGTTGAGTACAGGGTTCTTCATGTGTTCATCAGATCAGGCTTGTTAAATGTGTTGTTCTAAACATCCTAATGAATGAGGAGTTGTTGTCAATGGGGAGAAAGTTTCAGTAGAACTTTTTCAGATGAAAGGAGTTCTGTGGATGGATGGTGGTGATGGTTGCCCAACCTTGTGAATGTGCTTAAAGCCACTGAATTGTAAACTTCAAAGTGGTTAAAATGATAAATTTTTTTATGTGTATTTTACCACATCAAAAGAAAAAAATCTTCCTGGTTTTTTTTCTCATGAATTTATATGTTTTATCTTTTTTTAAAAAATTTCTTTATTCCTTGTATACAGTGCTTTTTGCCTAGGAGTCTTATTTTGTGTACACTTGCAGTGGGTATGCCAACTTTCTTATGATAGTATTGCTTGATATATCTTTTTATTTCTGTTTACTTTCAACTTTCTATGTATTTACTTTTGTCTAATATACGTCTCATAAATAGCACACAGCTGGACTTTGTGTGGGTGTGGTTTCTTATATCTAGTTTTAGAATCTATCTTTTGATTGGTGAATTTCATCTACTCTGATTATTGATACATTTGGATTTTTTTTCTATTTTGTACATACCATTTACTGTGCTTTTTCTTTCTTTTTTACTATCCGTTGTAGTAGTCCTGTTTGCTTTCTCTTCTTTTTTTTATTTCCTTTTCTATCTTCTACTTCTATTCCGATATGATTTACTCTTAAGGTTTCACACACATATTAATATATTCCTGACTTAACAAAGTCTAAAGTTAATCAGCAGCTCCCCAACAATACAGGGACCTTAGAATAATTTAACTCTCCTGCCTTATATGTATGTTATCCTCTGGCATTTTATTTCATTATTTCTACATCTCTAAAAGTAGTTGTCATAGTGGCTGTTGCTATTCTGATTACTATTTTGTATAATCATTTCCTGTTTAGATTTACTGATATATTTAACAATTCTCACCATTGCTGCTTTTATTTTAACTTCTTACTTCTGGATTCAGTTTCCTTTTTTCCTGAAATTCAATTTTCTTGTTTTGTGTGGTTTCTAAAAATAGCTTTCTCAGTAAAGAATTGTTAACAATAAGTAAATCATCTTTTTATTTCCTTCTTAAATAATGGCTTAGTTGGAAAAAATATTTTCACTGCTTTCTCCTACTGTGTTGAAAGATCTACTATTAGTTTAATTATCATTTCTTTTTAGGTAATATCTTACCTATAATTGGTTTTAATATTTTTACCTTTTCTTTGGTGTTGTCCAAATTTCATTACTGTGATCTAAGTGTAGATTTAGTTTTATTTACTGTGTGCTAGAATTTGTGTTTTGTGTCTTCCATTAATTCTGGGAAAATTCTACATAATATATTCCCTCCCCCATTTTTTCTGGTCTGTTTTCCAGCTACTCCTATTAGATATATATTAGACATACTTATTCTGTTCCCTATTGCTCAACCTCACTTTCATATTTTCATCTTTTTGTCTCTCTGTTGAATTTTGGGTAATTTCTTTAGCTCTATTTTCTTGTTCATCATTTTATCTCCTCAGTGGTGTCCAATCATATGTTTATTCCGTCTACTTAATTTTTAATTTCGGTGACTTTTTCACTTCTGTTTTTTCTCACTGTCTTTTTCTCTTCTTTTCAGTTCCTTCTTTATAGTTTTTATTATTTTAAGCATACTTGGTAGGCTTATTTCTAGTATCCAGAGTTCCTTGAGGTATAGTCCTGCTGTTGTTTAGATCTTCTGATTCTCACTCCTAATGGATTGTTTCCTTATACGCTTTGTATTAGGTTGGTGCAAAAGTAATTGCAATTTTGATTTTGTTGTTTCTTTTTCTTTTTTTTTTTTTTTTGAGACAGAGTCTTGCTCTGTCACCTAGGCTAGAGTGCTGTGGCGTCAGCCTATCTCATAGCAACCTCAAACTCCTGGGCGCAAGCCATTCTCCCACCTCAGCCTCCCAAGTAGCTGGGATTACAGGATAATACCACCACACCTGGCTAATTTTTCTATTTTTAGTAGAGACGGGGTCTTACTCTTGCTCAGGCTGGTTTCAAACTCCTGATCTCAAGCGATCCTCCCACCTCAGCCTCCCAGAGTGCTATCCATCTCGCCCAGCCTGGACCATGAATTTTAAATCATTATAACTAGGCTCAAACACATCTTTATTAATAAAATAGGAACCATTATAATCAACACATTTTTGCCAATGAGAAATAAATTTGTTTATTCCTGAAGCATAAAAATCCATGCTTCAAGATTTGACAAACTCTTGGAAAGCATTTTCTGCATCCTGCTGGTTATGGAAGCATTTTCCCTGCAAAAGTTGGCAAGATGCTTGAAGAAGTGGTAGTCGGTTGGCGAGAGGTCAGGTGAATGTGGCAGATGAGACAAAACTTCGTAGCCCAATTCGTTCAACTTTTGAAGCATTGGTTGTTCGACATGCTGTTGGGCATTGTTGTGGAGAAGAATCGGGCCCTTTCTGTTGACCAACGCCAGCTGCAGGCATTGCAGTTTTCCGTGCATCTCATCGATTTGCTGAGCATACTTCTCAGATGTAATGGTTTCGCCGGATTCAGAAAGCTGTAGTGGATCAGACCGGCAGCAGACCACCGAACAGTGACCATGATCTTTTTTTGGTTCAAGTTTGGCTTTGGGGGAAGTGCTTTGGAGCTTCTTGGTCCAACCACTGAGCTAGCTGGTTGTTGCCGGTTGTCATATAAAATACACTTTTCATTATATGTCACAATCTGATCGAGAAGTGGTTCTTTGTTGCATACAAGAAGAGACGATGATGCTTCAAAACAATGATTTTTTTTTTTTTGATTTTCGGTCAGCTCATAAGGTGTCCACTTATTGAGCTTTTTCACTTTTCCAATTTGCTTCAAATGCCAAATGACTGTGAAATGGTCAACACTGAGTTCTTCTGCAACTTCTCCTATAGTTGTAAGAGGATCAGCTTCGATGATTGCTCCCAATTGGTCATTGTCAACTTCCGATGGCCGGCCACTG
>NW_012154285.1:5294383-5298838 GCF_000956105.1 Propithecus coquereli
GAGTTTGAGGTTGCATACTGATTAATTTGGCTAACAGACTCCAGGCCAAAAATGGCTTTTATCAACTATAGCATCTTCATGTCATTGAGAGGCCCAGCAGCTACCTAAGTACATAGCCTCTGCTGCCCCCCTTCTCCCACTTAGGGTACATATGGCTGTCATCCTTGAGAGCCTTGGGTGTCTGTAGGTCACTTTGATACATAAAAGCCATGGCTCCTTTTTCCCTGAAATCTTTTATGCTGTACTAGTCACCCCAGCCTAGACGCAGTCCCACACAACAAGGACAGCACACACATTACTCATCTCTGTTAACTCTTCTGTTTCCAAGGAAACTGCTATGCAGCAACCAAGGTCATTCTCAGACTGGTGTTAACCCTTTACTCACAAATTCCCAAGTTGAAAAGAGCTTGGATTTACTGCAGGATCCTCAGTTCTAACTTCCTACTCTGCACAGGCTAAGGTTTTTCATCTGCTCTGCCTGGGCATTAAAATCACTGTTACCAAGACTGACCACTCTCAACTCCTTTCATCAACAGTAGCCACAATGTCATCCTTTGTTTTTGGTCCTGGTAATTTCTCTTATTTCCTCAAGAGTTCAGTTTAGCTCTGGATTTGAAAGGATATTTGCTCTACCTTACCAATCATTTATACATACCGTCGTGCATCATTTAATGACAGGATCTGTTCTAAGAAATGCATCATTAGGTGATTTCATCATTGTGCAAACACAGAGTGTATTTACACAAACCTAGATGGTATAGCTGACTACTCACCTAGGCTATATGGTAAGGCCTATTGCTCTTAGGTTACAAACCTATACAGCGTGTCACTATACTGAATACTTTAGGCAATTATAACACAATAGTAAGTATTTGTATGGTCCACCTGTATAGGGCACTTACCATGAATGGAGCTTGCAGGACTGGAGGTTGCTCTAGTGAGTCAGTGAGTGAGTGAGTGGTGAGTGAATGTGAAGGCCTAGGACATTACTGTACACTATTGTAGACTTTATAAACATTGTACATTTAGACTACACTAAATTTATTAAAATTTTTTTTCTTCAATAATTACCATAGCTTACTGTAATTTTTTTACTTTATAAACATTTTAAGTTTTTTAACTTTTTGACTCTTTTATAATAACACTTAGCTTAAAACATAAACACATTGTACAGCTGTACAAAAATATTTTCTTTCTCTATATCCTTATTCTATAAGCTTTTTGCTATTAAAATTTTTTTTATTTTTACTTTTTAAACTTTTTTATTAAAAACTAAGACATAAACACACACATTAGCCTAGGCCTATATAAGTTCAGGATCATCAATATCACTGGCTTCCACTTTCACATCTTGTCCCACTGGAAGGTCTTCAGGGGCAATAACACACACGAAGATGTTATCTCCTATGATAACAATGCCTTATTCTGGAATACCTCCTGAAGGATCTGCCAGAGACTGTTTTACAGTTAATTTTTTTAATACAGTTGGAAGCAGTACACCCTAAAATAACAATAAAAATTATAGTAAGTATATAAATGTAGCATAGTTGTTTATTATCATTATCAAGTATTATGTACTGTATATAATTGTCTGTACTGTACATTTATGTAACCAGCGACACCGTTGGTTTGTTTATACCATCATCACAAACACATGAATTATGTGTTGTGCTATGACATTATGATGCCTATGATGTCACTATGTGATAGGAATTTTTCAGCTCTATTTTAATCTTACGGGATCACCGTCATATATAGAGTCTGTTGTTGACCAAAATGTCATTGTGTGGCGCGCGACTGTACTTTTAGCATTTCTAGATGTTTGTAGCAGGAGATTTTCAGATTATCTCATTTAAAACATTACATTAGAAGTCAGTATGTTAGTACTTAAACAGCCTGAACTCGAATTCTGACTCTGCCCTTTTCCAGCAGAATCATCTTTGATGAGGTACTTGGCCTCCCTGAACTTTCTCAAAGCATTATATGGGATCATTAATACTTCCTTCAAGGGGCTCTTGTGAGATTTAGTTGTTTTCGAGGGTATAGTTCAAACACCCTAGTATGGTTTATGAGTTGTTCTGATTAGGCCTCTGCCTAAGTCTTCAACTGCCTCTCTCACCACTTCCCAGACATACTGCAGCATAATAAACTACTTGTAAGTTCCTTAATTGATCTTGTTCTTTCTAGCTTCCAATCCGTTTTACATAGTGTTCCCACTCTCTTCCTTTGTTCACCTTCCCCCTAACTATTCTTATTCTTACTAATCCTTCATGCTTAGCTTAGATATCAATTTCTCCAGGAAGTTGTCCCCACTGATCCCCAAGCCTGGGTTACGTTCATGAGAGTCCTGTGTGTTCTTATAACACCTTGCATTTGCCCGTAATAGCTCTCAGTAGCCTGTTTACCTATCTGAATGTTACTTGAGGGGAAGAATTTTTGGCTGTTTCGTTTACTGCTGTATCCCCAGCTCCTAACAAAGAGGCTGGCACACAGCTCAATACATGGTAGCTATTATTATTATCAGCACCTTCATCTGTCATAATTCTCAAATGTCTGATTGTTGTATAAATAACTCTTAAGTATGCCAAGAAGCTTAGAGTTAAGTTACAAGTCTGACAAGGGCATGCATTGTTTCAAAGCCACACTTTAGGCCTTTGTTTTTCACTTATTCTGTCATTTGCCCTTTTCATGCTAGGAATTAACCCAGGAGTGTGATGAAAAGAAATCCCAGTATGATAGCTGTGCAGCGGGCCTCGAAAGCAATCGGTCCAAATTAGAACAGGTAAGAAGGAAGTTTTTATTTTAACAATTTAGCAGCCTCGGTGTGGTGGCTCATGCCTGTAATCCTAGGACTCTGGGAGACTGGGGCGGGAGGATCACTTGAGGTCAGGAGTTTGAGACCATCCTGATCAAGAGCAAGACCCCATCTCTACAAAAAATAAAAGAATTAGCCAGGCATGGTGGTGCACACCTGTAGTCCCGGCTGCTCAGGAATCTGAGGCAGGAGCATCACTTGAGCCTAAAAGTTTGAAGTTGCAGTGAGCTCTGATGAAGCCACTGTACTCTAGCCAGGGCAAATGAGTGAGGCCCTGCCTCAAAAAAAAAAAAAATTAGCAAAAGCAGCCTATGCATATACGTTTTCACTACACCAGTGTCAAAAGATTCCTAAATCTGTATTATCGTCTCCTGAGCCTGTCTCCTAAGCTCCAGAGATCTTTATTTCTTGAAACTTAATGTATGCACTGAATTTTCCATCTGTATCACTACTGCCAAAGTCCAAGTCCCATCATCTCTTGCCTGGACTTCCATAGTAATCTTCTCCCTGCACTCCTGCTTCTACCCTTGCCCTCCTAAGTTTATTTTCCATAGAGCAGCCAAAAAAACATGTTCAAAATTTAGGCCACCCTCTTCTGTCTTCCCATTGCCCTTAAAATAAAAATCTAATCTCCAACTTATGGTCTAAAGGCCTCACCTGCCTCATTAACTTCATATTCATGTGTTCCACTCCTCATCCATGGAGCTCCAGCCATACTGACCTTCTTTGTGAACTTCAAACAGACCCAGCTTGTTTTTACTTTCAGACGTTTGCACATATTATTCACTCTGCCTGGGACACTCTGCCCCTAACTGTTTGCCTTGCCTCCTCTTTTTCATCATTCAGGACTCAGCCTAAATGTCACCACTTCTTTGAGTTCTTCGCTGATCACCATATCTCATGTTTCCCCACTCTCTTCCCCAACCTGGCCCACCCACTCTGTCTATCACATTCTACTGCTGAATTTTCTTCATTGCACTTAATGCCCATCTAAAATAACATTCATTATGTGTTTATGTTTATTTATGTTTATGTCTGTTTACTTGAATGAGAGCAGAGACCTGTCTGTTCACTGTTATGTCCCCAACACTTAGGACAGTGCTGGACAGTAGGTACTTAATAAATAGAAGACTAAATCTCCAGGTTTTAGGGTAATATGAGTATTCTCTGGGAAAGATTGTAACCTATCTGCCAGAGTAAAACAAGCTTAAAATTGCAGAAGAGGAAATGACTCTGATGTTGTACGTTTAAGGTCATTCTCTCTGCATCTGTCTTAATCTTTTAATAATGTTATTCATTTAAAATTATATATTGTAGGAAGTTAGAGGACTTCGTGAAGAATGTCTTCAAGAAGAAAGTAGATACCATTATACAAATTGCATGATTAAGGTAAGACAAAGTGGATCAAAAATTTTTCTGAGATTTTTCTGTATCAAAGGCTTCCCTAAAACTTAAGTCTTTCCATTCAGAACCTAGAAGTTCAACTTCGTCGTGCTACTGATGAGATGAAGGTATATGTCTCTTCTGATCAGCAAGAAAAAAGAAAGGCAATTAGGCAAGTAATTTCATTGTTTTTATATTGAGTTACTTAATGTTTTTATCTATAGAGGTCTTATAAATAAGATAGAATTATTTAAAGT
>NW_012154285.1:5299383-5301310 GCF_000956105.1 Propithecus coquereli
AGGCGTGAGCCACCGCGCCTGGCCCAGAATGTGAATTTTTTTAATGTAATGCACTAGAATGCAAGCCAGACTGAAAATATTCTATAAATAGAACAGTGTTTTTTCTAATACTCTAACAAATTAAACTAAAAATGTATTTATTCATATTCTTTCATTGAATGTAAACTCTGATCATATCATTCTGTGTGGTCAATGCTAAGAAATGAGAAAAGTTCATTTTTTTCTTGAGAAATAAAAAGTTTGGGCTGGGTGTGGTGGCTCATTGCCAGTAATTTCAACACTTTGGGAGGATCACTTGAGTCCAGGAGTCTGAGACCAGCCTGAGCAACAAAAATATTTTAAAAATTGGCCAGAAATAAATAAGTGAGTAAGTAAGTAAGTAAGTAGCAGGGCATGGTGGCTCAGGCCTATAGTCTCAGCTGCTTGGGAGGCTGAGGCAGAAGATCACTTGAGACTGAGGGGTTTGAGGTTGCAGTGAGCTATGATGACACCACTGCTCTCTAGCCCAGGCAGCAGAGGAAGACCCTGTATCAAAAAAAAGAAAAGAAAAAGAAAAAAAATCTGGGTCGGGAGCATGGCAGATTAGGGGTGACCTCCTGGCTCTCTCCTCCCAGAGTGGGAGGTGAAGAACATGGACACCCACACGCGAGTGAGGCGCTACCCTACAGGATTAGCTTCGTGAATCTACAGAGAAGCAGTGAGGGACAAGCAGTCCCGCGGATAAAATCAGGTGAAGTCAAAAAACACTCGCAAATTACCGGAGAGTTGGGACAAAGGGGAAAGGCAGCGCGGGACGGCCACGCCCTGCGGCAGGCTCGCCCAGGCAGGGAGATCTGACTCACAGGAAGACGACTCTTCCTTCACCAAACCCCACTCCCACGCAGGCAGGGAAGTGCTAGAGGTCAGTGCGAAGTGGTAGCACAGACCAACAAGCGGTGCGGAGCCGAGACAGGAGCGGGGTCCATTTTGAACGTAGTGGAGCGCGGCGCTGCGTTGGCATCGGAGGGGAGGGACCGGCCCGAGCGCGCGCTCCCCGGATCGGAGGCCGCCCGAGCCCACGGGGGAGAGTTTGGAGGCAGCTTCTTGCCACAGGAGACCGCCAGGACTAGTTCGGGGGAGGGGAACTCCATAAAAGAGGCTCTACCCGCAGAAATCGCTGAAAGTTCAGCGGGTGCTGGGAGGGACACAGCACAGTGTCCTCCCGCGGATGGGTCCAGAGTCGCCGTGGGTAGGGCGCGCAGCGAACTCAGCGTGTGGCCCTGGGAGTTGGCAACGGCAGACCCCAGCACCAGATGCCCTCCTGGTGCAGTCGGCTTCAGCGCTGACTAGCAGGGGGTGGGCAGCTGCAATTCGGGGACCCCAAAGCCTGCGACCGCGGGGACTTGTTGCCCGGGCGTCCGCCTGAGTCATAGCTGCTGCCTCTGTGGCAGAGCTGGTCGCGCCCTGTGAGGAGAGGCGCGCAGCCACTTTTTCTCCCAAATCTGCGGAGTCCGTCGCAGCCACAGACTCAAGCCCCGCCTCCGAAAGAGCGGAAAAGAAAGAGCGATATTGCTGCCGAGTTTCCAGGCAGTCTCCGGCGGCCCTGTTCCACTCAGTCGCTGACGCTGTCCGCAAAATGACGGGGAACTGAGAGTGAACTGAGGGAGACTGCTTATAGAACTGTGATCCAGGACACATAAGTCCTCCTCTGCCCGGCGATTCGCCCTCCGCCCCAACACACCGCGCTAAAAGGCCGGCCTCTGCCACTAGGCGGAGTAAAGGGGCCATTTTTTTTTTTCTTTTAAATTTTTTTGTATAGTGGTGATCCGAGACGACATAACTAGCCCCTCCGCCAGGCGACTCGACCCCTACCCACACATAGTGCCAAAGGACCTGCCTCTGCCTCCAGGCGGAGTAAAGGGGTCGTTTTTTGTGTGTGTGTGTGTGT